>NC_090265.1:798092049-798403587 GCF_040414725.1 Anabrus simplex
CTTGATTTGTGAACTGCTGTGGAGAGATTAGAATGTATACGGCAACTGCAGAGTCAGAGCGTTAAAGCTGGGGTGAGGCATCTTCTCATTCTGACTGCGAAGAGGAGCCGTAGTGGCACGCCATATTTGTGCCGATGTGCGCTGGGTTCTGGCGTGTTGTTGAAAGTTGTATTGTATGAAGTGGAAGTTATCTGTAATTGAGATGTTAATAGTATTAGTTAGTGTGAGAAAGGTTTATGGTAAGTAATGAAGAGTGAATGTTTTGTTACATACTTGATGTGTCGCTGAGAGGTAATTGTTGATGAGTATTGGTGGACTATGAAGGAGGCTCAGTCGGTAATACGCACATGCGGTTAGCAATGGCGGCGGGAGGGGCTCCTCTTCGCAGTCAGAATGAGAAGATGCCTCACCCCAGCTTTAACGCTCTGACTCTGCAGTTGCTGTATACATTCTAATCTCTCCACAGCAGTTCACAAATCAAGCTACTCTATTCTATCTCACCAGACCAGTAAAGAACAATAACTTCATCCCGACGTCCGCCATATTTTATTCCACGGAACAATATCAATTTGTCTCACCGGCATTTTACACCGATGTCTTCACATCACATTCGATGCTACAGAAGTCAACTAAAAGAATAAGCGAAAGTTTCAACCCACAACATTTTCCCAATTAGCAATTACCCACTAATAACTGTCACCATTGTTGCCGTTCAAACGCACCGAATACCCATGAATCTCCATCCACACTGACCAGTCTCCGTACCGATCTCGGCGCTGCAACTGGAAAACTTTCAGCTTGATGCCTATAAAACCTCATTTGGCTATGAAATATTTCCCTACCCCTGGTGATTTTAACTAAAATAAACTGCTCTACATATTTCAGAAATGTCAATGCTAAATCCTTCTTCCAACCTCTAAAACATCAGGACGCACTTGGTACTGAAATTTTTTTATCCTTGCACACCAGCTGCTCTTGTGTAATTATGTATATAATTTTAATTCTCAACTATTCAATTAGATAATGTAATTACTATATAGTTACCAACTATTGACATTAGTTTTTATTACAAGCATTTACGCTGAATGTTATAATGTAAATATTTTAAAACTTTATCTCAACTGTTCAATTGAACAATGTAAATACTGTATAGTTACCAACCTTTGACATTAATTTTTGGTTACAAACATTGACGCCGAACACTACACCTTTTCTCCCTTAATTGTTATAATGTAAATATTTTTAAACTTTTTCTTTTTTTTTCCTATGATTGCGTCAACTGTTTCTCCAGAGCACCACTGCCGAACTCTACTATGTTAACTTTAGGCATTGATGCTGACTTTTCATCTATAAACCTATATGTTCAACCATCACTTTTGTACAACTATTTCCCATACTTAATTTTTGTAATTGTATTAATAATATGTATTAATTTGTACATGTCAACTACTAACCAGTTACCTGATTTTTTACCTTGAGGTGATATTTTGACTGATGATGCCCTCAATGAAGGGCGAAACATGTCTCAAGTGGAATCAATAATAAATTCCTAATTTATAAAATTTATATGTATTGAATAGGTGGAAAAAACAAACCTTTTAGCATCCTACATTCAGTATCTTCAATATGGATAACAATGATTTTTATCACTTGCAACGTCAAAGCCAACCAGGCTACAGTGAAAACCAACAAATACCTAAACCTCAAGGTAAAAATTGGCAAAATTTCAAAAGACATTAATTTCCTTAAAGAATGTATTAAGCTAAATTTAGTACCCAAATTCTTGAGACCACTGCAAAGGAAAAGCATTCCGTTTCAAAACTCGACTATCACCCAAAACAAAGTCAACAACATCTGGTTGAAGGACGAGATTAAACAACTATACAGGAAAAAATCATTCTTAAATTTACAGCTTTATCGAACACATTTAACCCTTGCACAACACTTATCCCCTCTTGAATGGCAATCTTTCCTAAGACATACTGACAATAAATTAACCAACGTACTAGAAAAGAAACAAGATACATTAAACCTCAAACTAGCCCATCTGAAGGGAACCAAACCAAGCACATCAAACCACAATAAGAACAATAGTACTACATCCATTATTTCAAACAACACCCCTACTACCATCAATTTGTCTGACACCACCTTCTCTGACATAGAAATGAACCTCCTAAACAGAGGCCTAAAACACAATTGGCCTAACCCCAATACTATCGATGACCTAACCACCACTATTGCAGAGGTAGAATCCAACATTAGTAAACAGATCACCACAGAGAAACAAAATGACGTCAGACACGAAATAAAAAAGAAACTGCCCTCCCTAGTTAATGAGTTAAAAACCAACAAAAACACTACCCTCTCAAAACAAATCCATGCTTTAAAGACCAAAATAAACACCAATAACGTTATAGTAACGAAAGCCGACAAAGGTAACACAACTGTACTCATGAACAAACAGGACTACATAAAAAAAACTGAAGAATTCTTTTCCGACACAACCTACACCACCATCAACAAGGATCCTATACCAAAAGTACAACGCAACTTGAAAACCCTTCTCAAAAATTCAACTTTCCTCTTAAATGACCATGAAATCTTTAAACTAGTCAACATGAATCCAACTTTACCCACAGCCAAGTCCTTACCCAAAACCCACAAAAAAGACATCCCCATCCGACCAATGATCAACAGTAGAGGCAGTCCAACATACAAAACTTCAAGATTTCTACACTACTTTCTCAAAAAACACTACAAATTCAACAACAAAAACCCCATTAAGAACTCAATTGACCTATGTCAAACCCTGAATAAATTTACACTGCAACCAAACCACATTCTATGTTCCTTTGACATCACCAACATGTATCCGAACATCCCAGTTCACGAAACCATCAACATCATAAAAAACAACCTCTCCAAACACAGTGGACTAAGCAAAATAGAAATTGATGAGTTCATTAAAATATTAACCTTTATATTGAACAATAATTACTTCAAGTTCAACAACAAGATTTACCATCAAAAGGGCTTAGCTATGGGAGACCCTATTTCTGGCATTCTAGCGAACATCTATATGGACAACTTAGAACACAATAAAATTATAAATTCCATCAATGGCATTCATCTTTGGCTCCGCTATGTCGACGACACACTAGTAATCCTCGATAAACAGTGCAACAACAGCGACAACATCCTCACATTCCTAAACACTTTAGACAACAACATAAAATTCACAAAAGAAGACGAGGACAACGGCTCCATCAATTTTTTAGACATCAACATCACATGAATGGACAACGCATTTGAGTTTCGAATACACAGAAAACCCTCCTTCACGCCACTAACAATAAACAATAATTCCTTACACCCAAACTCCCGTAAACAAGCCCCTTACTACAGTTTAATATACAGAGCTTTAAAAATTCCCCTTTCACCTACCAATCTGAAAAAAGAACTTGATTACATAACAGATATTGCCAAGTTCAATGGCTTCAACACCAACATGATCAACAAGATCATCAACAAAGTAAAACTAAAATTAACAACAAATCTTTCCCCAATAACACCCAATAAACACAAATACGCAACTTTCACATACACTAATCCAATCATCCACCAGATAGCCAACCCCCTAAAAAAGCACGAAGTCAGCATTGCTTTCAAAACGCAGAACACGAACCAGAACATATTTTTCAACCAGAACTCTGTCAACCCAAGAAGAAACCACTACGCGGGCTCAGGTATTTACAGACTCACCTGTTCACAATGCAACTCCTCGTACATCGGACAAACTGGCCGAAGCTTCCAAACCCGTTATTTAGAACACTACAATGCCCAAAAACATAATAAATTTTCCGCAATGAGCACCCACATGAGGGACACTGGCCACCACTTCACCACAATAGAACAAGACTTAACAATCCTAAAAAAAGTCGAGAAAGGCAAACTAATGACTGAGTTTGAGAACCTATACATCTATCTAGACCAACACTTCAACAAAGATAAAAACCTCAACGAGATAATAGATTCAAAAAACCCCCTTTATGAACAAATTCCCACCTTACTACAAAAAATAAATTTTCAAGGCAACAACTTGTCTAAAATCTTCAATACATCATTAACTTACTCACCCAGCACGTCGAAAATTACCCCCCTACCCCCCACCTCCCCCTTTCCGACCAATTCCCCCACACACAACGACAGCAAGCCCACACATCCTCCCACCCAAACACCTCCCCCTCCACCACGACCCCACCGATACAACACGAGAAATAAGAACCACTCGACCTTCAAAAACAATACAACACCCAACACAAGCAAATAACATTCATCACATTAACAAATAGGCATCAATATTATCCGTGTAACTTTTGGCTCCTTATACCCCCCCCCCCCCCCCCCCCTTTTTATAAACCAACACTACATCAACCTGCACTCCCAATACACAACAAGCTCGCCCCTCCACTCTACCTTCCTCTATTCTGACAGCTCACCTTTGCGCATGACTCCGCCCATGCCCCTCCCCCCCAAAGCTCTCCACCCCTCCCGCCGCCATTGCTAACTGCATGTGCGTATTACCGACTGAGCCTCCTTCATAGTCCACCAATACTCATCAACAATTACCTCTCAGCGACACATCAGGTATGTAACATAACATTCACTCTTCATTACTTACCATAAACCTTTCTCACACTAACTAATACTATTAACATCTCAATTACAGATAACTTCCACTTCATACAATACAACTTTCAACAACACGCCGGAACCCAGCGCACATCGGCACAAATATGGCGTGCCACTACGGCTCCTCTTCGCAGTCAGAATGAGAAGATGCCTCACCCCAGCTTTAACGCTCTGACTCTGCAGTTGCCGTATACATTCTAATCTCTCCACAGCAGTTCACAAATCAAGCTACTCTATTCTATCTCACCAGACCAGTAAAGAACAATAACTTCATCCCGACGTCCGCCATACTTTATTCCACGGAACAATATCAATTTGTCTCACCGGCATTTCACACCGATGTCTTCACATCACATTCGATGCTACAGAAGTCAACTAAAAGAATAAGCGAAAGTTTCAACCCGCAACATTTTCCCAATTAGCAATTACCCACTAATAACTGTCACCATTGTTGCCGTTCAAACGCACCGAATACCCATGAATCTCCATCCACACAGACCAGTCTCCGTACCGATCTCGGCGCTGCAACTGGAAAACTTTCAGCTTGATGCCTATAAAACCTCATTTGGCTATGAAATATTTCCCTACCCCTGGTGATTTTAACTAAAATAAACTGCTCTACATATTTCAGAAATGTCAATGCTAAATCCTTCTTCCAACCTCTAAAACATCAGGACGCACTTGGTACTGAAAATTTTTTATCCTTGCACACCAGCTGCTCTTGTGTAATTATGTATATAATTTTAATTCTCAACTATTCAATTAGATAATGTAATTACTATATAGTTACCAACTATTGACATTAGTTTTTATTACAAGCATTTACGCTGAATGTTATAATGTAAATATTTTAAAACTTTATCTCAACTGTTCAATTGAACAATGTAAATACTGTATAGTTACCAACCTTTGACATTAATTTTTGGTTACAAACATTGACGCCGAACACTACACCTTTTCTCCCTTAATTGTTATAATGTAAATATTTTTAAACTTTTTTTTTTTCCCTATGATTGCGTCAACTGTTTCTCCAGAGCACCACTGCCGAACTCTACTATGTTAACTTTAGGCATTGATGCTGACTTTTCATCTATAAACCTATATGTTCAACCATCACTTTTGTACATCTATTTCCCATACTTAATTTTTGTAATTGTATTAATAATATGTATTAATTTGTACATGTCAACTACTAACCAGTTACCTGATTTTTTACCTTGAGGTGATATTTTGACTGATGATGCCCTCAATGAAGGGCGAAACATGTCTCAAGTGGAATCAATAATAAATTCCTAATTTATAAAATTTATATGTATTGAATAGGTGGAAAAACAAACCTTTTAGCATCCTACATTCAGTATCTTCAATACGGATAACAATGATTTTTATCACTTGCAACATACCACTTAGTCGAGCAGCTCTTCTTCTTTCTCTCAATTCTTCCCAACCCAAACTTTGCAACATTTTTGTAACACTACCCTTTTGTCGGAAATCACCCAGAACAAATCGAGCTGCTTTTCTTTGGATTTTTTCCAGTTCTTGAATCAGGTAATCCTGGTGAGGGTCCCATACACTGGAACCATACTCTAGTTGGGGTCTTACCAGAGACTTATATGCACTCTCCTTTACATCCTTACTACAACCCCTAAACACCCTCATAACCATGTGCAGAGATCTGTACCCTTTATTTACAATCCCATTTATGTGATTACCCCAATGAAGATCTTTCCTTATATTAACACCTAGATACTTACAATGATCCCCAAAAGGAACTTTCACCCCATCAACGCAGTAAAATTGCATAAAATTGTATAAATTGCTTTCTTAACCTGTGTGAAATGCATTCTTTTTCAACTGTTTCATAATGTATAATGTTTTTGGAGGATATGAGAAAATCTGTTCTGCTTTTTCTCAATTTCCACACACAGATCAACGGTCCTTTTAATTAATGTTTGAGTTACAGTTGAGAGACTTTTAGATACAAGATGCAGTACTAAAACAAATCTGTAAGAACTGTACATGCTAATTTCAAGATGATTGTTGATGCCATAGAAAAACTTTGTGATCCCACAGAAACTGTTCAAACCAGAGGAGCAGTGCAAACGCTTTTGCCTGCAGTATGTGATCTCAGTGTGTGATCCCACAGAAACTGTTCAAACCAGAGGAGCAGTGCAAATGCTTTTGCCTGCAGTATGCGATCTTTGTGTGCTTCCCTAATCTTTGGAATCAGTTTTGCAAAGTGTGTTATCAAAATGAAATGAAATGGCGTCTGGCTTTTAGTGCCAGGAGTGTCCGAGGACAAGTTCGGCTCGCCAGGTGCAGGTCTTTCGATTTGACTCCCGTAGGTGACCTGCGCGTTGTGATGAGGATGAAATGATGATGAAGTCAACACATACACCCAGCCTCCCTGCCAGCGAAATTAACCAATGATGGCTAAAATTCCCGATCCTGCCGGGAATCGAACCCGGGACCCCTGTGACCAAAGGCCAGCACGGTAACCATTTAGCCATGGAGCCGGACGTTATCAAAATGAGAAGTCTGAAGATTTCTTTTTGAAATACCAAAGAAATGAGATCGGGGAGATAGAATTGCAGTTTGCAATGAACTTTTGTGGAGGAATGGATATTCCTTTACTGAAAAGAACCCTCCGGAAGAAGAAAATGGTGCCTGAAGAAAAGGCTTAATATGAACCAGTCACTTTGAATGAAGAATTGAAAAGATCAAAGTTGGAGTGCACTGACAAGTTTTTATCAAGAAATCAACACTTGGAGCAAAGACATGGGAAGTATATCAGCTCGGTTGCAGTTGATTCCCAAGTAGCCTACGCAGTGGCCTCCATGGTATGCACTAGCCATGCGTCTTGGTAGGTGTGCTATTTACCAACTGATGAGCCCAACTTAGTACACTGGGGCGAAATGCTGGCAACCAGGAATGAGTTCACTGGTAAATTTATAATGTCCAATAACAGACCAACTATATTGATATTATAAATTTACTCATTCGGAACAAATATTTCAGGTTCCCTAAGGGCCCTCATGGCCAGGCAGGCATTAATTTTTGAAAATGAGACAAAGTCTCTCATAGTGCATTGGCACTGCTGATGGCTCTAAGTAGCCTACGCAGTGGCCTCCACGGCACTTTCACCAACCTCTCTAACGCAGACATCTGATCTTCGTCGCAGAATCTCCACGTACTTTTGCTCGGCCGGGTGGCTTCCACCTTTACTTCACTACCTCACCGACCTCAAATAAGCAAATAGACTGACACCGAGTTGCCTTCTTAGCGGTGTTGATCCCGCCCTCACCGACACTGACATCTATCAACAACTCCGCTCAACCGGCGCCCACATCATAGATGCCTGCAAGCTGTTGGATGGTACCACTGGATTACGGTCATCGCAGGTTCTTCTATATATCCCCACAGTGGACGACGTGGCCTGTCTCCTCAACACCGGCTCGACTATCTACCAATGCTTCTACCCAGTGGAGCCTACTCCTCCGAACGTCACCGCCCAGCTCAACGCAGTTCTAGCTTCCCTGCTTGGCAAACTTGATTCTCAACCTGGGGTGTCACAACAGCAGTCATCGCTCTGTTTTTCCACTTCCCCCACAATTACCACTACCACCACCACTACGACCTCAGCCTCTACACCTTCCCATATTGCCACCACTACTGTAACGACATGCCATCCTTCGCCCATAATGATGTCATCCCTCTCCCTTACTTCAACTCCAGCACAACCTCCTCCCCATCAACTCCGTATACACATCTTGGACTGCACCGCAGCCGCACCGCCCTCGCCACCATCTTCACACGATGACGCCGCAGCAACCGCCGAGTCTCCATCATCGCCAACGCAGCCACTATCATCATTCCCAGCTCTGCCCAGCTGTGTAATTCGTGGCATAGACCTTACAATCTCCGCACGGGATATTCTCCAGGAACTTCACACAGCAAGCAGCCCCGCCTGCCATGCGTCCAGGATCCAGAACACCTCCGGTACTACATACATGGTCAGACTACATCTTCCAACTGCTGATGACGTCCAACACCTTATTCATAACGGCGCCACCATCATTATAAAGTAGAACCCTCTCGTTCACCACCCCCTACCTCTTCGACATTCCCCTCCCAACACCTCTCATTGCCCCTGGCCAGCTCTTCCTTCTTTTCCATCTACTCCAGCCCCCACCCCTTCCGATGCTAGATATCTTTTGATTCCTTATTACTTCCCTCTGTAATCTCACAGCCACCCTCCACCTCCTAACCTTTCATCTCCACTCAGGAACTCCCCGCTAACTCCCACACCTCGCACACACCATCTCTATAATTTCATTTCCGTAGCCAAGACGTCCCATCTCATCTTATCCCCTCCTTAACTTTTGCCCATCGTTTTTCCCTCTTCTTCATCCTCCACATCTCCTACTTCTCACACTTCGCCCAGCCAGAGAGAGGGCGACACCATCTAGGTGGAATGACAACTTGCAAGCGAGAGAGAGAGAGAGAGAGAGAGCCTCCATGGTATGCACTAGCCATGCGTCTTGCAAGGTGTGCTACTCACCAACTGATGAGCCCAATTTAGCACACTGGGGTGAAACGCTGGCAACCAGGAATGAGTTAGCTGGTAAATTTATAATGTCCAATAACGGACGAACTATAATTGTATTAAAAAATTTACTCATTCGGAACAAATATTTCAGGTTCCCTATGGGAATCAACATCTTTGTTATCTGATGACCAGCAGACACTCTCATAGTGCATTGGCACTACCGGTGGCTCCAAGTATCCTATGCAGTGGCCTCCACAGGGTCAGTAGATGCAGAGTGGGTCTCAGCATCCAAGTGGCCACGGCTGGTCCATGGTCCAACAGCTCTGCGCTCTGACCGGCCAACCGAGCAGAGGAGGGGTGGCCACGGTTCTACCGTGGCTCTACAACTCTGTATTCGGGAGACGGAATAGGGGTGGACCTCATGGCTGGCCCCAACCGTCGGCTCTCCTGAGGATGGTTTTTCGTGGTTTTCCATTCTCCTGCACTAAGGCGAATGCCGGGACAACTCCTAGTATAGGCCACAGCTGCCAACCCCCTCACCTTCTCTGAGCATTTCCCTCACCGTAACAAATCTCCCGGCCTGAGAGACGGCGTCACCGTCTAAGAGGACTGCGCCCCCCTTCAGGGGAGGAATGAAAACATTTTAGTAGTAGTTGTAGTAGGGCCTCCACGGTATGCACTAGCCATGCGTCTTGATAGGTGTGGTACTTACCAAATGACGAGCCCAACTTAGCACACTGGGGCGAAACGCTGGCAACCAGAAATGAGTTGGTAAATTTATAATGTCCAATAACGGACCAGCTATGTTGGTATTATAAATTTACTCATTCAGAACAAATATTTCAGGTTCCCTATGGGAATCAACATCTTTATCATCTTTCTCAACATAACACTTAGTCGAGCAGCTCATCTCCTTTCTCCCAAGTCTTCCCAGTCCAAACTTTGCAACATTTTTGTACTGCACTCTTTTTCGGAAATAACCCAGAACAAATCAAGCTGCTTTTCTTTGGATTTTTTCCAGTTCTTAAATCAAGTAATCCCGGTGTGGGTCCCATGCGCTGGAAACATACGCTATTTGGGGTCTTACCAGAGACTTATATGCCCTCTCCTTTACATCCTTACTACAACCCCTAAAAACTCTCATAACCATGTGCAAAGGTCTGTACCCTTTATTTACAATCCCATTTATGTGATTACCCCAATTAAGATCTTTCCTTATATTAACAACAAGGTACTTACAATGATCCCCAAAAGGAACTTCCACCCCATCAATGCAGTAATTAAAACTGAGAGCACTTTTCCTATTTGTAAAACTCATAACCTGACTTTTAACCCGTTTATCATCATACCATTACCTACTATCAATCTCACAACATTATTGAGGTAATTTTGCAGTTGCTCACAATCTTGTAACTTATTTATTACACTGTACAGAAAAACATCACCTGCAAAAGGCCTTATCTCTGATTCCACTTCTTTACACATATCATTGTTTTATATAGGAAAACATAAAGGTCCAATAATACTGCCTTCAGAAATTCCCCTCTTAATTATTACAGGGACAGATAATTCTCTGAGTTCTATTTTCTAGAAATATAGCCACCCATTCAGTCACTCTTTTCTCTAGTCCAGTTGCACTCATTTTTGCCAGTAGTCTCCCATGATCTGCCCTATCAAATGCCTTAGAAAGGTCAATCGTGATACAGTCCATTTGACCTCCTGAATCCAGGATATCTGCTATATCTTGCTGGAATCCTACAAGTTGAGCTTCAGTGGAATAACCTTTCCTAAACCCAAACTGCCTTCTATCAAACCAGTTATTAATTTTGCAAACATGTCTAATATAATCAGAAATAATACTTTCCCAATGTTTACATGCAATGCATGTCAAACCGACTGGCCTGTGATTTTCAGGTTTATGCCTATCACCCTTTTCTTTATACAGAGGGTCTACTATAGCAACTCTCCATTCATTTGTTATAGCTCCTTCATGCAAACAATACTCAACTAAGTACTTCAGATAAGGTACTATATCCCAACCTATTGTGTTTAGTATATCCCCAGAAATCTTATCAATTCCAGCCATTCTAGTTTTCAACTTTTGTATATTACTGTAAATATCATTGTTATCATAGGTAAATTTTAATACTTCTTTAGTGGGTCTATTAGTCACCTCCTCTAACTGGACATTATCGCTGTAACCAACAATCTTTACATACCGTACCGCTGACTGAAGATCCTTGCATACACACTCCCCTTGTTCATTAATGATTCCTGGAATGTCCTTCTTGGAACCTGTTTCTGCCTTAAAACACCTATACATATTCTTCCATTTTAAACTATGCTTGCCATCATGTTATCCTTAGCTGACTTCTTTGCTAGGGTACAAACCTATTTTCGCATTCCTCAACAATGCTTTAAACTCATCCCAGAGTCTGTTTACATTTCTATTTACAGTTTTCCTCCTATCATAGTTACTTTTTGAAAACTCCCTCACGCCTGTTTTATCAGCCATATGGTACTGCCTAATAGTCTTAATTTTAATACCTTCCTTTCTTTGACATAATTTTTTTCTAAGACAAAAACAGCTTTGTGATCACTAATACCATCTATTACTTCGGTTTCTCTATATAGCTCATCTGGTTTTATCAGCACCACATCTGGAATATTCTTCCCTCTAGTTGGTTCCATCACTTTCTGAATCAGCTGCTCTTTCCATTTGACATTTGCTGTTCATGCTTCCTGTCGTTCGCATTACCTTCCCAATTGACATTTGGTAAGTTGAGATCACCTGCTGCTACTATCACGTTCCTTTCCATATCATTTCCCACATAGCTGATTATCTTATGAACTAATTCTGAATCAGCGGCAGCGCTACCCTTTCCTGGTCTGTACACTCCAAAGATATCAAGTTGCTTATTATCTTCAGAGATGATTCTTACACCTAGAATTTCATGTTTGTCATCTTTAACATTTTTGTAGCTTACAAATTCTTCTTTCACCAGAATGAATACTCTCCCCTCCTACCATTCCTATCCTATCTCTACAATACATACTCTAGTTCCGTGAGAAAATTTCTGAATCCATTATATCATTTCTCAGGCATGATTCAACTCCTATTATAATATCTAGTAAGTATATATCTATTAAATTAATTCTATTCCTTTCTTTACAATACTTCTACAGTTGGGTGCTAACATTATTATGTCATCCCTACTTGACTTCCAGTTCCCTGTACCCTTATCACCACTCCCTAGACCACCCTGTTTCCCTGAATGTACTTCCCTATAACCCTTCTAAACAATTTTCCTAATGTATATGTACTACTGTGGTTCAAGTGAAGGCCATCTGAGTGTGGATCCCTATCTCTTACCTACCCATTAGGATCTAGAAATCTAGACTCTGGAATTGGTATGTGGGAAACAGGGAGTGAGATTTGTTACACCCTAATGAGTGGATAGGAGATAGGGATGTGTGCTCAGATGGCCTTCACTTGTACTGCAGTGGTAGCTATAAGTTATAGGGAGATACATTCAGGGAAACGGGGTGGACTGGGGAGGAATGATAAGATTACAGGGAGTTGAAAGTAGGGATGACATAAAAATGTTAGGGTTTAACTGTAGAAGTATTATAAAGAAAGGAATAGAACTAAGTAACTTAATAGATATTTATTCACCAGATATTGCAATAGGAGTTGAATTAGGGCTGAGAAATGATATTATGGATGCAAAAATTTTCTCACGGAACTGAAGTGTTTATCATAGAGACATATTAGGAATGGTAGGAGAGGGAGTATTCATGCTGGCAAAAGAAGAGCATGTAAGCTACAAAAAGGTTATAGATATATAGAATTCTATGTACAAGGTTCATCTCTAAATAATAGGCAACTTGATGTTTCTGGAGCGTACAGACCTGGAAAGGGTGGTGGTGACGCTGATGCAGAATTATTTGATAAGATTATCAGCTATGTGGGAAATGACACAGAAAAGAACATGACTGTAGCAGGTGATCTCAGTTTACCAAATGTCGGTTGGGAAGGTAATACAAATGACATGAAACATGACCAACAAATAGTAAATAACTTAATCTGGGAAGGACAGCTGAATCAGAAAGTAATGGAACCAACTAGAGTGAAGAATATTCTGGACATAGTGCTGGTAAACCCAGATAAGTGAGCTGTATAGAGAGACTGAAGAATTACATCGTATAAGCAATCATGAAGCCGTTTTCACCATAGTTCAAAATAAATGCAATAGGAAGGTTGTAAAAGTAGAACTATACGGTAGTACCATATGGTAGATAAGACAGGCATGAGGGAATTAAAAAAATTCATTATGATCTATGGAAAATGGTAAATAAAAATGCAAATAGTCTGTGGGATGGGTTTTAAAGCATTGTTGAGGAATGTGAAAACAGGTATGTACTGTTAATGATGGTAAGGAATGGTGAAGACCTCCTATATTATAACAGAGAAATAAAGAGACTAAGAAGGAGGTGTAGGTTGGAAAGAAATAGAGTTAGAAATGATTGTGGAAGAAAGGCAAAATTGAAGGCACTTACTTTAATTTGAATCTAGCAAAGAAGTCAGCTGAGGATAACATGACGGCAAGCATAATTGGCAGTCATACAAATTTCAGTGAAAAATGGACGGGTATGTATATATAAGATACTTTAAGGCAGAAACAGGTTCCAAAAAGGACATGTCAGGAACCAATAATGAACAAGGCGAGTGTATATTTGAGGATTTACAGATGGCAGACGTATGTCAGCAGTATGTGTTGGTTACAAGGATAATGTCCAGGTGGAGGAAGTGATTGATACTAAAACAAAGTATTGAAATTTATCTACAATAACAAAGGTACTTACAATAAGATACACAATTTGAAAACTAAAAAAGCAGCTGAAGTAGATATAGGGGACATAGTTCCAGATCTGAAGTTTTTTTAAAAATTACTGTTTGCATATAGGCGCTATACCAAATGAACAGAGTGTTGTTATATTAGCTCCAGTGTATAAAACAAAGGATGATAATCATAAAGCCAATAATTACAGGCCAGTCAGCTTGACTTGTGTTACCTGTATGCTTTGGGAAAGCATTCTGTCTGATTATTTTGGAAATTTTCAAAATTATTAACTGGTTTGATAGCAGGCAGTTTGAGTTTAGGAAAATGTATTCCAATGAAACTCAACTTGTAGGATTCCAGCAAGATAAAGCAGATATTTTGGATTCAGAAGGCAAAATGAACAATCTCACCATTGACCTATTTAACGCTTTTGATAAGTAGATCATAGGAGACTACTGACAAAGATGAGTGCAATTGGATTAGACAGAAGAGTGACTGAATGGTTGGGTATATTTTCAGAAAATAGAACTCAGAGAATTAGAGTAGGTGATCCTGTAATCATGAAGAGGGGAATTCCTCTAGGCAGTATTATTGGAACTTTATATATTTTCTTATAATATACGAGGGCAAATCAGAAAGTAAGTTACACTAGCTCAACACGAGAGCATGCTGTGTGTCGTGACTGTGGCCAATGCGGAGCAAGCTACTGTAACTGCTGACATATCCGATAGGAAGGTTGGTGTGGTATCCCATCGTGTTGTGTGTGCAGAGCGAGCTGGTTAATAGAGCAAACGCCTGAAAAGCCATACATCTAATTTTTGATCTGAATTCTGATTTCTGATATGCTCTATTGGTGGAAAAATATCTAATTCCCTCCATGGGAACTTAGAATTTCCACTAGGCTCAATGGCGCATCAACTGGATGTTCACTACAAATTGGAGGTGCATGCAACGATCAGTTTTCTATGGACTAAATGTCTCAATTGCATGGACATTCATCATGATATCACTCCTGTATATGGTGAGCGTGCAATTTCTCGCCCAGGTATTGTTAAGTGGTGAAAGTAATTTGACGTCGGGCACACGCATCTCACGGACGAATATCGTGAAGGCAGGCCCGCAACGTCCACTACCATTGCAAATGTTGACTGTGTGGATGGAATCATTAGAGAGAACTGGCACATAACACTGTAGAAAATTGCCAGCATGCTGAACATTTCGTATGACAGTGTGTGCTCCATTGTTCACCAACACTTTGGGTTTTGTAAACTGTGTCAAAGAGGGGCAACGTTTCCAATTGTCACTGGCATTTTTGCAATGGTATTCTGTGGAGGGCAATGAGTTTCTGCAGTGAATAATCACCAGGGATGAAACGGGGGTCCACCACTTCACCCCCGAAACAAAGAGAACATCGATGGAACGGGTGCACACCACATCATCACCAAGAAAAAAGGCCAAGGTCCAACCTTCAGCAGGAAAGGTAGTGGCGACAGTGTTCTTTGACATGGAAGGTGTAGTGTATGTAGAATTTATGCCGAAAGGCACGGCAATCAACTCGGCTTCGTATTGTCAAAAGTTGAACCATTTGCGTAAGGCAGTTAAAGAAAAGTGGCGGGGAAAATTGAGTGCCAGTGTGATTTTGTTGCATGATAATGCAACACCTCACATGGCCCGCCGAACATTCAAACTGCTGCAGTGATTCAAATGGGAGGTGTGGCAACATCCTCCATACAGTCCAGACTTAGCGCCATGCGATTATCATGTGTTCGGCAAGCTGAAAAAGGATCTCGGCGGACGACGATTCTGAAATGATGAGGTGAAAGCAGCTGTCTCCAGGTGGTTACATAGCGCTGGAGGTAATTGAAAAATTGGTTGACCATTCTGAGAAATGTTTACAGTCTCTTGGGGACTGTGCGTAAAAGTGAACTTACATTGTATGTTGTCATAGCCATGTTGCCTATGTGTAGGGAGATTCATAAATGGCAATAAGTTGGAGGTGTCAGTTACTTTTTGATTTGCCCTCCTATAATAAGAGTTTTGCCTGTATATTGCTCAGAATTAAAATAGAACCATATTTCTGTATCATTTGTGTTCAGAATAAAAAGGAAGTACAATTTTTAACTTTCTGTCATGTCTGTCTGTATGTATGAGCATCAGAGAAAATGGCAGAACAGAATTCAATGAAAATTGGTTGTAAAGTTGGGAAATAAGGTTCTACAGTCTAAGCTATAGATAATTTTATTCACCCTCAGTCAAATGGTAGTTTAGGGGAAGGTCTAAAATTTAATTCTCAAATATCTTAGTGGTCCTATCAATGAATACTACATAACAAAAGTTATAGAGAATATAATTTATGATCGTTTATGAATAATACAGTTTCACCATACTGGTTATGATAACAGAGATCTTCATGAATTCAGACTTTTGTTGCTTAGTCAACACCAAGCATCGCTAACATGGAAATATTGTTCAGTCATGTTAACTGACGATGGTGGTGGGTTTTGTTGTGTTTGCCCTTAAGGTTAAAACCGCATGGTCATCAGCCCATATCAACAAGGGAAATTGTTAAGATGACTATCAAAGCGTGAGAAAAAAATCATGAATGAATGATTGCTTGAAGAATACAACAACATGGAGTCACGAAAGGAGGACTCCCTTAAGAGTCGGAAGAAAACTAAATATAAGGGCCTACAAAATCGAAATAATCAACAATAACAATACATTGATTATTGTTTGTTGTGATATGCTTTGTCTCTTCTGCTGCCACTCATCTCTAATAGATAGCATTACTGCTGTGTACCGAGTGAGCTAAAGGAGTTACTTACCCGAGTAGAACAACCTTCCTGAATATTGGCGAGAAGTAGCTGGGCAGTTAGCTCACTTTCTTTTTTTTAGCATGCCATTCCTCTGTTTCGTACATGTTCTGATAACTACTGGTACATGACACACTGGTTCATTCCATATTCATACTTTCACTCTTGCTGTGAATCAGATTTATTTTCTCAATTTACCTCAACCATCAACATGGCCGACCTGGTTACATTTACACGTGATAAATTTTATACCTGAGCCCGTATTGTCGTTAAGTATTAACTTGTGAAATCCTTACACCAAATGTTCCACCTCTACAATACCGTGAATCATCTTTATTGTTAAGACTACATAAAAATAATGAAACATGTTTCATCCCACTTTTGAGGCATCTTCAGTCACAAACGAGAACCATTAAAAATATAGTAAGGACATAGAATCATTAGAAAAAAGTATTTACATCTTGTTGCAACACAATGTGTTGGCGTTTTGTCGATAAAACCTCTGGTAATCTATTGAGAAAGTCTTAAAATGGACACAACCATAAATATGATGTAAATCGCGTTACTGATTGTAGACTGTACTGTACAAGTTAATGCCACATTTAAAGTAGCTTCATGCAACTAGTCAAAGGCAGCCAGACTTTTGTTGGAATTGCACAAATTGATCGTGCTGACATTGTTGACAATCATCATCATCATCATCATCATCAATGTCCCACTCCAGTTGTCGGGTGTGGTTACGGTTTTGATAGTATTGGCCTAAAAAAAATTTTTTTAAAATGATCGAAATGAATAAGTAAAATGTGAAGCATTGGATGTGTGCCCATCATGTGCCTCACCTCTTTGCCCATCCCATGCCGTCCAATTCACACTGAGTGTTGGAACAAACTGAGCGCTGTACTAGAAGGTAATTGAGAATTGTCCTGGAGGGGAGGTTGTAATGAGTTTAAAACAGGAGGAGAGGTGCCAGGTTGTAATGTTTTACTTAGTCACTTCATAGTAAAAAATTTATTGATTATCTCTTCATTCAGATTATGTGCTGGGTTACTGATTATGTTTTTCACAAACTTCCAAACACCTCTAGAAATACTAATTCTGTCTAAGCAGTGCATATAACAACAATCAATTTTATAATCTTTTATATCTCATGCATTTTTACCTTACAAGCTATAATAACGGAGATATTCACAAATTTAAAAGCATCAACGGCAAGCATTGGGAGTTACATCAAACTTACTCTCCCTGATGAGTCAACACTGCATAAGAACTATTTACCAAAACTTTACTCTGGGACAGTATTCAGAATTCGTTATGAAACTGCAACAACGCAGTATGGATTAAAATGGGCAGGACGACTGATGCTACTGGCTCTTACATAGTCAATGTCATAATCTGTACATTAAAATGCAATCCAAAGCATGCTAAGGGTTGAAATTTCTGTATAACGAGAATATTCATTTAACTTGTTTGGTGCATGGTTATTCATTGCGTTGGTGAAACAATAAGAAGTATTTTCCTAAAAGTGAACAGAGTAATAGCATCAGTAAAGAAAGTGTTCATTAAAGAACCCAGTCTTGTGAGTTTATTCAAACAGTGTGATGCTGATTTGCAACCAGTGTGTTCAAGAAGAGGTACTTGGCTGGATGCAGCATGCTATTATGCAGACAATTTGAGCTTATAAAATCAGCCTTCGAAAAGCTAGACAAAAATGATGCTGTGTGCATTAGTGAGTCTTTAGAAGCACTGTGTACGAAGGGAGTTCAAGAAGACTGAATATACATTAAATCTAAATTTTCCTTCATAAGTTCCACAATGATAAAACTTGAAAAGAAAGCCATTGTCTGTGAGTAGCTTGAGAATTCTCCTGGGGAGCATGTGAAACAAGTTTTAGTGAAATTAAAGGATGTCTTATCAAAGAATCTGGTGTACAATAAACTTGTGCAAATAAGTAGTGTCCTTGGTGGCAACGGAAATTTGGAGTCGAAGGAAGAATTTCACTGTCAGACATTGTGTATTTTAAATATGTACCCATAAACCTCATCTGATGTGAGAGAAGCTTTTCACGATACAAAACTGTTTTAGCTGAAAATAGGCATAGCTTTCATTTTAAAAATTCAAAAATGCTGCTTGTTGTACACTGCAATGCTAAAACATAGAAAGAGGCTTTGACATTTGTAATGTATGTTTTCTCTTTTACATTTGGAATGACAAACAGGGTGTACTTTCTTTATGTTAAGCATGGCTTCATTTGTAAATCAAAGCTGTTTATTCTTTCTGTGTGTATGTGTACAGGGTCTCTCATATAAACTGAGACCGTTGAAGCGGCATTTTTACTCTCCGATACATAAGCTAGAGTATGGGAGGTGCACGCATAGTTCTTGAACTTGCAAGCAGCCTGCATGTGCTCGACCTAGCAAGCATCAGTTGCCAGTCTAAATCTCAGCTGTTAACATGTTGAGACAGTTATCATTGCAACACCGTATTTTCGTATGTAAAAGTTCTGGTTTCATCTTAATGGTCGTGTGAACAGTCATAAATCTCGCCATTGGCGTGCAGAAAATCCTAATGGTGTTTATGAAGTCCCTCATTATGATAAGAAGATTGGTGTTTGGTGTGCTGTTAGTGCAAGACAAATAAATGGGCCTATTCTTTTTCGACATGACATTTAATGCAGAGGGGTACCAAGATTACATTTTGACGCCATTCTTGCATCAGCTAACGGAAGAAGAAAAATCGCATGGGTGGTTTCAACAAGATTCAGCCCCTGGTCATACAGCTGAAGATTCCTTTCGTACAATCTCGGAAATGTTTGCAGAAAGAGTGATCAGTGCTGGTCTATTTCCCCCCTTCGTTCTCCACATCTAACAGTGTGTGATTTTTACTTGTGGGGTAAACTGAAAGAAAAAATGTATTGAACAAATCCTCACACACTTGAGGAACTGAAAGTAAACATTACGAATGAAATCAGAAACATTACAGTGGCAGAACTCACTCGCGCCAGCCAAAATGTAGTTACTAGATACAATGCCTGTATTACTCAGGAAGGACGACACTTCCAGCATCTTTTATAAGGTAAGATTTCATATTGTGACGTGAAAATGGGAACTAATATTTATTGGACATAACTGAATTATAACAACAAAACATTTTCAAGATTTTTTTAATTTATCTGGCATGTCTGCTTGCGTATCGAGCCGTTATCTACATTATTGGCCATTGTTGGAACTGCTGCCTAACTGTGGAATTTACCATCAGCATTTAATTCAAAACTATATCCCTAATTGTTACGTATTTGCTGGACATTTGGCTGGACTAATGTGATTTGCTGAATTGCCGTTTGATTTCTGCACGCCTTCGTGGTGCGGGCTTTGAATCGTGGGAATTTTGCCACTTCCGCCTTCTCTGTGAGAGAGACCAGTCGGGCTCTGGTGGTTGAGTATTCAACATGGCTACGTTAAGCCGAGCTGCTGAAGTGACATCGTTGCGGGACTGCAGCGCTTTAATAATGGAGCTTGACTCTGGAGGATAACTTCGACAACCTCCTTGTTCCTTGTTATTGGTGTAAGAAGAAAACTTCATATGAGTGTTTACCGTTAACTAGATGGGATGTGCAAAATGTGTTGTAAGTTGGATATCTTAACTCTACCCAAGTAAGTACTGTAAAGCATAGTTTATTCAAGTGAGCTTGTACAGCCAAGGAGCACATCTTCGAAATGTCTGTTGGTTAATCAAAAGCTGTAAACGTCTGGTAACAAAATTTACTGTAACGGATAGGATTTAAATTTGTAAAAGTATGTAACAAAATTTTACGGGAACTTGGAATCGCTAGGTATGCGTGTATGAGGCTGTAGTTCGTGGATGTTGTTTAAACTTACTGTGTTGTGGTTCGTATCTTGTTTGCCTACTCATTCTTGGTGGTGTTTATTATCATTATTATTGTCGACATTATTATTATTATTATTATTATTATTATTATTATTATTATTATTATTATTATTATTATTATTATTATTATTATTATTATGTTCATTTAATTTTATTTACCTCCCTAATTTTCTACGTTGTTCGTATTTACCTTCTACCTGTTACTATTGCCTCTACTTGGTTATTATTTAGATGTGATCGTTATTTGCATTGTTGGGACTTAAATTAAATGGCACCTCATATATGCATCTTGGCGTGATCCAAAGCCCCCTCCATTCTAAATTATTTAAGCAGTTGGCGTACTGTTTAACAAAAGTAAATGTAATTTCATATTGTAACCCATGGGAGTAATGAAAAAAAATTTATTATGGTTTTAATAAGGTTGAGTCTGTAAAAGATTGAAATTTGCTGGTCGATATTGAACTTTAAATATGCCAAACTCCTAACGTTTGCCTGTCTCATTCTGCTCTTTGTTTGTGGCTTCTTGCCATTGTTATTATTGCATGATGGTCACCGCTTTCTTATCTTATCTGATGACACGTTATTTATTTTGGTGGCTTTGATGATTATGATGAGATGATGGCTTGGCGTCTGTAAATGTCAGTCCTGGGGTGTGCTCCGAGTATTATTATTATATGGGAACGCATTATGTATCTTTTCCATTGATATTTTCTAATTTGGTTGGGATAGTTAGCCACCTTGTTTTATTATTATTTAATCTGGTTTCCTTTAATTATGTAGTTTTTTATTCGCAGTTGGAGCCACTGATTTTTAATTGTACGCTATTATGTGTGTTTTTCTTGTGCGTGTATCCTCTTACCTGTTTGTAGTGTAGCAAATTTCAGTTTTAAACAGAATTTATATCGCGGGCCCGCATATCGGTTGCAACCAAATTTTAAATAAATTTTTAGTATTTCTGTACGTCAGGTAACAAGTTAGTTATGAATTTTCAAACCTTAATTTTGGTGGAAGCCTATGTTTAATGTGAGATTCATTTCACCTTGATTTCCATATTATTTTAAAATCCTGTTTCTCTCTTTTAGTTTAATTGTGTTTTAATTTTTCTAAGAAAAAGGAATATATCTATTTTTAACTGTTCTTATATTATACCGATTTTCAAATTTTATTTACTAAGTAAATTTTTCTTATTTTAAAATTTAATCTGATCTCTCATTTGGTAGTTACCAATATTTACCTGGGAACCTATCAACGTTTATGTAAGACCCTGGCCTTTTTCCTTTATGCTTATGTCCTCCACGCTTCATGTTTTGTAGTACTGCCCTTATGGTAAGTATTGTGCTGGTTTTAATTTTGATGTTTAGTGTTCTTTTGGTAAGGTTGCACATATAAGATTGTATACACGCTTAAAGCAGGGCGGCCGCGCGCGACATAAGTTCAGCTAAGGCAGCTGCCGTAGCACGGTGTATAAACACCGTGCGTTTGGTTCTGGATTATATGGGAGACCCTGTATGTGCATGTTAGATACAATAAAATGCTCCAGTATAAGAATTTTCATGTACGGCACTGAGTGGTTGAAGTTGAATGCTTTTCTTTTGCATTATCTTGCTCTAGATATTGACAGTTAGCTGATGGAATTACTGGTACATTTTTGTGTATATGTTACCACTTGGAAATTGTTAAGTAGTGTGCATATTTGTATGTATATGTTCTACATGTCTTGCACATGAAAATATTGCTGTAGTATTTTCTTCTGTATAAATGTAAATTGCTGATGAAAATCAAGTAGCAAATTGTAGTGCGTCTGAGGTCTATTCATGGATAAAGGTGTTGCTGTATTTAACTGTCTGTGCATGCTTGTATAGACATGAAAGGGATAAGAAAACTAATTTACTTTTTTATGTCAATCGAGCATATGTAGGTACTCTAGTAGCAGTATAAGACAAAAAAGAAGAAAAACTCTGTACTATGACAGGTTTCAAACTGAAATTTTCTTCCAATCTTTAGCATAAAACTTGAAACAGCATGACCGGGTGAGTTGGCCATGCAGTTGGGGGCATGCAGCTATGAGCTTGCATCCAGGAGACAGTGGGTTCGAACCCCACTGTCGGTAGCCCTGAAGATGGTTTTCTGTGGTTTCCCATTTTCACACCAGGCAAATACTGGGGCTGTTCCTTAATTAAGGCCACGGCCGCTTCCTTCCCACTCCTAGACCTTTCCTATCCCATCATCGCCGTAAGACCTATCTGTGTCGGTGCAAAAAAAAAAAAAAGAAAAACCCAGCATGTACACATGCATCTGCAATAAGTATTGTAGGATTAAGAAACTGTGGCAAGCGTCGGCCTGTTAAGCGGGAAGTACAACTGATGAATTTTTTTTTTTTACAATTTGTTTTACATCACACCGACACAGATAGGTCTCATGACGATGATGGGATAGGAAAGCCTAGGAGTGGGAAGGAAGTGGCCGTGGCCTTAATTAAGGTACATGAAGGTATGTGAAGAATGCACTTCACAGAAGACTAGGTGAAATACTTAAAATACTAGCACTTGAAGAATCTTCTGGAATTAAGCTGAACTTCAAATTCTTCAAATTAGAAAAAACTGACAGCTTACACAAGACATGTCATTGTGATGGGTGTTTTAACATCCAAATCCTTACTTGACTTGCACTGAATTTCAACAATACATGCTTGCTTCATAAATTTTTAACTCTAATTCATGTCTTGCATTTATTGGATTTTGACTGATGATGGTCTATGGCAAGACCGAAACTTGTTTCATGAAATATATGTAACTTTTTAAGGTTAACAATAAATAGTATTGAATAGGTGGAAACATTTAGCTTTTGTTTTACAGTCTCCTTGCTGTGACCTCTACTGAAGCACTCGATGTGCCAGGTGCTGAGCGCGCCAAGTCTATCACGCTCTCAACTGTGTTACTGTACAAACATGTTCTCACGCCGGCTCAAAGATAGTGATATCTTGAATATTTTATCGGGAGAAGTGGGTTCACAAATAGATGACAGTGATGAAGACTCTGCTTGTAAACCAGGTAACATATCAAGTGACAGTTTGGCCAAGATTTTTATTTACAGTATTAGGTCACGTTCAAATACCTGGGGAGTGAATTAATGGAGAATGCTCGACTGGATGCTGAAATTTGTAAGAGGATTCAAGCTGGAAGCTGTTTCTATCACAGTGTAAGAAACATGTTGTGGAACAAAGATGTGCCAATGGAAGCAAAGGAAACTATGTACAAGATGTATTATGTACCCATAACAACTTATGGAGCAGAAACTTGGACAGTGACAAAGAAGGATGAGAGTCGAATACAGCCAGCCAAAATGAAGTTCTTGAGGAGTATGATACAGAAGAGTAGAAGAGAGAAGATAAGGAATGAGAAAATCTGGGAAGAAATTGGAGTGGATAAAATGAATGATAGAATACAGAAGAGCCGATTAAGATGGTTTGGGCAAATAAAGCGAATGGATGATGAAAGAACACCAAAAAAAGTGATGGAAATGCAAATGCAAGGAAGGAGATGCTGCAGAAGACCACGATTGACATGGAAGCACACAATCCAACGCAGTATTAGAGAAAGAAACCTGGAATGGGACACAGTCTTGGAGGAGGAGTGGTGGAAAGACCACAGAAAGTGGAGAAGAACCATATTTGCCCCTACCCGGCTACAGCTGAATAATGCGAAATAATGATGATGATGATGTTGATGATGATGTCACTTTTGAGTGCTAGGTATTTTAGCTGCATTATTTTACTCTGAATACAAACGATAGAAATACTTCACCTCTCCAGAAATTCGGGCTTATTTTTTCATTTATATGATTTAAATGATTCACCTGTACTGTGGAAAAAAATGTAGATGGTGGTGGAAGGAGTGTAAGGTTGGACTGTGCATAGCCCAAGGTTTTCAGGGCTAGTATACCAAAACAAACTGTTCCTAAATAGGTAAATTGTGTATTTCAAGTATAATTGTGTTTATTTGTGGCTTAAGTAGTCACAATAAATGATTCATTTTTATTGTTTGAGCAGGCTAATTAGTAAAACTTGAATATAAACGTTTTTTCTCAAACATTTTAAAAATACTTTTCATAAGACTAGTATAATTAAAATACTTTAGATATATACTTCCTGATTAACATCTTCATTTTGGATGGCTGACACCTTCATATGGTACAAAAATCAGGTACCGGTATATATTATGTTTTGCTGTTGTGTAATAATGTATTAAAATTCAGGAAAAAGATCCAGTTCACCGCCAGGATCCATGTGAAAATACGGTAGTGTTGAAAGTGTTAATAAAATATTTATTTTCGTCTCTTCTATCATCCCTAGAAGTTTTTGAGTACTTAATTTTGATATACCCTGTTGTTCTAATATTGTACTAAACTGTAAATTGGAATTGTACAGTACCCTGGTAGGTTGCTAAGGACAAGGGCAGGAAGTGTTAAGATAGAGTAAATTTTTTATTTTTTATGTTGCACCGACACAAGTCTTACGGTGACTATGGATTAAGAAAGGGCAAGAAGTGGGAAGAACGAAAATGTTGCCTTAATTAAGGTATAGCTCCAGCATTTGCCTGGTGTAAAAATGGGAAAATAGGCAAAGCCATCTTCAGGGCTGCCGACAGTGAGGTTCAAACCAAGTATCTCCTGAATGCAAGCTGACTGTTACATGACCCGAACTGCGCATCCACTCGTTCAGTAAATCCTTTTGTAAACAACCTGCTAGTGTCGGAAAGAACAAATGAAAGGTAGTCGGAAGGTGAAAACATCTTGTGTTCTGAGGAAACAGAAATATGTTTCACAGAACTGTTTGTGGAGCTTGGCTGAATTTTTGGCCAGAGCGTATGAACCTGAACTCAAATGCCAGTCTGCAGAATGGCGACATGCAAGATCACCAGGAAGATAGAAGTTCTGGCAAAATCCTTCCGCCATAAAGCCGATGGTCACAGGCACAACATCAGAGGCGTGACTGCATGTCATTTTGTTTCACATGGCACAACAGAGACAGTTCCGTCACGCCATTAGGGACAAACACCCGAATCTTCTCACGTCATCCTTTTCATGACAACGCCAGACCACATGCAGGCTGTATGGAGGCAACTTCAGCATTGGGGGTGGGAAGTACTGGAACAACCGCCATATTTACCTGACCTATCTCGGTGCGATTTTGACCTCATCCCCAAAGTGAAAGAACCACTGAGGAGGAGGCGGTTTGGGATGCGAGAGGATATTGCCAATGCTGTGAAACTTGAGATGGCAAAATTCACACATGGTGAGGCAACTGGCATCTGACGTCTCCTGCATTCTTGGCAACATGTGTGGACATGTTGTAGTTATTGGGTAATTATGTTTTAACTTTACTTTATTACCACTTGTAGTGTTAAGCTAGCAGTAAGCTCAACCTATAGTATTGTAAACCGTAGTCTTAAGTACTGGAAATACTTAACCTTCTACTGCATGAATTATTTTTAGTTTCCGTTTGGTGAAGAAAATTACAAGTTTTAAAGTTCAACTTACATTCAGTGTTTTAGATACACCAACAATTCTTAACTGGGGCTAATACCTTAGCACTTATATGTGATGTGGTTTGCCATAATGGGATATCTATACGATTTTTAGCTAAGCTTTTAACATTCAAAGACCGAATATATTGCAAGCCGCAAGTATACTTGCACGACCGTAGGTCAGTAATGTCTTTGAGGTTGAGCCAGAAGTACTCCTGAAGCCTGTGGTAATGAGATGAGGAGGGCCCACAGAAAACAAACGGGGTTGGTACGCGTGGTGGTTGTAGGGCTGTTTTGTCATCTGTTAACTTATGTTTGCAAAAAAAAAAAAGAAGACAAGGCATCACTGGCATATGTGTTTGATTGACTGTACAGTTGAAGCTGTGCCGTAGAGCTACCTCTGTCCACAATCTGGTATCTGTTGTCTCCTGCATTCTTGGCAACATGTGTGGACATGTTGTAGTTATTCGGTAGTTATGTTTTAACTTTACCTTATTATCTCTTTTAAGGTTAAGCTAGTAGTAAGCTCAACCTATAGTATGGTAAGCTGTAGTGTTAAGCACTGGAAATACTTAGGTTGTGTGTGAAATTATATATGACTAGCAAATGTACACGCATGCATATTAATGGTGTCCCGATATAAACAATCAACACTGCCCCACTCCAGTACTGAAAGTGAAGGGATAGTGTTGAAGGCCACTCCAGTACCGAGAAGGAGGGGAAGTGAGTGAACAGGTAGTGCTGAATACATAGTGTGTGTATTCCGGCCTACATTTTGTTATAAACATTGTAAGATGGCTCCTATCTTATGACAGGTGAATCGAGGCCGTATTATTGACATGTGAGAGGCTTACATGGTCTCCCAAGCGGTAGCTCAAGCAATACCATGCAGTCTTAAGACAGTTTGGAGATGAGTAGAAATATGACAAGAACGAGGTGAAGAAGGATTGGTAGATCATAGGACACATAACAAGGCTCGTAGAAGAACTAATACCGAGCTCGATAGCTGCAGTCGCTAAAGTGCGGCCAGTATCCAGTATTCGGGAGATAGTAGGTTCAAACCGCCAGCCCCGTGGTATAGAGGTAGCGTGCCTGCCTCTTACCTGGAGGCTCTGGGTTCGATTCCCAGCCAGATTAGGGATTTTTACCTGGACCTGAGGGCAGGTTCGAGGTTCACTCAACCTACATGATTAGAATTGAGGAGCTATCTGATGGTGAGATAGCGACCCCGGTCTAGAAAGCCAAGAATAACGGCCGAGAGGATTCGTCGTGCTGACCATTCACCACCTTGTAATCTGCAGGCCTTCGGGCTGAACAGCGGTAACTTGGTAGGCCAAGGCCCTTCAAGGGCTGTGGTGCCGTGGGGTTTGTTTAGTATGTTCGAACCCCACTGTCGGTAGCCCTGAAGATGGTTTTCCGTGGTTACCCATTTTTGCACCAGGCAAATGCTGGGGCTGTACCTTAATTAAGGCCACGGCCACTTCCTTCCCACTCCTAGCCCTTTCCTGTCCCATCGTCACCATAGGACATATCTGTGTCGGTGCGACGTAAAGCCAATAGCAAAAAAAGGAAGAAGAACTACTTCCGAACAGGATGCTGGAATTGTTCAAACTATGGACAATTCTCCGTTTGCAACAATCAATAATGCAATTGCCGCATTGAAATTGCCAGTAAGCCGGACTACCGTGAGTCGCCGACTCCACGCGGCAGGTATTTTCAATCGCTGAGCTGCGAAAAAGGGGCAACTTCCTCCTATCCACAGAGAACTTAGCGTAGGCTTTGCACTACAAGAAAGTGTTACTCCACAACAGGAATAGGAAATTACAATTTGGTTGGATGAAAAGGTATTTTGCTCCGATCCAGGTAAAACAGCTGAAGTGTTGGCGTCTAGTTGGAAAGCGTTATGAAAGGGCCTTTGTCCAGGTAACTAATCAGTCAGGTCGCGTCACATGTGGCATAATGGGGTGGATAAGTGGTGCTGGTCCAGGAGAGTTGATAAAGGTCACTCCACATATGACTGCTTGTGAATATGTGGACGTTTTAGAAGGTGCTGTTCTTCTTAGTGTTCGAGCTATTTACCCCATAGAAGAAGTTCCCGTTATCAGGTTTGTGCAGGATAACAGCCCTGTTCACACTGGACATGTAACCAAAGCTTTTTTCAAGCAGCATTCTGGCCTCCCAAGTCGGCTGACTTAAATATAATAGAACAAGTTTGGGCAAGAATGGTAAACACATGGGTTCCAGGTCAGGAGAGGACAAGAGCGGTTCTGTTAATGCACTGCCAGCGAGATTGGGCGAATCTAAGGAATGAACCAGAATTTTTCCAACATCTAATAGATTCCATTCCCAAGCGGCTAGAGCAAGTGATAAACAGGAACATAAACATAAACTGATTATTAACTCTGGGAGGTAGGAGGAACCCGTCACTTACACTTGTTGTAAATTCAGTATTTGACACAACTCTTTAGTTATTTAATACTCATTTCACAATCAGTTTTGAGTAAATTTCCATTTTTCTTTTCTTGAAATTATGTATCTATAATAATAATGTTATTTGCTTTACGTCCTACTAACTACTTTATCGGTTTTCGGAGACGCCGAGGTGTCGGAATTTAGTCTCACAGAAGTTCTTTTACGTGCCAGTAAATCTACCGACACGAGGCTGACGTATTTGAGCACTTTCAAATACCACCGGACTGAGCCAGGATCGAACTTGGCAAGTTGGGGTGAGAAGGCCCACGCCTCAACCGTCTGAGCCACTCAGCCCGGCTATGTATCTATAGACAGTGCATTATGTTTATTATTTTACTGTACGTTTATTTTATTTATATATTTTCGGGGAAGATGTGATAGTTCATATTTTTGATAAGATATTTCTGTAAAAAATGTGTTAATTTTATAATAATTATGTTGAGATGTTGCAATAATAGCATTTTTGTTGTATATTTTAAGACACGAATTTCTATTTTATGGAAATTGAATTTGAATTATATTAAATTATTTTCAGGTGTATTTTCTTATTACTCAAGAAGTAAAATGTATCTTCAGTTATTTTTATAAAGAAATGTGTACACAATTATGCATCAATATCTTATTATAGCATATTAATTTTCTGTTTATAGAATTTATCGTAATTCTATACCCGAGGTGGTAAATTATGATGATATAACTTCAGTAAAGTCCAGAACAAAGTTACGAACCAGTAAAAGGTATTTTCAAATTACGACCTGATATAACGCAGCTACAAAATGTTCCTAACTAGTATAAAATAATTTTTGGTTAAAAACCTGTTTTACCCCTTGATACTGTAATTATCAGAGTAGGTTACCTAATGGTGTACTTCAGTTCATCCGCCACTGTGCCCATTTCAATCACAACAAAGTCTAGTAGCGGGCCTACATGCAGCAATGCATTAAGCAAGAAGGTGGGTCATTGTACCCCTTCACTCCCTTCCCTCTTGTTTTGTGCTGGAGTGGCCTTCAACACTACCCCTTCTCTCCCTCCCCTCCTTTTCAGTACTGGAGTGGGGCAGTGTTGATTGTTTATGTCGGAACATCATTAATGTGCACGTCTGTACCCGTGCTTCACTATGGTACTCTATATTGTATACGGATATCGAAGTAAATTACTGCACATGAAGTGAATAAGATTTTTAAATTGGATGTGTCTTGGCTTTATCCAAGAAACAGCATTGTGAAATCCACAGACATTGTTTCCAATGTAAGTGTGATTTGCGGAATTGCGATGATAACAGCAAGTCCACTTGTCTACTGCAATTCACAAAGAAGTTGGTAATTTTCATTTAACGGCAGGCACCATTGCCTAGTGTGTGGCCAAAATCGATTTGGGGAGGTTTTATTACAATGGCAGACCCCATTTCCTACTTTCAGATAGATTACAGTTGAGGAACTTTTATTATATTTGCAAGGAACTTCCCTACTGCCAGTCAAATGTGAGTTGCGTTCTTATCATTATAATGGCAGACGCACTTTCTAATGCCAGTCAGCTTACTGCCAGTCACACCGAGTTGGTGAGTTCCCATTAAAATAGCAGGCCATTATGCCTAACGTCAGTCACATTTTAGATGGGTAAATTTGTTTATAATGGAAGATACCCTTGCCTACTGACAAACAGGATCGGGTAAGAGTTTTGAAAAAATTGCATGGTCCCTTGTCTTATGCATTCAAATAGTGAACAGGAGGTGGAGGACGACCCGATTCTTACTGCCTGTCAAAGTCGATGTGGGGAGGACTGATTACAATAGCAGACGCCCTCCTTCTGACAATCACCATCGATTTGCAAAGTATTTCATAACAATGGCAGACAAACCCTTTCTAGATCGCTACAAATCGATGTCATTGAAAGAATATAGTCGTCATATGGAAGTATATGGATGTTTACCTTCATTTACAGAATAACTGCTGCTAAACGGTACATCAAATCGAAAAACGGATTGTACGATAAGACGCACTTTCTGGCCACATTTAGCGATCTAAATGGGTGGTCCTATAATATGATCAAGTATATCATCTATTCAAAGGTGAGATTGTTTCAGAAAAGTTGAGTAGGGTGAAATTGGTGTAAGCTTTTCACATATAGAATTATTTTTCAGATATGTGACAGTTTAAAACATACAATTTGGCACAAATATGGCTACTGGGGGGGCCAATATTCGTGTAGAATTTGATGATCCTATCTTTCCTATAAGTGTGTCAAACAATGAAAAATACTTGTAAAAATCAGCAAATTTACGAACAATCCGGAAATACGGCCAAATTAACGTATAAGGGAGATTATATTGGTATTATAAATTTACTCATTTAGGACAAATATTTTAGGTTCCCTATGGGAATTAACATCTACATCATTTGATGGCCAGGCAGGCATCTATTTTTGGAAATGAGACATAGCTCTCATAGTGCATTGGCACTGCTGGTGGCTTCAAGTAGCCTATGCAGTGGCCTCCACGGTATGCACTAGCCTTGCGTCTTGGGTGGTGTGCTAAGTCCCAACTGACGAGCCTAACTTAGCACACGAGGGCGAAACGCAGGCAACCAAGAATGAGTTGGCTGGAAAATTTATAATGTCCAAAAACGGACCATTATATTGGTATTATAAGGGAGAGAGATACGACAAAATGTCATAGGATCGTTGTAGATCACTCTGAATTGAAGAGAGATTGTGCCATCCGTTTTGTGATACAACTGAATGTTTAGCCAACAAATAGCTCAAAAGGAATGTCTGCACAGTCATTAAAATTGCCTCCATATTTCGATATCTTTGGGGGTAAAAAGTGAAAAATTTGAACAACTTGGAATTTTTCCATCGGTTAGGGACCAAAAGCTATAATTTCACCAAATTTCAATTTTCTACCTCGTCTGGCAGGTTGTGCCGCCATCTTGATTTGGGGGGATGGGGGATAAAAATTAGGAAATTCCTGAAAATTTTTAAGCCCATGAAACCTATACATTGTCGCTTTGGATAAATTATACGACTGCATTCTTATGCTGAGCCCAAAATTTAAGGCCCCCAGCGTGCCCCCTTCAGGGAATTTTGAGAATTTTCGATTTTTCTGGGGATCCTGGTGTCATCAGCTTCTCCCGTACCAAGTTTCAAATTTCTGAGATTTCTGAAGTGCCTCATTAATTCACGTCTTTTTTCATTTTTAAATATTTATATTTACATCGCTCCAGACCGACTTGATTTTATATATATAGATGATGCTGGATTTAGAATGTTAAACTAGTAGTATTTCTTGTAATATTTTCTTTCCATGGAATTGCTTGTTGTACTCTTGTTGTTGTTGGGTAATTATTTTTTAACTTTACTTTATTATTACACTACTGTAAGTGGCCATTGCCATCAGGAAATTTCCCAATTGCGATGTATTTAATAATAATAATAATAATAATAATAATAATAATAATAATAATAATAATCATCATCATCATCATCATCATCATCATCATCATCATCATCATCATCATCATCATCTTGGGGACTACTCTGAGGGCTTACTGTAAGGATTCCATGGCTGACAGTCTCAACGCTTTACATCCTATCCCTGGTAAACCTAGTTGGCACCTTACGCTCCCCAATTCCCTTTGTATATTTCCACTGTCTGGTAGATCCTGCATTTGTGCAGAAAAAAAAGTTGTCATGACTCTCATATATTTTTCAGAAGTTTATCTTATATTCAAGGATAGATACGAATCATTTCTTCCATGACAAATTCAAATGTGATTTTCTATAGAGAACCAATATCAATCGATAGTCTTGTATTTCAAAATAAGTTTATCACATAATTATATAAAAGAACAGAGATCACATCATTCATAAAGGTAATATCAGATGCAATCAGATGATAGCTACATTTTGTCAATTTTAAAACAATATCTTCATGCTAGATAAACTCAATATAACATTTTGCATTTTCCAAATATGAATGCACAGCATTAATATTGCTTACAATGGTTTTGATATGATTAATAATAAAGCTCTGTATATCAGCCAGTGAATGGAGATTGATCATATCCAATTTTATAGCAAAAACAAAAAGCTAGAAATATTTGAATGTTTCTAACCAAAATACCGGTAAATTGACATTAACATGTACATGATGCTTATTAGTTCCTTTATAATAGAGACAGGTCAATAAAACTGTCAATCAATGATTTAGTTTATAATCTAATCACAATAGATGAATGATACTTATCATACACTACACAGTACAAGTATGAGGGGCATGAATATTTTGAACTGTACATTGAAAAGTTATACTGCAATATTAACCTTTACTAGGACAATCCTCTACTTTAAATGATGTCCGTAAAAATTGTACTCAAATAATGTCACAAATAAGGTATATACTGACTAGTGTTTATACACTCTGCATCCTTGTAGTAAAGTTGAAGACACAGTGGTTTTGGTTAACTCAGTCATCAAAAGTGACGAAGCACACATTTCTGATCTAAGGGACAGTTCGTGTAAAAAAGGAATCTCCAGTGATAATTATTAATGAATAATGAAAATGAAGCAATTTCTTCATCTGTCATTTCTTTACATTACTGGTAAGCCAAGTTAGAAAAATTAGTACTGTATAATGGACTGATGAATTTTCATTGGGTGTTTATATTAGTTTAACTTTTTTTTCTTTCAGATATTTCAAATAATTTTCATGAACAGTTTTATTAGAAGGAACTATTATCATATGGTTTATATGCACAGTTACTCTGATAAGTAATCTCAAGGATACTAAAAGGAACTTCTATTATTAATGTAGTGATTATTTGAAATTGAAAGACTGGGCAATTTTATATCATGTATTTATTTATTGTTTATATTTTCTGTGTTGGTTTATATTTTCTGTGTGTGAATTTTGGAATTATTTGATTGTGACATGGCTTCAAGATTGTTTGGTTGTTGTGAAAAATTGAAGTAAGATGTAATAATTATGAGACATACTGTAGTACAGGCACTAGATTGGGATGGGATGCTTCCAGGAGTTTCCGGTTTCATCATATTGCATTAGTTTCAAAATTTCTCGATGCTACTCGGTGTTCTTTATCAGCACTTTTTGCTGGGCCCTCATTGGATAGAATAACAGTAGTTGTGATTGGTGGACGAAAGAAAATACGGACGCTCATTGGTTGTTTTACGATTTCCTAATTTCCGGAGAGGAGCTCGTGGCTAGCGCCATGCTCTGCTGAGCCGTCTTTGAATTGTGACCATTGAAAGGAGAGGTTGCATTCTCCAGGTGACGGGTCTTCTTGGTCCCTTCAACAGGTAAGCACTTAGTTGTTTTTCATCTTTCTGGTAGTTTCCTTCAAATGTAGTGTTCTGTTTTATTTCTTTTGCCAGAGCTTACCCGTTTTTCTTTCAGTCACCAAATTTTTCTTAAAATGACTTAGCCTTCCGGCAAGTCATATCTTATTTGTGTTAAGAGACAGTTCCCATTGCTTGTGCTTTGTAAATTAGATATTCAACGCCTCTCGATGTAATCGTAAACTGTGACTTTCCCCTTGGGGCTGTCTCATTTATACTGTGTGATCTGGGAGTATTCACATTTAGGACGGGCACCCTTTCTCAGAAGTGTTTTTGAGGGGGCTGCCTTCTGAAGGTGCCCTGCACCAAGATTATCATTTTAAAAGATATATTTTCTTTCTTACATATATATCTTTATGACTGTATAATGTTATTCTGCGTCATCTTAGAGTATTCACATTTAGGACGGGCACCCTTTCTCAGAAGTGTTTTTTGAGGGGGCTGCCTCCTAAAGGTGCCCTGCACTAGGATAAATATTTTAAAAGTTGTTCTCCTTTCTTGCTTGTACATCCTTATGACTGTATAATGTTACTTTCCCTTTTTTTTTTCTTTCCAACAGTATTATGTGATTTAAATGTTTCGTCATGAACAGTGGAACATTGTATGAGATGTTCCGGCCTAAGGTTACATAACTGAAATTGTACCCTCTGGGTAAATTTGTAATTATTTTTGGAAACTTTCGATTTTTAGAGGTGTAATTTTGTTGATTATTTGTGCTTTAATTTCCATCTGAATTGTTAAGTAAACTTATTGAATTGGAATAACCATTGATTTCGCTTCTTCAGCATTGCCAATACCTTTCACTGCTGCTTTCCACCTATCCTTCCTTAGCTGTCATGTTGGTTAACCTGTTTGTTACTGTTTGTTTTCTGTGCTTAATGTGCGTATGGTTTTAATATTGTGTATGCCTTCATTATTATTATTATTATTATTATTATTATTATTATTATTATTATTATTACTACTACTTTTAGTCATATTATCCCGTAAACGGCTACAATTATTTGGGGACTATGCAGTCTCCCTTTCAGTTAATACCATCATAGAACAGGTAATCGGTGATCTTGCAATCACTCATTACACAAACAAACTGAAGATTAGAAAAGTCATGATTTGTTACCAGTTAGTAAGCATATGTGTGCCTGTCCTGTTTTCTATAAAGTGATCAAAGGTGAAGTAAGTTGACGAAAACGACTGTGTCTTTAGTCCTACATATTTTTCTTGTAGACAGTATATGAGCAATCTTCCAATCACAGAAATATCATCAACTACACATTATTATTTATTAAAATCTTGAAACAGTTCCTCACCTCCTTAATTTTATTATTAACGTGCAAATATTTAGGAAGAATAAATCAATCCATACCCTGATTTCTTATTCAACATTATAGGAAGTGTATTACGAACCTGGAACATACAAGTTGCATGACAATATTACAAGAATAACAACAGACTGTACATGATATGAATGCCAACCTAATTCAACCATACTTTTCATTCAGAACTCACTCTTCTTCTTTTTAAAATTTATCCTTTGGTGTTCACTTTGTATCTACCATGTTATCATCAGTAAATGTACATTAAAATGGCATAACAGTGAAGTTTTCAACTAACTTATTACTCAACATACAAACATTTTTAAACAAATTCCAAGCATAGAACATTGTAAAAAGATAACTCATTTCCCAAGGAATATCTTGCTTAAAGGAACATTTAAATGAGTATTTCCTGAAGAAATGTTCTTGCATGTGAAATTATTATTTCTTTAGCAGAGTTGGTGCTAATGTTTCATAAGAATGAACAGACATAGCCTTTCTACACCTGGAAAAATCTAGCTATGACATAATATTGATAATATTTCAGGAGAATATGTATATTTGATTACAATGTGAACATTTATGTTTTGAATTTTAAGCCTGAAAGCTGTCTGGGGCACCACTATTTTCTGTCACAGATAGCGTATGTGTTATTGAAGAAGCATTCAAGGGAAATGGAGATTGAGGTAAGTTCTCATTGCTTTGCTCACTGAGCCAAAAAATGCTATTACATATGTTTGCCAACCCTATTGAAATACAAACATCAACTGACCCATAAGGAAAGCAATGGCAAATTATCTCTCTCCTCATCCTGCCTGGTACGCCTCAGTGTGGGCTGCCATTGGTTTCTGTGGTTTCTTTATAACCACATAGCCCCTGGTAGTGTTATTTGTGTGGCTGTGAGCTTGCATCTGGGAGATAGTGGGTTCAAATCCCACTATCGGCAGCCCTGAGGATGGTTTTCTGTTGTTTCCCATTTTCATACCAGGCAAATGCTGGGGCTGTACCTTAATTAAGGCCACGGCTGCTTCCTTCCAACTCTTAGGCCTTTTCTATCGCATCATCGCCATAAGACCTATCTGTGTCAGTGCGACGTAAAGCCACTAGCAAAAAAAAGAAAAAGTGTTATTTGAGGATCCAACCAGCATGCAGGCTGATCTATAAGACAGAGACCTGGCCGTAAGAGCATTACTTTCACACCATTCATCATGGATGCAGGCTGCATAAGGAATGGCATCACTAGCATCGCTCATACCTCAGTTTAAAGTTAAAAAACTTCATGATTGTTCCGTATTGAATAGAGAAATAAGAAGATGTACAATATTATAGGGAAGGATCCACCTTTCAATACTCCATTAATTTTTTGCCTGTGTTCAATATATTAGTTGTTTTAAGATCTTCGCTAATTGGCTGATGATGACACTTGAAATGTGTTGAAACCGGTCCCAATAAACAGGTTGTAACTACTTTTTAGTTCAACTTACTACAGAGTATTGAAAGGTGGATCCTTCCCTATAATATTGTACATCTTCTCATACCTCAGTTACTTTCATATTTTCAAAGCCAAGGATGAGACAGATAGGTCAATGAAACTAACAAATTCTGTTCCTTACCATACTACAAGACATAGTGCACTGTAAATGCTATGTCTTTTCAGCAATGGATCTGGACTGAATTTGGACAAAGAATAAGTTAACCTTTACATTGACTGCTACTCTGCTGCACCTGTAATGTTATGAGTGGGACATAAGCCTTATTATAACTATGCAATACTCATGACACTAACGCTACGAAACATTCAAACTTCATGGGCATGCAATAGATTGAAGGTTACGTTATAGTTTTCTTCTGATTCACTCTTGAGTTACAGTGACACATACAACCATGTTCTTTATCTGTTATAGACTCTATAGAGAATTATTATTATTACTATTATTATTAATATGCATATCAACTATAAGTCAGCACAGGTGGTTTTGTAAGACAAACTTTATCTGAGATGTGAAAGGTTAAAGAAACTGCTCAGGCCACTTGTGCACACTGTGTAAACACTGAAAGGACAGGCAGATTTGGAAAATGAAAATAAAATTTCAAGAATGTTTGTTACTACAATCATAATAAGTAATAAGTGTGAGAAAGAAAATTGTGATGAAAGAAGTTTCATACGAAAAAGAAGTTTGCATTATTGTACATTCTAAGTAAACTGAATATGCAAGAGATAAAACTCTGTATATAACACAGCATCAGGTCTTTTTGATGAACATATCTAATTGATTTGTGTCAGTTTCATCCTTGACTTTTCCAAAATGAAAGTGACTATGGGGTATGATCGATCGATCAATCAATCAATCAATCAATCAATCAATCAATCAATCAATCACTACTGATCTGCATTTAGGGCAGTCGCCCAGGTGGCAGATTCCCTATCTGTTGTTTTCCTAGCCTTTTCTTAAATGAATGCAAAGAAATTGGAAATTTATTGAATATCTCCCTTGGTAAGTTATTCCAATCCCTAACCCCCCTTCCTATAAACGAATATTTGCCCCAATTTGTCCTCTTGAATTCCAACTTTATCTTCATATTGTGATCTTTCCTACTTTTAAAGACACCACTCAAAATTATTCGTCTACTGAAGTCCTCCCACGCCATCTCTCCACTGACAGCTCGGAACATATCACTTAATCGAGCAGCTCGTCTCCTTTCTCCTAAGTCTTCCCAGCTCAAACTTTGCAACATTTTTGTAACGCTACTCTTTTGTCAGAAATCGCCCGGAACAAATCGAGCTGCTTTTCTTTGGATTTTTTCCAGTTCTTGAATCAAGTAATCCTGGTGAGGGTCCCATACACTGGAACCATACTCTAGTAGGGGTCTTACCAGAGACTTATATGCCCTCTCCTTTACATCCTTACTACAACCCCTGAATACCCTCATAACCATGTGCAGAGATCTGTACCCTTTATTAACAATCATATTTATGTGATTACCCCAATGAAGGTCTTTTCTTATATTAACACCTAGGTACTTACAATGATCCCCAAAAGGAACTTTCACCCCATCAACGCAGTAATTAAAACTGAGAGGACTTTTCCTATTTGTGAAACTCACAACCTGACTTTTAACCCCGTTTATCATCATACCATTGCCCACCATCCATCTCACAACACTACTGAGGTCACCCTGCAGCCGCTCACAATCTTGTAACTTATTTATTACTCTGTACAGAATAACATCATCTGCAAACAGCCTTATCTCTGATTCCATTTCTTTCCACATATCATTGATATATATAAGAAAACATAAAGGGCCAATAATACTGCCTTTAGGAATTCCCCTCTTAATTATTACAGGGTCAGATAAAGCTTCACTTACTCTAATTCTCTGAGTTCTATTTTCCAGAAATACAGCCACCCATTCAGTCACTCTTTTTTCTAGTCCAATAGCACTCATCAATCAATACTGATCTGCATTTAGGGCAGTCGCCCAGGTGGCAGATTCCCTATCTGTTGCTTTCCTAGCCTTTTCCTAAATGATTTCATAGAAATTGGAAATTTATTGAACATCTCCCTTGGTAAGTTATTCCAATCCCTAACTCCCCTTCCTATAAATGAATATTTGCCCCAGTTTGTCCTCTTGAATTCCAACTTTATCTTCATATTGTGATCTTTCCTACTTTTATAAACGCCATTCATACTTATTCGTCTACTAATATCATTCCACGCCATCTCTCCGCTGACAGCTCGGAACATACCACTTAGTCGAGCAGCTCTTCTTTCTCTCAATTCTTCCCAACCCAAACATTGCAACATTTTTGTAACGCTACTCTTTTGTCGGAAATCACTCAGAACAAATCGAGCTGCTTTTCTTTGGATTTTTTCCAGTTCTTGAATCAGGTAATCCTGGTGAGGGTCCCATACACTGGAACCATACTCTAGTTGGGGTCTTACCAGAGACTTATATGCACTCTCCTTTACATCCTTACTACAACCCCTAAATACCCTCATAACCATGTGCAGAGATCGGTGCCCTTTATTTACAATCCCATTTATGTGATTACCCCAATGAAGATCTTTCCTTATATTAACACCTAGATACTTACAATGATCCCCAAAAGGAACTTTCACCCCATCAACGCAGTAATTAAAACTGAGAGGGCTTTTCCTATCTGTAAAACTCACAACCTGACTTTTAACCCCGTTTATCAACATACCATTGCCTGCTGTCCATCTCACAACATTTTCGAGGTCACGTTGAAGTTGCTCACAATCTTGTAACTTATTTATCACTCTATAGAGAATAACATCATCCGCAAAAAGCCTTACCTCCGATTCCACTCCTTTACTCATATCATTTATATATATAAGAAAACATAAAGGTCCGATAACACTGCCCTGAGGAACTCCCCTCTCAACTATTACAGGGTCAGACAAAGCTTCACCTACTCTAACTCTCTGAGATCTATTTTCTAGAAATATAGCAACCCATTCAGTCACTCTTTTGTCTAGTCCAATTGCACTCATTTTTGCCAGTAGTCTCCCGTGATCCACCCTATCAAATGCTTTAGACAGGTCAATCGCGATACAGTCCATTTGACCTCCAGAATCCAAGATATCTGCTATATCTTGCTGGAATCCTACAAGTTGAGCTTCAGTGGAATAACCTTTCCTAAAACCGAATTGCCTTCTATCGAACCAGTTATTAATTTCACAAACATGTCTAATATAATCAGAAAGAATGCCTTCCCAAAGCTTACATACAATGCATGTCAAACTTACTGGCCTGTAATTTTCAGCTTTATGTCTATCACCCTTTCCTTTATACACAGGGACTACTATAGCAACTCTCCATTCATCTGGTATAGCTCCTCCGACCAAACAATAATCAAATAAGTACTTCAGATATGGTACTATATCCCAACCCATTGTCTTTAGTAAATCCCCAGAAATCTGATCAATTCCAGCCGCTTTTCTAGTTTTCAACTTTTGTATCTTATTGTAAATGTCATTGTTATCATATGTAAATTTTTTTTTTGCCTTAGTCTCCTCCTCTATCTCGACATTATCCTTGTAACCAACAATCTTTACATACTGCTGACTGAATACTTCTGCCTTTTGAAGATCCTCACATACACACTCCCCTTGTTCATTAATTATTCCTGGAATGTCCTTCTTGGAACCTGTTTCTGCCTTAAAATACCTATACATACCCTTCCATTTTTCACTAAAATTTGTATGACTGCCAATTATGCTTGCCATCATGTTATCCTTAGCTGACTTCTTTGCTAGTGTAGTAAGTTCCTTCAATTTCTCCTTACTTCCACAGCCATTTCTAACTCTATTTCTTTCCAGTCTGCACCTCCTTCTTAGTCTCTTTATTTCTCTATTATAATAAGGTGGATCTTTACCATTCCTTACCACTCTTAAAGGTACAAACCTGTTTTCGCATTCCTCAACAATTTCTTTAAACCCATCCCATAGTCTGTTTACATTTTTATTTACCGTTTTCCACCGATCATAGTTACTTTTTAGAAACTGCCTCATGCCTGCTTTATCAGGCATATGGTACTGCCTAACAGTCCTACTTTTAAGACCTTCCTTTCTATCACATTTATTTTTAACTACGACAAAAACAGCTTCATGATCACTAATACCATCTATTACTTCAGTTTCCCTATAGAGCTCATCTGGTTTTATCAGCACGACATCCAGGATATTTTTCCCTCTGGTTGGTTCCATCACCTTCTGAATTAGCTGTCCTTCCCATATTAACTTATTTGCCATTTGTTGGTCATGCTTCCATGATCTATCCTATCAAATGCCTTAGATAGGTCAATCACAATACAGTCCATTTGGCCTCCTGAATCCAGGATATCTGCTATATCTTGCTGAAATCCTACAAGCTGAGCTTCAGTGGAATAACCTTTCCTAAACCCAAACTACCTCCTGTCAAACCAGTTATTAATTTTGCAAACATGTCTAATATAATCAGAAAGAATGCTTTCCCAAAGCTTACATACAATGCATGTCAAACTGACTGGCCTGTAATTTTCAGCTTTATGTCTATCACTCTTTCCTTTATACACAGGGGCTACTATAGCAACTCTCCATTCATTTGGTATAGCTCCTTCAACCAAACAATAATCAAATAAGTATTTCAGATATGGTACTATATCCCAACCCATTGCCTTTAGTATATCCCCAAAAATCTTATCAATTCCAGCTGCTTTTCTAGTTTTATACATTTGTATCTTACTATAAATGTCATTGTTATCATAGATACATTTTAATACTTCTTTAGTATTACTCACCTCCCCTATCTGGACATTATCCTTGTAACCAACAATCTTTACATACTGCTTTTGAAGATCCTCACATACACACTCCCCTTGTTCATTAATGATTCCTGGAATGTCCTTCTTGGAACCTGTTTCTGCCTTAAAGTACCTATACATACCCTTCCATTTTTCACTAAAATTTGTATGACCACCAATTATGCTTGCCATCATGTTATCCTTAGCTGACTTCTTTGCTAGTGTAGTAAGTTCCTTCAATTTCCCCTTACTTCCATAACCATTTCTAACTCTATTTCGTTCCAATCTGCACCTCCTTCTTAGTCTCTTTACTTCTCTGTTATAATATAGTGGATCCTTACCATTCCTTACCACCTTTGAAGGTACAGACCTATTTTCACATTCCTCAACAATTGCTTTAAACGCATCCCAGAGTCTGTTTACATTTTTATTTACCATTGTCCAGCAATCATAGTTACTTTTTAAAAGCTCCCTCATGCCTGTTTTATCAGCCATATGGTACATAGTCTTAATTTTAATACCTTCCTTTCTTTCACATTTATTTTTAACTACGACAAAAACAGCTTCGTAATCACTAATACCATCTATTACTTCGGTTTCTGTATAGAGCTCATCTGGTTTTATCAGCACCACACCAAAATATTCTTTTCTCTAGTTGGTTCCATCACTTTCTGAATCAGCTGCCCTTTCCATATTAACTCATTTGCCATTTGTTGTTCATGCTTCCTGTCGTTCGCATTACCTTCCCAATTGACATTTGGTAAATTGAGATCACCTGCTACTATCACATTCCTTTCCATATCATTTCCAACATAGCTGATTATCTTATCAAATAATTCTGTATCAGCCTCAGCACTACCCTTTCCCGGTCTGTACACTCCAAAGACATCAAGTTGCCTATTATCTTTAGAGAAGAGCCTTACACCCAGAATTTCATGTTTTTCATCCTTAACTTTTTCATAGCTTCCAAATTCTTCTTTCACCAGAATGAATACTCGCCCCTCCTACCACTCCTATCCTATCTCTACGATACACACTCCAGTTCCGTGAGAATATTTCTGCATCCATTATATCATTTCTCAGCCGTGATTCAACTTCTATTACAATATCTGGTAAGTATATATCTATTAATTACTTAATTCAATTCCTTTGTTTACAATGCTTCTACAGTTGAGCACTAACATTTTTATGTCATCCCTACTTGATTTCCAGTTCCCTGTTTGCTTAACACCGCTCCCTAGGCCATTGAGCATTGCTAGTAATGCCATTCTTTATGTAGTCAGTCCCTATTGTTGGGTTTTGTGATGTTATATTAAGATTTATGTGTAGTTATAATAATATGTCTTACTGCACATTCATCTTTTATTCCTGCTGCCAACTATCGACATTATACAAAGAAAGGAATTATGAAGGCTCATCTTCTCAGTTCTCCACATCCTCCGTACCTGATCAATCTCTAGAGGGAAGACCAGCTGTACAGACTGACAAATCTTTATCCCGTTGGCCATCTGAAGGAAAAGGGCTTTAGAGTAAGGTTTTCCAACACTTTCAAAATGAGGAGAGATTATAAAGTAATCAGCTCAATGACCTCATTGATTAAAACATGCAAGAAGTCCAGAAAGTGTCAAAATGTGTTGTTGTTTGAGTCATCAGTCCATAGACTGGTTTGATGCAGCTCTCCATGCCACCCTATCCTGTGCTAACCTTTTCATTTCTACGTAGCTATTGCATCCTACATCTGCTCTAATCTGTTTGTCATATTCATACCTTGGTCTACCCCTACCGTTCTTGCCACCTACACTTCCTTCAAAAACCAACTGAACAAGTCCTGGGTGTCTTAAGATGTGTCCTATCATTCTATCTCTTCTTCTCGTCAAATTTAGCCAAATCGATCTCCTCTCACCAATTCGATTCAGTATCTCTTCATTCGTGATTCGATCTATCCATCTCACCTTCAGCATTCTTCTGTAACACCACATTTCAAAAGCTTCTATTCTCTTTCTTTCTGAGCTAGTTATCGTCCATGTTTCACTTCCATACAATGCCACGCTCCACACAAAAGTCTTCAAAAACATCTTTCTAATTCCGATATCAATGTTTGAAGTGAGCAAATTTCTTTTCTTAAGAAAGCTCTTCCTTGCTTGTGCTAGTCTGCATTTTATGTCCTCCTTACTTCTGCCATCGTTGGTTATTTTACTACCCAAATAACAATATTCATCTACTTCCTTTAAGACTTCGTTTCCTAATCTAATATTCCCTACATCACCTGCCTTTGTTCGACTGCACTCCATTACTTTTGTTTTGGACTTATTTATTTTCATCTTGTACTCCTTACCTAAGACTTCATCCATACCATTCAGCAACTTCTCAAGATCTTCTGCAGTCTCAGATAAAATAACAATATCATCGGCAAATCTCAAGGTTTTGATTTCCTCTCCTTGGACTGTGATTCCCTTTCCAAATTTCTCTTTGATTTCCTTTACTGCCTATTCTATGTAAACATTGAAAAGGAGAGGGGACAAACTGCAGCCTTGCCTCACTCCTTTCTGAATTGCTGCTTCTTTTTCAAAGCCCTCGATTCTTATCACTGCAGACTGATTTTTATACAGGTTGTAGATAATTCTTCGTTCTCGGTATCTGATCCCTATCATCTTCAGAATCATAAATAGCCTGGTCCAATCAACATTATCGAATGCCTTTTCTAGATCTACGAATGCCATGTACGTGGGCTTGTCCTTCTTGATTCGATCCTCTAAGATCAGACGTAAAGTCAGGATTGCTTCACGTGTTCCTACATTTCTTCTGAAGCCAAATTGATCTTCCCCCAACTCAGCTTCAACTTGTTTTTCCATTCTTCTGTAAATAATACGTGTTAAAATTTTGCAGGCATGAGATACTAAACTAATAGTGCGGTAGTTTTCACACCTGTCAGCACCGGCTTTCTTGGGAATAGGTATAACAACATTCTGCTGAAAATCGGATGGGACTTCTCCTGTCTCATACATCTTGCACACTAAATGAAATAACCTTACCATGCTGGTTTCTCCTAAGGCAGTCAGTAATTCAGCGGGAATATCATCAATTCCAGGTGCCTTGTTCCTATTTAGGTCACTCACAGCTCTGTCAAACTCTGACCTCAAAATTGGGTCTCCCATTTCATCAGCATCAACAGCCTCTTCATGTTCCAAAACGAAATTATCTACATCGTTACCTTGATACAACTGTTGGATATGCTCCTGCCATCTTTCTGCTTTGTCTTCTTTCCCTAGAAGTGGCTTTCCATCTGAGCTCTTAATATTCATGCACCTAGATTTTCTTTCTCCAAAGGTTTCCTTGATTTTCCTGTATGCAGCATCTACCTTTCCCAGGACCATACAGCCTTCGACATCCTTGCACTTTTCCTTCAGCCATTCTTCCTTAGCTACCTTGCACTTTCTATCCACTTCATTCTTTAATCGCCTGTATTCTTTTCTGCCCTCTTCATTTCTAGCATTCTTGTATTTTCGTCGTTCATCAATCAGGTCTAGTATCTCCTGAGTTATCCACTGATTCTTAGTTGATCTTTTCTTCCTTCCTAACATTTCTTCAGCAGCCCTACTGACTTCATTTTTCATGACTCTCCACTCTTCCTCTACTGTGTTTCCTTCGGCCTTTTCATTTAGTCCTTGTGCAACATGTTCCTTGAAACAATCCATCACATTCTTTTCTTTCAACTTGTCTAGATCCCATCTTTTTGCATTCTTTCCTTTCTTCAATTTCTTCAATTTCAGATGGCATTTCATGACCAACAAGTTGTGGTCAGAGTCCACGTCTGCTCCTGGGAAAGTTTTGCAATCCAACACCTGGTTTCTGAATCTCTGCCTAATCATAATGAAGTCTATTTGATACCTTCCAGTGTCTCCAGGTCTCGTCCACGTATACAGCCGTCGTTTGTGGTGTTTGAACCAAGTATTGGCGAGGACTAAATTATGGTCAGTGCAGAATTCAACCAGCCGACTTCCTCTTTCGTTTCTTTGTCCCAATCCAAATTCTCCTACTGTGCTACCTTCTCTTCCTTGGCCTACCACTGCGTTCCAGTCTCCCATCACAATTAGATTCTCGTCACCTTTGACATATTGTATTAAATCTTCTATCTCCTCATATATTCTTTCAATTTCTTCATCATCCGCTGAACTAGTAGGCATATAGACCTGCACTATTGTGGTGGGCATTGGTTTGGTGTCTATCTTGGCGACAATAATTCTTTCACTATGCTGGTCGTAGTAGCTTATCCGCTGCCCTATTTTCTTATTCTTTATCAAACCAACTCCTGCATTACCCCTGTTTGATTTCGTGTTGATAATTCGGTAGTCGCCTGACCAAAAATCCTGTTCTTCCTGCCAACGTACTTCACTTATACCAACTACATCTAACTTTAGCCTATCCATCTCCCTTTTCAGATTCTCTAACCTACCACAACGATTCAAACTTCTAACATTCCACGCTCCGACTCGCAGAATGTCAGTATCCATCTTCCTGATGATCGCCCCCTCTCGTGTAGTCCCCACCCGGAGATCCGAATGGGGGACTAGTTTACCTCCGGAATATTTTACCCGGGAGGAAGCCATCATCAGTACATCATTCATACAGAGAGAGCTGCATGTCCTCGGGAGGTGGTTACGGCTGTAGTTTCCCGTTGCTTTCAGCCGTGTAGCAGTATCAACACAGCTAAGCCATGTTGAGTATTATTACAAGGCCGTGTCAAAATACCATCAATAAATAAGGATTTTTTTTTTTTTGCTAGTTGCTTTACGTCGCACCGACACAGATAGGTCTTATGGTGACGACGGGATAGGAAAGGGCTAGGAATGGGAAGGAAGCGGCCGTGGCCTTAATTAAGGTATAGCCCCAGCATTTGCCTGGTGTGAAAATGGGAAACCACGGAAAACCATTTTCAGGGCTGCCGATAGTGGGGTTCAAACCTACTATCTCCCGAATACTGGATACTGGCCACACTTAAGCGACTGCAGCTATTGAGCTCGGTAAAATAAGGATCAATAATATCTATAGTTGAACTATTTACGAGATGTAGGAAGCATATATTCTTCCCTTTTTTTATTAGTTTTATGCTCTGTTACCCATTGTATCTGCCTGGTCTCCTTTCTGTGATACGCGCCTTCTGTCACAGATGTCTAGGCCACAGGTCACCGGGCCAGTTGGCCATGCGCGTAGAGGCGCGCGGCTGTGAGCTTGTATCCAGGAGATAGTAGGTTCGAATCCCACTATCGGCAGCCCTGAAAATGGTTTTCCGTGGTTTCCCATTTTCACACCAGGCAAATTCTGGGGCTGTACCTTAATTAAGGCCACGGCCGCTTCCTTCCAACTCCTAGGCCTTTCCTATCCCATCGTCGCCATAAGACCTATCTGTGTCGGTGCGATGTAAAGCCCCTAGCAAAAAAAAAAAAAAGGCCACAGGTCATCTTGAAGTAGCATGATGTCTCCTACTTGGCATTCCCTCTTTTTTCCGTTTGGAAGTTGAACTTCATGGTAGCTCCTGAGCTCAAGAAGATACTCTTTAGAATGTCCTCCTGCATTTTCTCCGTGAGTCTAACCTCCTTCCCCAGGTCTATTTGGGTCCTAGGTTTCAGCACCTATGTTGGGTTTCGTGATGTTATATATTAAAATTCATGTATAATTATAATAATACGTCTTACTACACATCCATCTTTTTATTGCCACTGTTAGCTATCGACAATATACACAGAGAAAGGAATTATGGAGGGTCATCTTCTCAGTTATCCAGACCTATGATGAATGGTGAAGATGTTCCTCAGAGGGTGTATTGGTGTGTGCAGATTGATATGTAATGGCACCTTCTGGCTCTGCGATAAAGCAGTGGGAAACTACCTCACTCCTCGTTTCCCTAGTACGCTCCCTTGGTGAAGCCTAGGCCATCTGTAACACATGATGGTGAAGGGTTTGGGCTGAGAAAACATACAATTTAAGATCCTAATGGAGTTTGATTATTTTTCAGAAACATTCTGAGCAGATCTAACCTGCATTTTGGTATTTAATACATTCTGTATAAGGACCTTGTTTTACACGGCTGACAAGCTAGTGAAAGTGGTTTTCTTTTATGAAGGAATAATAACAGTAATCTTCTTTATTTACATAATTTAAAGTTTAGTATGTGGCAGCGAAGCAACATTGCATTTGCTGGCATCTTACTACATATGGCTGCAATCCATAACAAGCAGGCTATGTCTCGTGAAACAGTTAGATCATAAACAGATTTGAAAATATACACTACCTGACCAAAACAAAGTTAAGCACCCAGGACTGGTCCACTATTATCCCATTTTGGTATACATGCATACCATTGATGTTCGAATAAATTATTAGATTTACAAGGATCTGTAATGAGTAGAACACCCACCAGAGTGCATTTGTGATGGCATCGTTCTGTTGTTGATAAGTTGTTACCAGTCAACTGCTGTGAGTCAAACAGTTAAGTAAAACGTGCAGAGAGGACTACGTACAGTACAAAGCACCCACAATGCCTCGCAGATGCATTAGACAGCCTGTCCACCAATTGAAAGTATTTGACAGAGGCCGCATTGTGGGACTGCATGAGGCTGGTTGGTCGTATCGTGCAATTGCCAGACATGTGGGCCATTCATATGTCACAGTGGCCCGATGTTGGACTCAGTGGGTACATGAGGGCACCCAGTCACGTCGCGCAGGTTCGGGTCGACCAAGAAATACCACCCTGAGGGAGGACAGTCATGTGGTGCACCAAGTATTGCGGGATTCCATAACTTCGGCACCCGCCATCTGCAAACATGTACTGGAGACTCTACAACATCCTGTGAGTTCCCGCACAGAGTCTTGACGACTAGCATCCCCTGGATTGGGGTCCTACTGCCCCGTGCGTTGGTTGCCATCGACACCAGCACACCAACGCCTGGGTTTGGAGTGGTGCCTTAGCCAGGAGGCATGGACAGAGGACGACTGGCATCGCATCATGTTTAGTGACAAGTCCCACTTCCATAACTTCCGATGACCATCATGTGCAGGTTTGGCGGCATTGAGGACAGAGAGCAGATACTGCCCATATTGTGGAAAGACACACAGGTATAATCCCTGGCATCATAGTGTGGGGAGCCATAGGATATGCGTTCAGGTCACCTCTAATTGTACTTCAGCAAACTTTGATGGCACAGCGATACGTCACAGGCGTTCTGCGTCCACACGTCCTTCCCCCTTATGGCACAGTACCCTAGGACAGTGTTCCAACAAGATAATGCATGTTCACACACAGCATGTGTGTCTATGGACTGCCTATAGCATGTTGAGGTCCTCCCGCGGCCAGCAAAATCCCCGGACCTCTCCATCATTGAGCCGGCCCCGTGGTGTAGGGGTAGTGTGCCTGCCTCTTACACGGAGGCCCCGGGTTCAATTCCCGGCCAGGTCAGAGATTTTTACCTGGACCTGAGGGCTGGTTCGAGGTCCACTCAGCCTACGTGATTAGAATTGAGGAGCTATCTGACGGTGAGATAGTGGCCCCGGTCTAGAAAGCCAAGAATAACGGCCGAGAGGATTTGTCGTGCTGACCACACGACACCTCGTAATCTGCAGGCCTTCGGGCTGAGCAGCGGTCGCTTGGTAGGCCAAGGCCCTTCAAGGGCTGTAGTGCCATGGGGTTTGGTTTGGTTTGGTTTTTCTCCATCATTGAACACGTGTGGGATGACATTGGAAAGGGACTCCGTCCCAGTACCAACCTGCAGGATCTGGAGGGACAGCTGCAACAACTGTGGACGAACTTGCTCAGGAGAGGATCCAAAGGCTGTTTGACACCATTCCAAACTGCATAAGGACATGTATTGCAGCCAGGGTGGATGCAACACCCTACTGACCTGGTGCCAACATTCCACTTGTAACTACCAATGGCCTTGTCTCTTTCATCCCATATTGTAATCAGTTCAATAGAGGCTCATGATCTTTCAGCATACTTAGTTTCATTCACTTTTAACCACTCCTTCTGGATGCTTAACTTTTTTTGTCGGGCAGTGTATTACAAGATGTTATACAGGCAATTGAACTATGACTTAATTTCGTTCTACACCAATAGTGTATAATACCAGTTTTATTGTGCTTAGAAGAGAGTTCAATAAATTTAGGCATTCAAAATATCACATTTACAAACATTACCTTGATATGAACACATTGGTCACAGTTTTGAATTTCCTTTCATAGTAATTTTTATAATACATTTATAATCAAATTAAGATGACACTTGAATCACTGGCTTAACTATAGAATAATTCAGTACCTTATTATTACAAACTCATGGAACAGAAGTACACAGAATTTTAAAAAATCAGTATATTGAAAACATTTTATGGATCAGGTACTAAACATCAAATGGATAAAGAAAGCAAATTCACAGGATGTGCTAAAAATTATTTTGTACATATTCAGTGAAAAATATATTATGTTCCAACCATTCGATTTTACAGGTTCAGATAATATAACGTACTGCTTAAAAGAAATTACCACTATAGTGACTACCCCCAGTATATTATATAAATATTACATCTGTTAAGTAATATATATCTGAAATTGGAACAACATTTATGAAGCAAACACCTCAGTTAATTTGTGTACCATGTCATAAACAATTGATGCATTAATAACTAGTGCAGACAGGAAGTTATTGAACAAGAAATAAGTGCACTATTCTCTAAAATGGAGTCCACTGTAATATTATTCTTATGGAGGGTTTTAGAGTAAGGTTTTCCAACACTTTCAAAATGAGGAGAGATTATAAAGTAATCAGCTCAATGACCTCATTGATTAAAACATGCAAGAAGTCCAGAAAGTGTCATAATACCATCAATAAATAAGGATCAATAATATCTATAGTTGAACTATGTGCGAGATGTAGGAAGCATATATTCTTTCCTTTTTTGATTAGTTTTATGCTCTGTTACCCATCATTTTCATGGCTGCTCCAAAGTCTCCATCAGCCTAAACTTACATACTTATTCAAAGGTCCACTGTTGGTGTAAATTTGCAACCATTGAGCACCTAGATTCCTCCTAGCAAACAAGCTAGAGACTAATTTCCTCCTTCTTTTGTTGTGGAACTGGATATGAATGAGGCTGGAAAACTTCTTTCTTTGCATTAGATCAGTGGAAGATTTGTGATGCTACAACTTTCACTTACTGTTACTCTGTTTCTGAATTTGTACTACAAGCAATAAAGGCATTCACTGCATCTGTGAGCTTGCATCCGGAAGATAGTGTTTTCGAACCCCACGCTCGACAGCCCTGAAGATGGTTTTCCATGGTTTCTCATTTTCATACCAGGCAAATGCTGGGGCCATGGCACTTCTTTCCCACTCCTAGGCCTTTTCTATCCCATCATTGCCATAGGACCTATCTGTGACCGTGCGACGTAAAATAAATTGTAAAAAAAAATCTGATAAATATTTACTATCAAGATGTGAATATCACTATCAGAGATCAGAATTAACAGGACTTTTTCACTTAAACTGAGAGATTTAGATACATTTGAGAACATGTCTGATAGCTGCTGTTCTGTGATCTGAGGAAGTGTAACTTTTGACGTAGGCACCATCTCATCACACATCCGTGTGGTTTGGTGGGGGGGTGCAACCATATTCAAGACAGCCACTGTCAGTCCTAGATTTGAACTTCAGATTTTATCTTCCTAGTCCTTTCATGGAACAGACTTAACTGTTCTATAAAGAGGATTTCAACATACACTAGAAATTAAAAAGATTCATCTTTGCTAGTAGTTTAACCTATTTCCCTACAACTATAACTGTTAAATGAAATGAAATTTGAAATTCAGTACTGTAATTTTTATTTTATTTAGTTGTGGTTTTGTAAATTAATTGTGTGTTCACATTTAGCAATGCCGGGCTGAGTGGCTCAGATGGTTGAGGCACTGGCCTTCTGACCCCAACTTGGCAGGTTCGATTCTGGCTCAGTCCGGTAGTATTTGAAGGTGCTCAAATATATCATCCTCGTGTTAGTAGATTTGCTGGCACATAAAAGAACTCATGCGGGACTAAATTCCAGCACCTCAGCATCTCTGAAAAGTGTAAAAAGAAAGCAGTTAGTGGGATGTAAAGCCAATAACATTATTATTATTATTATTATTATTATTATTATTATTATTATTATTATTATTATTATTATTATTATTATTATTATTAACATTTAGCGCTCATGTATTTATGGATATTATTATCATCCGAAGGCAACTTCTTCAGTGTGTTGGCCTACATCGTTTTCATAAAATAATTAGACCATTTCACTTTTTTCTTTAAATCCTTGAATTTTATCACAATTTTGGGAAATAATACCATATTATATTTGCTAGAAAGTGTCTTATCATCACAAGAAAGAATTTTCCACTTATTGATAGCAGGGAAGAATGCAGCTCAGAAACATCTGACAATTCCTTGAGCAGTTGTAGTGATTCTATGTCTTCATAAAGCAAAAGAGTTAAAAATTAAGTCATTCTAGTGATTCGAACACAACTACTCCTTCCCTATGTTCGGTGTCAAACAAAAATCTTTCAAAACACTAAAAGACCTTAGTGATAAGGTAGCAATCCAAAATGTAACTCAAATTAACATCTCATGTCTATAGATTTACTGGCACATAAAGGAACTCTTTGGGACAAAATTATGGCACCTTTTGTATCTCCAATAACTGTAAAAAGTTATTAGTGGGAAGCAAAACCAATAACATTATTTTTTATTTTTTAAATTATTTATTCATCTTTTCCATCAGGAAATGGGTAAATTAAGTTCTTATGGTCCAGAAAATTGCTAATTAAATTAAACTAGTGGACCTGTGCTGTTCCACAGCATTCGTTATAAATAGGTCAGATAACTTGTTTTCATATACCTGTCATAGTCTTATTGTTTTACCTGCCCTTTTCAATAGTTTAAGAACATTTAATACCAGTATATAATAACTGATTCATTCACAATTTAATTTATAACACTTCATTCCATACAACATTCACCGAGCTTCGACCATTCGGGCGTACCTGGATCTCAAAATTTTCAAATGATTTTGCCTGAGATAGTGCAACATCACTAGACACCCACTTTTTTTTTTCAAGATTTTGTCCCTGGCGCACGGCTGTGAGCTTGCATCTGGGAGATAGTGGGTTTGAATCCCACTCTCAGCAGCCCTGAAGACGGTTTTCCGTGGTTTCCCATTTTCACACCAGGCAAATGCTGGGGCTGTACCTTACAGTAATTAAGGCCATGGCCGCTTCCTTCCAACTCCTAAGCCTTTCCTATCACATCGTCACCATAAGACCTATCTGTGTTGGTGTGACGTAAATACACTAGCGAAAAAGAAACAACAACAAAACAAAATATATATATTTTGTCCCTGTGCTTTATCAGTGGTCACACAGAAGACAAGTCGATCTTCCCGTCTGAGCATACGTCAACTGTTTGCTCTTAGCAGCATGTAAGTTATTAGGAACATTCTACCATCTGCTGAGTATATTTAGAAACTGGAGAAGGTCAGATAATCAGAGAGTATCTAAGAGAAAATAGTATTCTTCAATGATCAGAAGAAGAACTGTGTATTATCTGACTGGGCAGGTAGGAATCAAACATGGCTGCATGCAATCATATTACTAAGGATGAAAATCACATATAAGTTACCAGGATATTAATGAAAGTGTTAGTCACTTAGCAACCTGCTAAGTACAGAATGTATTGCAGGTTAGGGTAAACCTTCACCTGCAGTTATTGGAGTGATCATTTAGTGATTTGATTTTAGGATCACTCAAAGTTGACTGAACTTAGAGACCCTGTCAATAGCTCATGATTAGAGCCTGGATTATATGTAATATGAAAATGGGAAATATGTAGCTAAAATTGACAAAATATGTAGATAAATATGTAATAAATAAAAAAATATATGGAACTTAATATCTAAGATTTATTTGATGTATTCTTGTAACACAGAAAAGCAAACAAAACCAAGGTACAATGAATAACTAAATCATTTTCCAAATTTTATGCAGTCATCGAATGTCTTCTGTCTGTTAGGATGTCCTTATGTATAGAAAAATACCTTTCGACTTCACAGGAAGTCACTGGTACGTATTTCAAATTGCCCAGCAAAGACATATTTTATTGGAGACTTGCTCAAGCAAGAAAGGTCCTTATTAAGAGAGAATAAATTTGATCTCATCAAACACAAATATGCTAAATAGAAAAAATGTTTCTGAATACTTTTGTATGGAGAGTAGCCCTTTATGGGAGTGAAGCCTGGGCAATAACCAAAGAAGAAAGAAAGAAAGAAAGAAAGAGAAAAGGCACTTTTAACATATGACATTTAAACCGAAGATGGTGAAGGGATCACAAAAGAAGAGTCAATAAATCTGAGAAAAGAACAATGTGACGAAGTTTGTTCAAGGAAAGATTGATAGACACAGCTCAAGACACCCAAGACTTGCGTCTTCAACATAGCTAAGTGATGCAATTCTTTGACAGAATACCTCACTTTTAAGTTATTCAATTATTTTTAGATGTTACAGACGTACAGGCTTTTAAAACTATTTTTAAGCGTTTAACTAAAAAACTTAAATCGATGTAAAATAAGTGAAAAAAGAATTGTGTTTCTCTCAAATGCGCTATACTGTGCAAAATATTTAAAATATATAATATTTATCAAAATATTTATGATGCCTCAAAATATGTAACACTACACCCCTGGAATAATGGTCCTTTTAGTGTGATTCGCTGACATTTTAGCTTTTCTAGTAGCTACATATATGGGAACAGAATATGTAATTACATATAATCTGGGCTCTAATGATGATTCACGGCAGGTAATTCTGGAGAGAATTTTAAAAAAAGAATGAAGGAAATCAGTCCAGTAGAATGAGCGGATGGGCTGGACAAAGTTTTTTTAATACATAGATTTTAATATTAAATTGCCAAGCGGAAGGGCTGGACAAAGCTTTCTTAATACATACATTTTAATATTAAATTGCCAAGTTAGAGAGGTCCATCAAAGGTTTATAAATGAAGACCACTGTTAGTCCCTGGTACAGGCACGGTTGCCTGGAGACTGAAGCTTAGAGATGTAGGATGGTACAACCATGGATTTTTGCTCAGAAATTCATGTCATTCAGTTAGGTCTCAGATATCCTATGCAGTGCGAAATTAAGTCCTTGAAGTGTATGTCGAAGTTGTTGGTCTTAGTATTAACAGCTCTATATGCTGTGTGGACATAATTGCCTTTCAAAAGTTATATACGGGGTCTCTCATATAAACCTAGTACTACAAGGAGCGCAAACGGAACAACAAGTAGTTGTCACGAGGTTGTAAGCAATACTAGACAATTACACAGCAGAAGGAAGGGTACGTGATAATTCTTTCAATAAGAAGTTTATACAGAATTATAGTCGAAGCCTTAAACATATTTTTAATTTTTTATTACAGATATATCAACAAGCTCAATTTGGAAACTTATGGTGTTCATTAAAAATCTACTTCACATTAGAACATTTTCATTTCACTAAGAAGTTCATTCAAAAACAAGACTGATGTATTGACAATATTGGATTTATGGCAATACACATTGCACTGGTGTTACTGTAGTAACATTGAGAATAAGACAATGGTTCTTAATAGATAATTAACTTCATATAATCGTTAATATATACAATGAAGATTCAAGGACAATTACGCAAGTCAAGTAATACTGAATCACAAATGGTTTTTAAAATGGTTTTAAAATTATGTTCAACAGATGAGTTTTGACCATAAGTTTAAAGGACAATGTTAATACTAAGATTTTAGACAAATGTGTTTTAACTTAAAGACATAACTTTTATTGTTACATGATCTGTAAAATATTATTTGTCACTTATGCTTAGAAAGCATATTTTAGCTTAATAGAATACGTTCACGATCTTATTAAACCTTCGGTAAATGTTAATTGGTTGATGATGCTCACAAAAAGGAGCGAAACATGTACCATGTTAACAATTTAATAAGGATATAAGTCCTCATTAGTTTATTATATATTGAATAGGTGGTATTTAATAAAATTAATAAAATAAAAAACTTTACAGGCGAATCTGTGCGCAAACATTCTATACTATGTTGCTTCGATTTGAGCGTCTCCCGTTACGATCTGACTCAACATGTCATCACCTTCTTTGGCATAACAAGTCAAAAACGTCATCGAACACTCAAATCTTTTGTTTTAGGGACCCAACAGAAGCACAGTTTCCTACAGTTTAGGTTTACAGAAACAATTTTGTAAAGCACGGACCTAGACACATCAGGAAAGGTGTTTGAGAGAGCTGTTATTGTGAAGCGTATGTCCTCACGAATCTTCGCTTCAAATGAAGCCACCAAATCATCTGTAATCGGAGATGGGCGACCGGAGCGGGCCTCATCATGGACGTTGTCACGGCCATCTTTGAAGTTTAGTATCCACTTACGCACTTTGCCTTCACTCACAGCATTAGCACCGTACACTTTGCAAATCTGTCGGTGAATGTCTGCAGCAGACAGGTTTCTTGCCGACAAAAAACGTATCACTGACCAAACCTCGCACCAGGCGGGCGAGTCGATAATCGTGAACATTTGAGCAAGCACAGAATAGAACCGTACAGGTAAGCAACAGGGCTGAAACTGAGCACCATTGTTCCCGAGGTATGCCAGCACACGATGCATGCACTCGTTGTGACGTGCGCATAAACTACTGGTGTCTACAACTAAATTGCCCTTACTTAAAAAACACACCTTGTATTTCATTTTACTGGCCTGAACTGTATACTCTCCTCCCTATCTGTCAATGTCCAGTTCTCAGCCACATAAGTCAATTGGGTGCATAATACATTTTGTACATTATCTCTTTACATTTCCTTATTCCAGACAAGGTTTCTTACACTCTTGGTAGAATGCATTGCTCTGTTACACCCTCTTGCTAAACTCCATGTCCAGCCTTTTATTTTGCATTAATTCTCTCCTTACTGTCAACAGTTTCAAGGCTGTGATCCCCAATTTTCACATTGCCTTTCCCCGCTTGAAAAAACCATGGTCTTGCTTTTCCCTGCGCTAATTTTCAAACCATACTTTTCATTTTTTTTGGTTAGTACATCAAGCTGTTCTGGTACTGTTTGTTTCCCAGCCCACAATATCGTCTGCAAATAGTAATTCGTCGCCATAAGACCTATCTGTGTCGGTGCGACGTAAAGCCCCTAGCAAAAAAAAAAAAAAAAAAGTAATAACTTCCTATATGCTTGTTTTGTCTCCTTTATAATTTCATCCATAACCATTAGAAACAAAAGAGTTGACAGCACGCTCCCCTGTATTAGTTCAGTTTCGTCTCTAAACCATTCCGTCTTTCCAACCAGAGTCTGTACACTGCTGACAAAGTTGTTGTACATTGCTTGCACCATTTCCCATTTCTACAGTTTGTGTACTCGGTCTCTTTTCGACCACGGTGCCCCACTATTGTATGCCTTTGTTAGATCTATGAATGTCATGACTAGATTCTTTCCATATTCCCAATATATATTTTCCACCTGATTTGTATATCAGGCACACATTATAAAAATATTTTTGTCATCATCATCATCATCATCATTGATTTTCTGCTCTAACAAGTCGGGTGCAGGTGTTTATGAGCCTCTTTTCCCAACTATCACGAGGCCTCCCTCTGGGCCTCTTACCAACAACATTACTTTCATAGTATGCTCTTGGGGTCCTGATTGGAGCCATCCTTTTCACATGTAAATACCATCATAATCTGCTTAATTCTAAGATTTCCAGCAGGCTCCTGTCCAATCCAAGTTATTGCTGAATACTTTCATTCCTTATTTTGTCTCTTCTTGTCTTTTGGAGACAGGCCAAAGGAACTTCATTTCAGTGGCCTGTAGGCAACTTTGTGCAGATCTAGTCAATGTTGCTGCTTCCAGTCCATATGTTAGAACTGGTACAAGATATGTTTTGTACAGCGTGAGCTTGCAAGCTTGGAAAAATGAGTCATCCCAAAGTAATTGAAGAACAGAGTGGTAGAATTTTGATGCAGCTTGTATTCTATCGCCTATTCCTTGGTTTATGGTATTGTCAGAAGAAACAAAGCTCCCTAAGTATTTTAACTTATTGATAATGTCTACTTCTTCATTTTGCAATCGCAGGTGGACTGCTTCAGGATTTCGACTCATCACTAAACCGACGGTTTTTCTTCTGCTGATGATTATTCCCATTTTCTCAAATTTTTCTTGTCAAATATCTAGTTTTTGTATTAGAATTTAATGCAGTATTTCATCTTTCTATATTAAATTACTAAGTACACATTCCAAAATAGTTTATATTATTATTATTTATTTACCACAAATCATACAGATTATATGGATGGTCTAGCGAAAAAGGGCAAGCCCCATGTACATTAATTGCTTCACAGACCTACTAAGCTAATATATACAATAATTATATTATTCACATATTTACACTCTTACAGTAGTTCACTCACTCAACGACATTTTCTCTCCCTTTCACTCCCATCCATGCACATGCAGAGATTCACATCTTTTTACATGGTATGTAAACAGCATTAGAGGCAAGGCTTTTATTTTAGGTGGTAGCTCATTCCAGTGACGTGATGAGCGGCCGTAGTAGCCGGATTGGTAGGAGGTGATGCGGGCAAACGGAGGGACAAGATTAACGCCTCTGCGGACAGAGTGAAAGGATAGGGAAAGGTGGCGAAACGTGTCAAGGTTAATGGAGCCAGTGAGGGATTTTCGGAGGAAGATCAAGTCGGTTCTTTTGACAATGGTTTCTATTGTGGGGAGGTTAGCCGAATGAAGATGGGAGTGGTAAGTTATTAGCCTTTCCGTCCGATTCTGTATTTTCTGAAGTTTATTTAGATTTGTGACTGTGGTGGGACTCCAGGCAGGAGTCCATATATTTGTCCATATATCTCAAAATCCTCCTACATTTTATTTCAAAACATCTTGTAGAAATTTGTTTTGTGCAGTTTTGTTGATAAGCCAGTTTCTAGTTCCAGTTTTTGCAGTAGGTGAACTTTTAACTCTTTATAGGTCTTTGGGATATTATCTTCCCACCTCGTATATACGTAACGGGTTTAGGGAGATTATCTTCCCAGTTGTTTCAGAGCATGCAGTTCCACTTGCTAGTGTAAGAGGGGTGCACAGTTTCATTTCAAACTTCATAACCTGATCGCTACTGCGACCTAAATCACTAGGTGGGAAGTATATATCCCAGTGGTTCCTAGCGTGTGTACAGTGGCTGTCACTTTGTGTTCAGTTGCAGTGAAACGGTGTTTGTAGTAAGAAGGTGTGGAATACTCAAGACAGAAGATTTCTAAAGGTTAGTATATACTTCAGAGATGCAGTTTATCATGTTTTATTCAAGGAGCAAATGTATTTGTGCCATGGATATCATAATGATCCATCCGTTGTGTCTTTTGGAATAATACTAACAGAATCAATGATAATTTCTTAGTTTCTCTGCAACTTAGTAAGATGCTATTTCAAAATTATTTACATACTTTTCAAACTTACTATAATTCCTTATTCTAAAACTGTTTTAAGTTTCCCCTTATGATGACGGACAAAGATGTTATTGTCATTTGCACTTAGTCAGTACTTGGATTTTATGCAAGATCTAGGCCTAATTTTGCTTGGACTGTATTTGTGTTATTTAGTTCTTCTAATAAGTGGTTTCAAATCATAAACATAGGTACAGCATGTTTCCTCTAATAGTAGCTTGGTAATAATAATAATAATAATAATAATAATAATAATAATAATAATAATAATAATAATAATAATAATAATAATAATAATACAGTATTATATTGGAACTATTTGTAGGCTGATTACTACTGCTCTGAATAAGGAAGCAAAGATTGAAGTCTGGCTGGATGAAATATCGGAAGAACAAGCTGTGGACTCGGAGGAAGGTGGAAACTCTGATGCTGAAGATCGTGTCCAGTACTCTGGTAGGTAAGAAAAAACAATGTTCAACCCACGCAACCTACTATGATTGGAATTCCTATACATAGTGTCTTATAGGTTCATGTTATCTTTTATTGGCAGGTCAAGAAGTCAAGAAGATGGTGGCTCAAGATTTTTATTATTTCCTGGATATTGTGATTGTCAATTCATACACAGTGTAAAAAGCGGAAATGAAAGAGAAGACAAAAGGTACATCACACCTGAAGGTAAGGTCACAAGTAGTAAGTGAACTGATACAGTCATTTTCGAGCAAGAAACGCCCTGGCTATACCCCAACGAACGGGCGTAGAAGGAAGAGAAACAGGTCTGATGGACAAGCAACGATCGAAAATACAGCGAGATTATCAGATATCGGCAGCCATCTACCTGAGCTAATAAAAACGTATCGTCGCTTTGCACAGTGTAGTATTGAGTAAAAGGAGTAACATGAAATGTAATGTTGCGTTATTTAAATCATGCTTTGAAGCATTTCACATATCATAGACAGTATTTTCAAATTCATCTACAACCAAAGTAAATTAGGTTTGAGAGATTTCATTATCATTTTTTAATCCATAGGCCATGTAGTATGTAATGTTATTGTATTATACTGATGTCAATAAAGTAATTAATACGTAATGAGCGCATTATCATAAATTTTTTTAAGTGGGAAATTATTATCCCACTGCCCACACACAGACGTTACCTATCTGGAACGGTCAGTGGGATAATAATTTCCCACCCCATATTTTACGGAATAAGATGTAAATCCATAAACTAGTTTTACATCCATAGTCTTACATACATTTCATGTACAAATTAACCATAAAATGTATTTTTTTAATACCCCCAGTCTTTTGCCCTATAAAGGGTTAACTTCACAGATGAAGTAAGCCATAGGATGCACAAGGAGCCGAGGCATATTAAGAATGGTGACAAATCTAATATGACTAGCATACAAGTAATAACTTGTTTTAGGTATCCTAGCCAAATATCACATTGCGTATTTCACACCAAAGAATTCTGAGATGTTCCACAAGGAAGCTAAGAAATATAATTGCAAATGTCACTTTTGGCAACTATCCTGTGTGCTCTTCTTCCACAGTCACTCTACGTAATTTTTGATAGTGCCTTATATTTCCACATCACCTTTCCCAATCATACCATTCTTTAACTGGACCTAGAGCTCTTTTAAGGGTAATGGACTTTATTAAAAATTGATTTGCTGTCACATTGGGGTAGGTTATGGTCATGGTGGGAGAGGATAGGGCTAGGACTGGGATGATTAATAGTTGAGGCTTTAATCAAGGTACAGACTTGGCATTTGCCTGGTATGAAAATAGTAAACCACAGAAAACCATCTTCAGGGTTGTTGACAGTGGGACTCAAATCCTCCATTCCCAAAGGCAAGCTTGCTACATCCCACTAACTACTTTTACGGTTGTTTGGAGATGCTGGAATTTTGTCCCGCAGGAGTCCTTTTATGTGCCTGTAAATCTACCAACACAGGGCTGACATATTTGAACACCTCCAAACACCAATGGATTGATAAGGATCAAACCTGCCCAACATGAGCTCAGAAAGCCTGCACGTTAACTCTCTGAGCCACTCAGCCCAGCTATTATTAGTATATGTGGTGCATGATGTGTCATTAATTTTATTCTTAATGTGTGACCTACTTGGTCTTCTTTCTGATTTCTTTTCTAATACAGAGGACATGGTAAAATTAAACTTGAGCAGACCCCTTGGTGCTATTCGACAGGAGTAGGCATTGTGGCAGGACTGGGTTTCACCCTCTCTCTTCCTACTAACATAGATCATAAACTAACAAATGTATCGTGCTTCACTACAGTATTCTACGCTGTATACGGATATTGAAGTAAATTACTGTACATGCAGTGAATAAGTTTGTTTTAAATTTCATGTCTCTTAGCATTATCCAGAAACAGCAGGGGTAGGTTCCCATATGTTGTTTCCAATGTAAAGTGTGAACTGCAGAGTTGTGATGGTAACGGCAGGCTTACTTGCCTACTACCATTCACAATCGAGTAGGTAAGTTTTCATTATAATGGGAGGTCCCATTACCTACTGCGCTGTCACAATCGATTTTGTGGAGTTTTCATTACAATGGCAGGTGCCATTTCCTACTTCCAGACAGATTACAGTTGAGTTTTTATTATAACAGTAGGCACCTTCCCTACTGCCAGTCAAAACTGAGTTGTGCTGTTATCATTATAATGACAGGCCCCTTTTTTTAATGACAGTCACACTGAGTTGGTGAGTTTCCATTATAATAGCAAGGCCACTATGTCTAATGCCAGTCACATTTTAGATGGGTAAATTTGATTATAATGGCAGGCACACTTGCCTACTCCCAAACACAATCGGTTAACAGAGTTTTGAACAAAATTGCATGCTCCCATGACTTCTGCCAGTCAAATCGAGAAGGGAATTATTAATTACAATGGTAGTTCCTCCTTACGAATGCTAGTTACAAAGGAGTTGGAGAAGGATTCCATTCCAACTGCCGATCAAAGTCGATGTGGAGAGTAATGATTACAATACTAGATGCCCTCCTCCTGACAGTCACTATCAATGTAAAATATTAATTACAATGGCAAACACCCTTTCTACATCGCTACAAATTGACTTCAATGAATATATATAGTTCGACATACGAAGTATATGCATGTTTACAATATTGCAAACCATTATTTACAGATTAACTGCTACTAAACGATACATCATATTGACAAACGAATTGTACCATAAGATGCCTCATTTAGCAGTCTAAATGGTTGGTCTTAAGATATTTTCTCCTGTCTCATCTATTTATGGGTAAAATTGAGTTACAAATGTTGAATAGGGTGAAATTTGGGTAAGATTTTCTCACAGTGCATTACTTTTGGGTACTAATATCACAGCTACAAACATAGAATTTGGCTCACGCATGGATAGTGGGTGGGCCAATGTTCGTGTAGAATTAGATGATTCTACCTTTCGTATTAGTGATTCTAACTACAAATTATACATGCACAAAGAGCAAAATGTAGGTATAATCAAGAAATGGAGACAAATCTAACATATAAGGAATAGAGATATGACGAAACGTCATAGGACCAAAGCTGTAGATCACTCCAAATTGAACTGAGATTGTGCCATCCGTTTTGTGATACGAAATACCTCGAAATGAAGGTCTGCACCGACATCAAAATTTCCTCCATATTCTGATATTTTTTTGGGAGTAAAAAATGAAATATTGAAAGACCTTGGAAGCTTTCCGTCAATTACAGGCTAAGACATATAATTTTGCCAAATTTCAATTTTCTAGCTTGTCTGGCAGTTTGTGCCTCGATCTTGCTTTAGGGGGGTTAAAAATGAGGACTTTCAGGAAACTAAAGCTAACAAATATGCAGATGTTCATCATTACACCTGAAACGGATAACTGTACGAAAATTTCGCCAAAATAGTTAAAGTACAGACACACGGTCATTACGATTTTATTTATATAGATAAGGAATCTGCTCTACATACAACACCTTTTGGGCTATGTCCGCTGGACTTATCATGAACGGTCAGTTTTGCAGGCTATCTCCCTTATTAATCCTCCTATCAAAAAAATGCACTTGAGAAAAAAGTTTTAGAAATGGATTTCCAGTCAGGTTGGTGTTGTATATATTGTGGGAGAGTAAAATCACTATTTTGGTTCCTTATAAACAAATTCCAGGAATTTGAAATGGTATGGACCTAAAAACCTACCTTTGGACAAGTGGATACTAAATGTGAAGTTTGGTTGACATATCTCCAGTAGTTTTCAAGTTATAAGAAATACGCTTTACATGCACCCACTCTTCAGTTAAGTCTGGTGGGACTTGTACTGAAAAATGATCCATTAATGATATCTCCCCTCATTTTTTTGTTTTTTGCTTTACGTCGCACCGACACAGATAGGTCTTATGGCGACAATGGTATAGGAAAAGCCTAGAAATGGGAAGGAAGCGGCCGTGGCCTTAATTACGGTACAGCCCCAGCACTTGCCTGGTGTGAAAATGAGAAATCACGGAAAACCATCTTCAGGGCTGCCGACTTTGGGGTTCGAACCCACTATCTCCCAGATGCAAACTCACAGCTGCATGCCCCTAACCGCACGGCCAACTCGCCTGGTATCTCCCTTATTAATCCTCGTATTAAAATGATGCACACGAGAAAAAAAGTTTAGAAATTTATTTCCATTAAGTTTGGTTGTGTATATTTTGTGGAAGTGCAAAATCACGGTTTTGGTTTTGTATAAACCCCCAGTCAGTTCAGGGATTTAGAAACAATATTGGCCCTAAAATCTACCCAAGGACAGGTGGATTCTAAATATGAAGTTTGGTAGAAATATATACAGTAGTTTTCAAGTTATAGACAAACAGACACCAAACCTAAAAAGTATGCAGATGGTCATTACATCTGAAACAGATAACTGTACGGAAATTTTGCCAAAACAGCCAATGTACAGACACGGTCATTATGATTTTATTTATATAGATAAATAATAACAACGTTACTGGCTTTATATCCCACTAACTACTTTTACAGTTTTTGGAGACACTGAGGTGCCAGAATTTGGTCGCGCAGGAGTTCTTTTACATGTCAGGAAATCTTCCAACATGAGGCTGACATATAATAAGGGTTGGGGAGAGGGGGGGGGGATGGGTGTCAACGATGACTTCAAGGCCATTTCAGTAGAAAAGGACTTTTATTAGGAAGCCACCTAATCAACACTACATAACACTGTATACAAAATCTTATCCTGTCTCATAAGAAGTAGTACCAGTTTCAGTTACATACGTAAAGTGACTTTAAAACTAATAATAACACATATAAACAATAATATGACATACAATATCTGTATGATCTATGAATGCTAGATTAGAGAAGAACCGACTAAGATGGTCTGGGCACATAAAGTGAATGAGTGATGAAAGAATGCCAAAACAGGTGATGGAAAGGCAAATGCAAGGAAGGAGAGGCCACGGGTGTCCACGATTGAGATGGAAGGACAGAATCCAATGCAGTATTAGAGAAAGAAACCTGGACAGGGACACAGTGTTGGAGGAGGAGTGGTGGAAGGACTGAAGAAAGTGGAGATGAACCATATTTGCCCCCACCCGGCTACAGCTGGATAATGGGAAATGATGATGATGATGATGACAAGATATAAACATTTTTTGAACATTCTTTACAATGTCATCTTTGGTATAGTCTCTATTAATATAGATTAAGAAAAACATCCACATTGTGCTATCGTTGAAGCTTCTTGGAATTTGTCCATTGAATTAGGAATACACTTTAAAAAATATAAGAAGCTCTGATTGTCTTTATAGATGAGTAACCTCACAGTTTTTTCAAAATGTTAGTCACTAAAAAAACTATGGCACATTCATGACTTAAAATAAACACAAACAAACTTGTTTACAATTACATCATCAATGTATTACATTGGTCAGACAAGTGGCAGAGCCAGGACCATCACAGCATGCTGCAGACATTAAGGAGGAAATAACTATACAAGAACTTACAACAGATCAACTGGTCCCACGTATCAAAGAAAAAACACGTCAGTTGATCCTTCCGGGCCGGTCTCCTACTCCAGTCCAATGCTGCTGGTCATGGTTTGATGCCTTCTACTTCAACTGCTGATCCTGTGGTTTCAGCAACTGGGCACAAAACACTCTGATTGCCTTTACAGAATCGTGTCTTTCACACTCGTGTTCTCTGACACCATGATGAAGAAATTGGGAACCAATCGGCTATTCCATCTATAAGAACATTAGTCCAATTCTCATAGCTTCTGATTAAGGGTAGATTCATTTGGTTTCCATTCTGACAATGAGGAGGAAATAACTATACAAGAACATACAACGGATCAACTGGTCCCACGTATCAAAGAAGAAAACAGGTCAGTTGATCCTTTCAGGCTGGTCATTGTAGTTTAGTTGTCCATCACACCTCTCATAAGGCCCCACTTTCAGTTTTCTTCAAAATAACAACCAAGTGTCAATGGTGTCAACAATAGTTTTTTTTTTAATTTATGAAAAGTTGACTGACCAAGTATAATACATCATTTGATAATTCGCCAACAAAGTAATTGTAAACAAGTTTGTTTATGTTTATTTTACGTCATGAATGTGCCATACTTTTTTCTTGACTAAAATTTTGAAAATAATGGTGAGATAACTTGTCTATAAAGACAATCAGAGCTTTTTAGATTTTTAAAAGTGTATTCATAATTTATAGGACAAATTCCAAGACGCTTCAACAATAGCACAATGTGAATGTTTTTCTTAACCCAAATTAATGGAGACTATACCTAAAGAATGTTCACAATTTTTTTTTAGATTTTGTAGTCATATTTTATTGTTTGTGTGTGCTAGTTTTTAAGTAACTTTACATATGAGCGGGTGGAATAATGCGACAACATAACAATCGCTTGGTTGGATAGTTCCAATTAACCTCTTGAGGCCAAAAACCTTCCCTTTTGACAAGGGCTATAGTGGAATGACTGTATATGCAATAAGCAGTTTGATATCCCTGGTCTCACTCCCATGATAGATAGATATAGAGATAGATAAATAAATAAATACATACATAAATAAACAAATTAATTAAACAAAATAAATAAATGTGATGATAACTCAGACTTGTGGTTAGAACACCAACACATTGACAACTATGAAATTACCCAAAAATTCATTACATGAACGTTTCAAATTTCTGTTTTTCAATCAAAATTTAGTTTTGTTAGAAGTACCTATATTTGCTACCTACTTTCCATTACATGAAAATATGGTTTTATTTGTTATCATTATTATCATCATCATCATCATCATCATGTAGCACACAATATACTGTAGTTATAAATGTAGTGTATTTAAGATAAATTTTAATAATGTTATTGGCTTTACATCCCACTGACTACTTTTACGGTTTTCAGAGACACCGAGGTGCCGGAATTTAGTCCCGCAGGAGTTCTTTTATGTGCCAGTAAATCTACTGACACGAGACTGACGTATTTGAGCACCTTCAAATACCACCGGACTGAGCCAGGATCAAACCTGCCAAGTTGGGATCAAAAGGCCAGCACCTCAACCGTCTGAGCCACTCAGCCTGGCCAGATAAATTTTATCTGAATATTCTGTATATACTAGGATCTGTATTGAGCTTTATATCATGCTTAATTGATGGTACTTGTCCATGTAATCCCTTAAATGTTAATAGTTTGAAAAATAGAAAGTGTAAAATTTTAGGAAACCACATACAAAGACTGTGTGCTTGTGTTACTGCCTAGACTGTCATTTTCATGACCAACTGTCCCTATTTGGTCGCACAGAATTATATTGTGACCAAAACAGCCAGCAAGTTAGATGGGATCCCTCGTATTCAGTTGATGTTGAAATTTAAAGGAAGATGATGTAAGTTGGTACAGAGAGACCAGCAAAGCTCTACTTCCACCACTTGCCTTATTCCTGTAATGGATAATTGCTATCTTAAATTCTTTAAATATTTCACAATAAATATGCTCCCTAATGTCCTGAATAACTGCTTTAACAATACAGTATACAAAAATGTGATAAGGAATATTTAAGTTTTGCTATACTGTACATCATATAGACAAAAGAATTCAAACATCTAACAAAAGCTTTTCAATTTTTTCTTAAAATAAAAAGTATTTTAAAATTTATAAGTAATGCTATGTACATTTTGACATTAATAGAAGAATACTCTTCTGCATTTGAAACCCAAAGTCTTGAGACCATTAGAGCACTGCCCTACTTTGAATCCATTAAAATGTTAATACAGTGGCCTATACAGATGTAAAGCAGTCCGTATGGAAGAATACCTCGACAAAATGTTCATGGGTGGAAGTAATAATTTCATTTCTTCAGACTCTGAGTCTCCCCACAATAGATAGAACATCAATCAATTTATTTATCTGAAAACTTCCATGTGCAAGTGAATAGTTGTGAGAAGTGTATTATCTAACATGATTAATACTGTATTTACATTTTTGTTTCAAAGGAACAAAGTACATAGTCTTGTAAAATTAGAGTTGAATCATTATATTTCTGATGCCTGAATATCTTGGAGAATCGAGAACAACATGGGGCTAGGATTCAAAACTTTTTTGTTTTGTTTTTTGCTAGTTGCTTTACGTCGCACCGACACAGATAGGTCTTATGGCGATAATGGGATAGGGAAGGCCTAGGAGTGGGAAGGAAGCGGCCGTGGCCTTAATTAAGGTACAGCCCCAGCATTTGCCTGGTGTGAAAATGGGAAACCACGGAAAACCATCTTCAGGGCTGCCTACAGTGGGATTCAAACCCACTATCTCCCGGATGCAAGCTCACAGCTGCGAGACTCTAACTGCACGGTCAACTCGCCCGGTCGAAACATTTTTAACAGGATTATTATTATTATTATTATTATTATTATTATTGTTTTAAGGTCAGGTATAAGATCTGTAAATGAACTCCAGATATCTGGCTGAAATTGCCAAGGTCTGAATCTCCCAGAAAAATCATATAGCTTTTTTGCTTCTTAAATAGGGCATAACAAACAATTGCAGCTCCTGTTGTTAAGTCTTCAATCTTGATATTTATAAGTGTCTTTGTTACTCCAGGTATAAGGCTACCTGGAAGGGGGAACTATAAGAAACAATATTGTAATTCTCATAATACAAATGTTTAAAACTCTAAGAATTTTTCTAAGTTTCAAAGTGTCAACTCTCCAGTGTGAGTAAAGAGTGGAATTATTCCGAAGTGGATCTGCAGAATCCATCCAAACATTTTAATAATAATAAATAATGCTATTGGTTTTACATCCCACTAATGACTTTTATGGTTTTAGGAGACAATGAGGTGTCAGGATTTTATCCAGCAGGAGTTCTTTGGCACGCTGGCTGTTCAACTTGCGTGAGGCTAGTGTATTTGAGTACTTTGAAATATCAACCAGCTGTGCTGGGATGAACCCATAATCCTTGGGCTCAGAAAATCTTCAGACTATCATCTAAGCCACTCAGCCTGACAAATATTTTCATGTGAAAGAAAAACTCATGATACATGTAATCTAAACTAAAGCAGAATTCATCAGTCTATAGAATTCAAATATACTATTATAGGTATTGACACAAATTTCTGAAAAAATTCACATTTTTCATGCATCACAAATATTATTTTTGAAAAATATAGAAGAGCAATGCAATAGGTTCCGAGCCTGCTCAAATAATGTTGCTCTGGATGGTGGAAAAATGACAGCTGATACAAACAGGGAGGCAGTAGTAGTCTGCTGTCTGTTCTTTCCAAGTCTTTCCACTGGCACAAATCTAGCAATGTTAGCTCTTTTCAGAATAAAAGAAGAAGGCAACTGCACAATAGCAAAGGAAACTGCTTACAAGATAAGCAATCAGCTGCTCATTACTGCTGATGACGCTGGACTCAGGCAGTTGATTTAACACGTTGAACGAAGATACATCATGAACACAAAAATGTATTTGGCGATTAGCTCTGTCCACGGCCTAGTAGGTGTCAGCTCCAGGAAGCTGAAAGAATACCCGTCACCACAGACTGATGGACACCAACAGACTTGTGATAATTATGCAGTACAGCACACTTCATATAAGTTTGTGGCTTTAAACCGTGGTAAAGGTGTTGGCACCTATTAAAATAATTATCATGTGGTTAGGCACTCTCTGTCTTATGAAACTATGTTTACCATTTAAAGAATATAAAATATAAATACCATGTTAAGACACTATGTACAGTCACAGGATAAAGATTTAAGTGAAAGTTGTCTCAAGGCCAATTAAAATGTTTGATGTCTGATAACATCTATTAATCGTACTCGAAGGATATTATAAAACCTCTTGATGTTTCTATAATCATAGTCGTATTTTTCTAAGTTGAAGTCTTCTTTACAAAAGGCACATCAACAGATTGTGGAATTGAAACAGCTGTGAGTTATATTGTAGCCAAGTCCTTGGTTCATACTATTTTAAAAATGGGCTATTGTTGACTGGCAACCTAATTTGTACGCTGTAATGGTTTAGAGAATAAGCGAATACTAAGGATAGGTAGATTAACTATAGTTCCAAAGTGGTGTTGGCCACTGTCTTGATGTTGGTTGAATGGCAGACTCACGGAATACTAACTTTTTAGACAGAAGAATGATATCCACTGAGGAAATGTTGTTAGAATGTCTCCTTGTGTTGTATCTGGCAAGATCATGTCATTCTTGTTGCCAGCTCGACTGACAGTTACTGTTCTTGTACTCCGTGTGTTGTAGCGGTGTGACGTCTTAGGTGGAGGGAGGGTAGGGGTAGGCGGAGTGTCACATGTCTGGTTGGTCAGCCTACCTATCCTTAGTATTCGCTTATTCTCTAAACCATTACAGCATACAAATTAGATCGCTGGTCAACAATAGCCCGTTTTTAAAATAGCATGAACCAAGGGCTTGGCTACAATATAACTCACAACTGTTTCAATTCCACAAGCTGTTGATGTGCCTTTTGTAAAGAAGACTTCACCTTAGAAAAATACGACTTCGATTATAAAAACATCAAGAGGTTTTATAATATCCTTCGAGTACGATTAATAGATGTTATCAGACATCAAACATTTTAATTGGCATTGAGACAACTTTCACTTAAATCTTTATCCTGTGACTGTACATAGTGTCTTAACATGGTGTTTATATTTTATATCAAGTGTTGATGTATTGTACATAGTGTCTTAACGTGGTGTTTATGTTAATGTATTCTTTAAACGTTAAAACATTGTTTCATAAGACAGAGAGTGCCTAACCATATGATAATTATTTTAATAGGTTCCAACACCAGATATCTTGCGCATTATTTCAAATACTTTTTCAAGAACTCTACTAAATCTTGTTTACCTGTCAGTAAAGGACAGTCACATTGTATTTTTAACTCATACTACTATTTTAGAAGATGGTTTAATACGAATGTATCGGAATCCCTATGACAATTGATTTTGAGGCCGAGAGATAGGCTGATGATGCCCACAACAAGGGCGAAACATGTCCCAATTTAAGTGTCATGCTTAAGTTATAAACATTCTCACAAATGTATTGTATTGAATAGGTTGACCACTTCAATAAACTTAATTCCTGGCTCTATCCGGTGGTATTTGAAGGTGCTCAAATACGACAGCCTCGTGTTGGTAGATTTACTGGCACGTAAAAGAACTCCTGCAGGGCTAAATTCCGGCACCTTGGCGTCTCCGAAGACTGTAAAAGTAGTTAGTGGGACGTAAAGCAAATAACATTAATAGACTTAATTGTTTCAAATTAAAATAGCAGTCAAACCAGCATGTGGTCCCACGAAAGCAGAGTTAATAGTGAAAGATGTATTGGGGCCTTTTATATTGAATGATGTTGTTAAGTGACTTAAAGAAAGTGAAAATTTTCTCTGTTTTTTAACCTAAAACAAAGGAAACAGAATATTTCATCCTATTTGTGCGCAGAATTTTACCCCAGAAAAAGGAGTTTGCATGAAAATATTAATTTTATCGAGGCAACCTATGAAACTGCCAAAGCTGTATCCAATTGTATTAAGTTTTCATTAACAGAGCATGATCTTTCTTTTTGTAAAGTCTCCGCATTTTGAGCAGATAATACAAATTCCAATTTTGACCAACAACATTCAGCTTTTGCATTATTAATGGAGAACAACAGAAAAATTAATATAAGTTGCCCAGCACATTTTATAAACATTGCTTTTTGTCATGCTTTGGATTGTTTAGATATATATTTTTCTAATTCTGATGTTCGCAGAGAACAGTAATTATAAGAAATGTTTTTATTTTTTGATGTAGACAGGCAAGAACACTTTGGGTCCGAAGGCAATTTGGACCCTGTTGCAAATTAATGATTAGAATGATAGTGATGTTAAAGACCATGAGTATAGTGATATAAAAATCACCCTTCAGTTTGTCAGTAATATATGCAAAGTATTTGAAAATGCTAGTAAACAGCTGCAAGATAATTCCACAACAGGTATTCAGCAGTTTGGAATAATGGATGAGGTTGTAAAACAGCTTAAAGGTAGAGATAAAGATAATTGTTTTCAATCTTTTGTCTTGAAAGCATTTTGCATTGAAAGCTTCCAAACTTTTATGACTTGTGCAATAGAATATATTGAAGATTGGTTTGACTTTTTAGATTATCTTTTCTACAGAATGTTAGATTTGAAAAATCCTACCACCTTTGATGATGTAACTAAATTAGTATCTAGACATTACCAGTAATATTGATGAGCTGTATGATGAGTACCGGTACTTTATTCTGAAGATCCACTGGACATTGTAAGTAAACTTATTAAATTAATATTAATGATAAATAGGTATCTGTTTTTAGAAAAGTATAGTATAGTGTGTGCCAAATATTAGCTTTTGTTTGAACATACCTTTTGTGGAAAGTGTGTTCTCACATTTTAACCTAAAGTGACGTTATATCAGAAATAGGTGCTTACCTGAGTTAGTGAGAGCTGAGCTGCTGGTGTCTGTAAACTTTACTACATTTTCATGCAAGGAGATTTATGTCGAGGTGAAAAATAATAAGAAACTACTGAAAGCTATTAGTAGTATGAAAAATATAACAATACAGCCAAACTGTGTACTTACTGTCAGGTTCAATTTTAGTATTTTGATTAAAGGATCCTGTGAGCCTTACCTGAATTTAATTATTTACCTACATGTACCTATCTGAAATAGGCTATAATAATGTACCAGTAACTCGAGCACAGTAAAACATGATTAGGAAAAACAGGTCAGCATATGTTTTAAGATTAGTTTTCCCTTGTAACTACTGCCTTTAATTGTGTCCCTTATTTTCATCTCCAGCACCTGGCAACCCTGGAAGAAGTGGGGAACCAAGCTGAAGTACATACAGAAATTTCTACAGCAAAAGAGCCATACAAGAGGCCTTAAAAAGAGATACAAAGACATACAAGAGAGCAAATTAGATTCAGTTGTTCACTGTTAAGTCTCAGCCTACAGTGTCAAGCTTTCCAAGACCAGACTGTGTTTCGCACAGCAAGGGAGAGATTGTATGTACGTTCAGTCCGTCAGCGATTCCGCTGGTGGGATCCTCAACAGCTCTGCCATCAGCTGTCATAGATGGCCTAGGCATCACTGAAGAGGCGTACTATAGAGGTGGGGACGGAGCGAGTAATACCGATGAGTAATCCGGTTGTAGCGGTAGAGCGCACCACCGATCCCCTCCGCTTACAACTGCGAGAACTCGCGGAGGACCTGAGCACAGTGTAGCGCACAACACACGTACGAAAGTACCTGTATTCAATCTGTGTGTTTCGAATGTACGTATATATTTCCTACGCTTGTTATGTTTTGTAGATAATGTAAAGTCTGTTAGATTCTATTTGTGGTGTTAGTGTGATATTTAAACATCTTCGTAGATAGTAGTTATATTTTTAGAATATTTAAAGAAATTTTTACAGAACGTTGTTCCACAAATGCCACGAAAACCGTCGGATGCCTGGCAGTTTTTTGACATCACTGATAATAGGAAACACGCAAAATGCAAATTTTGTGGCCGCACATACGCGACGGGTGGTGGCACATCAAATATAATATAATATAATATAATATAATATAATATAATATAATATAATATAATATAATATAATAAGTGTATTTATAGAAGCATTCTACTGATAGCTGTTTGGCATTGGGACGTGTAGTAGTATGTTGTCAGATATGTTTTGTAATCACATTTGCAAAGAAGGACATTCCAGTCAACGTTCATTTACGTAATTACTTTTGTCATCCTGTACATGAAATTATGTCAGTGTTTTTCATTATATTCTGATAAGGTTCTTTATATTCAGGTTATTCTTCTCATTAACAGTGTACCGTATCACATGAACTTACGAAATAATTGTTAATACATTACTTTTCTGTTAACTTCCAATCCCCTTGTATACGAACCCTTTCGGTAAGTGTGCGCCATACTTTGTTTCACTATTCGAATGAGTTAACTGTACGAGTTACTAACATTTATTCCACATACTACCTCCTACTCCCTAGCAGTTACGTATATAACAATTATAGTGAATATATATGCAGTTATTTACAGTTGTTACGTTGTGAGAGAAGGGTATTAATAGGGGGATGCAATACCTTCGCAGTGCCATACCTATAACGTGTTTAAACGTCCCGTGTCAGGACATTCACTCGGTACTACCGGGTGATGACGTCACAACAACCGCTCCGCTCCGTCCCCAGCACTAGCGTACTAGGAAAAGGAGTGAGATAGTTTCCCGTTGCTTTCCTCACCGAGCCAGAGTTGCTATTACATATTAGTCTGCCAAGCCCACTGAAATGCATACACCAACTGACCCTATAAGCAACATTTTCACACCATTCATAGCAGGGACTGCCTGCATAAGGATTGACATTACTAGCATCGCTCATACCTCAGTCACTTTCATGTTGTCAAAGCCAAGGATAAGACAGAAACAGATCTATGAAAGTAACAAAATTGCTCTAGCCCATACCAGAAGACATAGTGCACTGTAAACACTAGGTCCTGCCAGCAAAGACATAAGGGTGAGATTACTAGTCCTTGTTAACCAAGAAAGAGGTTCCTTAACAGGTAAAGGTATTTCTAACAACTATGCCTAGTCATCATTTTCATATCCCCTTGTCCAGCTCCTGCCAGCTCGGGGTGTTGACTGTACTTCTCCATCGTTGTCTCTCCTTCCACCACTCCTCTTCAATAATTGTATTCCAACCCAGTCTTCTTTTTCTTACACTGTTCTAGGCAGAGTCTATCCATCTTGCTCTGGGCCTCCCTCTTGTCCACTTTTTCTCTATTTTAGCCTCCAACACTTGTTTTGGTATCCTTCCCTCCATCCTCCTAACATGTTCAAACCAACTCAATTTATTCCATCCCATCACTCAGTTTGGATGGTGTTGTGTATGATCCTCCTCCAGTTTGTCTTGTCCAGCCACAGATGATGTTCGTTCATCTATGCAATGCCAGTTTACATCTCTAATTTCAAAGTCCTTGAAAATTTGCTTTTCCCAAACATCACAAGGTCTTCCTCTTGGTCTCTTCCCAGGTAGCAGGTAGTGACCCTTTTCAGAGACAATTCTACCCAAAGAGTGGCTCCCCTGTCTATGCAAGTCCCAGAGCATACTGACCCAGTGTATAGCTATCTGGTAAGGGTCCCAGCTCAGAGTTACAAGTGGAGACCTCAACGGCATCTCCTCTAGTATACCTCTCCACTTCACTCGGCTTGCGTGCTTCTTTGCAAGCATCATATAGGGACCACTTTGGCCGCTGTAGTGCTAGCAGCATGTTGTAGTTCCATGCTGGGGGCACATTAGGAACAACAAGAAAGAGGGAGCAAATAATGTGTTCGAGTGTCATTTCTTTATGTAGTTTTCCGATATTGTGTAGAGTTGTGATATTAGAGGAAGTATGGAAGATTTATTTCATCATAAGAAAGTACAGTATCTAATGGCAGGTTTATTAAAAAAGTAATTACAAGACACGATTAAATCTCATGCACCATTTGAGTTTCACATACCTTTTTCACCTCATTTTCTACCTTGCGGAAAGCTATCGTGACATATTTGCTTTAATTAGTTATTGCTAATGAGTATGCCATTGGAATATTAGTGTCTTATTAAAGGTTTCAGTCTGTCAATAGCAATGGTGTACTGCTGCGTGTCTGGAGAACAATGGCTTAAAGCAATATCAAGAGCAGACTTCAAACCCAATTTAATTTCTAGATCTGTGCTATGTAGCCTTCATTTTCGTGGGTCTATTAGCCTGGATTGAAAATTAAGAAACTACAGGATACTGCTGTTCCCTCTGTTTTTCCCTTCTTATCCGCCTTACAAAGTCCAACTCTCTGGTTTGCCAGAATGTAGACCTATTATAAAACATTCAGCCAATGCCATAGGCATGAGATGAAAATATGTATTGACTGAGCCAAGCTCTGAAGAAAGCAATACCTCAGGTGTCTCCCTGCACGAATATCCTGCAAAGATGACTGTCATTGTTCCTTTGATATCCAGTACGACATTTTAGATGATAAGCTGCTCAAAATAGGAAAAAAAGTGACTGAAATTGCGGAGAGCAGAGCTAAACTTTCATGTCTTGAAAACGAACTCAAAACTGTTCAGGGGTTGGAGACTTATAACAATAATTATCATAAAGCCTCGTCACAAATAACTAAAACAGCCGATCAAGATCCCTCAAACACCAAATCTTCGTTCCTTCTTGAGCAAATGGAGAATTTTGAGAAATACTTTCCAAGATGGACAGAACCCACTGTAAAACACAGTATAGTGTGGGAATGCCTATCACCCAAAGGTTACAGGTATGCTAGGAAAAATATAATAAAGTTGCCTTCTAAGAGCACACTGTCCACGTATTTGGGTGATACTTCATGCAACACAGGAGTTACAAACCTTGTGAAAAAGAAATTGAACGTTTGAATGAGGCTGAAAGAATATGTTCCTTGATAGTGGATGAAATGGCAATGAAACAACAATATGACAAAAAGCTATATACTTTCTTTGGTCACAAAACAACAGCTGTTCCAGATAATAAAAATTAAGAACGTCAAGTATGTGAGTGAATCTGAAATTCTCACCAATAATTTGTTTTATGATAGCAGGGTTATGCACTAAGTACAGACTGTCAGCCACGTTCTTCTTTATCAAACAATCTTGGGCAAGGGACACATTTTTAGAGAAGACCATGTTTGATGGAAAGGGCACAATAAGTGGCTCTCATGTGAAGAATTTATATGATTTGCAAGAAAAAGAAGTAGTAAAATCTGTTCCCTTTCTGACTCAAAAACATGTAAACTTAAACAACATAGAAAAATTTAATGTGAAACAAGCGAAGGACATATTTTCTATACCAGTAATAACAGCTCTGGAATATCTTCAAAACCATTCTGTACTTACAAAAGCTCACTCATTCCCAAGACTGCACAGCAAACATATACTTCATGAAAATGATTCAGAAATGGTTCAATATCCATGATATTAGCAGTTACAACAACACTAAGTTTTGCTCTGACAAGGTCCATTTTTTTCAACACAGATGATGACAGGCTTCACTGGCTGGAGAGTGAGTTCCTGATATATTTTGAGGATGTGAAGGAAGCATGCCATGAGAAAGGAGTTAAGTTTTCTCAGCAATGAAACTTACGAGGCTATTCGGCCAGCTACGTGTTCTACAGTCGTCTGTATCCGATAATTATTGCCATCAGGTTTTCATTTTGTGCAAACTAGAGTATTTAGCAGCAATTCTCTAGAAATGTTCGTTAGCATTTTGAGAAGAACTTCAGGCAACAATGACATTCTGGATTCAAGGACTGTAGTACTTGCCCTCAACAGAATTTTGATAGGAATTCCTTTGAAACGATGAAATCAACATACTCATGAGATGAATGTCAAGTCATCTCAAACAGTCCCATCGGAAGTGATCCTTAAGATTCCAGAAAAAGTGACAGAAATCCTGGAAAATCTTCACAAGCCCAGTGTACATATAGTCACTTTACAAAATGTATTTACAGTCAGTTATTAGATAATAGTATTATAAATAATAACCATACTGTTATTATGGAATAAACCTAATACCCTATTTCTTTTACAGCTCTGGAGGTAGTGTTTTTTATAATTTGCATCGCTTGCTTTCCTGAGTGATTCTGTTGTGAAGGAAATAAGAAAAGAAGTAACTTGTGAATCATGCCGTAGCCTAATTCAACAAGAAAAATGCAGGTCTCCACTAATGGAAATCATTCTTAAGCAAGATTGGTGTAATGCCGTCTTTTGTCCATCAAAACGGTTGGTGTGGGTTATAAACATCGTAAATCATTTTGTGTATGAAGCTGCAAAATTTGTTAATAGAGAAGCTTGGACGACGTTAACTGCCGCAGTTCTCTGTTTTGAAGAGTTCGAGATTTTAAAATGCGACTCAAATGACAGTTCAAATCATGCTGAGAAATTAGGGCAGGTAATCTACAAAACTCATATCCCGATTATCTTAAAAAGCATTTGAGATGAAGTGACTGAACGTTTTGAGAGGGTGAAATATTTAAACAGCAAGTCGATCAACAGAAAAATCATCTGAATGTATCAGCTGTGGAAACTGTGTGACGCTTCTTCTGAATACCGCACGCTAGCAGCACTCCGGTGGAGAAAGTGAGTACCTCCTGACGTTCGCATTTATTCTTAAAGTAGGGAGGCATTAAGAATACTAAAGGGTGATAGTTGAGGTGACTGGACACCAAGGGCTAAGGGAGAAAACCCTGCAAGAAAATTTCCGTGTTAGGCTCAGCAGGTCACCAGAAGGATTACTGAGGAAGTTGCTTTCAAGAATTTCATCCATAACCATTATAAATATAAGTGGAGAAAATGCACTTCCCTGTCTTAGTCCAATTTGGTTTCTAAACCAATCTCTTCTCCCCACTGGAGTTTGGACACTACTAGAACAGTTTTTATACATTGCTTTCTCTAATTCCTTTGACTGCTTTCCACATCCTTTCTTTTCAGGGTTTCTCTATTAACACTCGTACGCTTTCACTAGATCAAGGAATACCAACACCAGATCTTTTCCATATTTCCACTGTTCTTCAATCGGTAATCTCATGGTAAATATAGGGTCCATCATTGACCTGCCCTGTCAAAAGCCATACTGCTCTTCTTCTAAATTTCTTTTCACCCTTCTTTCTATTATTCTCTCCAATATTTTGGCTACTTGTGACCACAGTGTAATTTCTCGATAATTTCCACCATTTCTTTTAAAATACTGGTATTGTTACACCTTTACACCAATCATCAGGTAACTACTTTTTCCTCCATATACACCTTATATAATCAATGCAGACCAATAGGTCCTGCTGCCTTTATCATCTCCACGTGTATTTCATCCATCCCTGCTGCTTTTCCTATTTTGACTTGTTTAACAGCCATTTCCACCTGTGCCATTGCAATATCACTCTCCGTTTCTGGATCATCCTCATTTACTAATACACTCTCCTCTGCATCATTTCTCACATTCAGGAGTTTATCGAAGTAATCTTTCCACCTAATTCTTGTATCTCCTCTGGGTCTGTTATTACATTTCCACTCTCTTCCGTCACTTGTTTTGTGTACATTTTTTAATTTCTCTTCTTTTTTTTAATCAATCCATACAACATCCTTTTTTTCCATTATTTACATCCTTTTCCAACTCTTGTGTGAATGTCTAATGTTAATTTAAAACAAGGCACCAAAATGGCTTTTGATCATAGAACATTGTTATTCAAATGTATAAGAAAAATTCTAGAAGTGTATATAATTGACACACAGTATAAGTGTCTGGCCAGTCTGCTATGGTAATGGAGTAAACCATACAGCCGTGTCTCCACGCCGAGTGTTGGGCGGCAGTAAATAGTCTAACCCACTATAAGGACCAACAGCTAAGGGTGGAGGAGTCCTTATAGAAGAGAAATGGGCCCTCAGGGAAGGAAATGCCACTGAAACCCCATATCAACTATAGCATCTGTACTCCTCTCACCTTTTCCTCTCCATTTGGTACTAAAGGCGTCTATTCTGCATGTTAGAAGCGGCCTACAAGATTTGGTTGGCAGTAGCTCTAAAATGCATTTGGGAGTTGCGAACCCATCGTAATAAAAGCCTATATGATGACAAGTGTACTGAAGCCTCGGAAAATGCTAGGGCGTTCCCCACAAGCGACGTGCAATACTTGCGATACTGGGAGAAATGTGAGAAATGGGCGACCAGCAACCAAATACATCAAGATAGCGACCATCAATGTAGTGACACTAACAGGGAAAGTGGAAGAAATTGTAGATTCTATGGTTGACAAAGATATAGCATTGCTGGGAATCAGTGAGACCAAATGGAGAGGAAAAGGTGAGAGGGAACTAAAGAAATGATACACCTTATACTATAGTGGAGGAAGATTTTTTTTTTTCTTCTATTTGCTTTCCGTTGCACTGACGCAGATAGGTCTTATGGTGACGATGGGATAGGAAAGGCCTAGGAAGTGGAAGGAAGTGGCCATGGCCTTAATTAAGGTATAGTCCCGGCATTTGCCTGGTGTGAAAATGGGAAACCACAGAAAACCATCTTCAGGGCTGCCGACAATGGGGCTCGAACCCACTACCTCCCGATTACTGGGTACTGGCCGCACTTAAGGGACTGCAGCTATCGAGCTTGGTAAGTGGAGGAAGAGAAGCCAAAAATGGTGTAGGTCTCATAATTAGAAAAGATGTAAAGGAATACCTAGAATTGGTGGAAAACATAAATGACAGGTTGATTAAGGTCAGACTGAGACTTGAAACTGGTGTTACAGATATAATTCAAGGGTATGCTTCACAAACAGGAAATAGACCCTACAGATACGGATCTAGAGGAATACCTTGAATATCTGGAAGGCCATATACAGGACAAACAAGCTGTGATCATAGGAGACATGAATGCCCAAGTAGGTCAGGAGAGAAAAGGAGATGAAGATATTATGGGTCCATTTGGATATGGGAAGAGAAACAAGGCTGGAGATATTTTGGAAGACTTTTGTAGAAGAAATGAGCTGATCACTGGTAACACATGGTTTGGAAAGAAAAACAGTCAGAAGATAACAAGATATAGTTGGGATAACAAAATCAAAACTCTGATAGATTACATTTTGGTCGAGAAAGTTAACAAGAAAATGTTGGTGGATGTAACAGCCCTCCCAAGTGAATCTTCTGAAGGAGGTCACAGAGCTGTGATAGCTAAGATGGGAAAGATACAAAAGATGACAGATTAGGCAGAGAAAGCTAAGGGTGTGGAAATTGCAGGAGAAGGAAGTAAATGAAGAGTTCCAGACACACATTAAAACAAGTATACCTAAGGAAGGCATCAGAAGAGTCAAAGAATAATGGGCATACTTTAAAACAATCATGGTGAGTCTGCAGAAAAGACCTATGAAAGAGTATCAGGAAGGAAGAAAGATCAAGAATTGCCCTGGTGGAATGACAGGGTAAAAGATATAGTTAAAAGGAAGAAACAAGCTTGGAAAAGATGGCTGAGAAACAGAACAACAGAATGCAAAACAGAATACAGACACTGCAAGAAGAAGTGCTCCAAGGTGGTTCAAGAAGAGAAAAAGCAATGCTGGCAGAAATTCACTGAATCTCTGCAAGAAGATACAACCGGAAGCAAAAAAGATCTTATTCCAGTGGGTTAAAAAGAAGAAAAACCCAGGTGAAGGTGCTAACTTCATTAATAGGGCTCGGATATTTAAGACCTAAAAATAGCCCAAATAAGCAAGCAAATATGACCTCAAAAATGATTAAATATGACCTCAAAAGTGACAAAATATGATGTAAAAATTACAAAATATGATCCAAAAATGATTAATCAAAATATGGCCATTTTAAAATAAATTATAAACCGAAACGGCAATTCCTCTGATACATATTTGTTAGCTAAATTCTTTATTCTTAATTTAATATTAGTTTTCTGAATATACATGTGCAGCAATTATTCACAGTCCTTGATTCACTTATCAAACTTTTGTGAATACATACCTATAGAGTACTAAGTTCGCTAAGATTATCAGATCACACAACATTTTAAGTCAAAGCATGTTTGCACCCTGCATTGTTGGTTTGAAATACGAGAAATCACACATTTTAAAAGTCAAAACATGTTTGCATCCTGCATTGGTGGTTTGAAATACGAGAAAATATAGATATATTTTGGAATGTTTAAGCCCAGATTTCATTAACATTATTCAAATGTGTTAAAGTTTAAATTGGGCACCAAGAAACGAATTAAGTAGATGTCTTTCAATACATAATGTTAGGGCGTCAGAGCCTATAGCGCAAACTCACATACCTTTTTCATTCTTTTCTGCGGGTGGAATTGAAGTGTATGATAAGATTCATCTTCAAAGCACCAGGCGCGAAAGACCTCCGATTATCACTTAACACATTCTTGTAAGAAGGGAAGTTCCTTTCTACGCCACAAAATGTTATTGGTGCATATTTAAATAATGTTAAATCACTGCTGTCGAGTATGCACTCATCTTGAAGTGTACTGGTACCTTCTCCTCTAAGAACATCATTTATCTTGTAAACACCATGAAAACCATCATTTCGATTAAGCACATTTTGAAGTTTCCGTTTTATACTGTCGCCAATTATTCCATGCAATTGTTGTACTGAAAGTTCAACACTTCTTACAATGTCAATAACTGCATGAATTTAACCAGCAGATTCTAAATGAGTAATTGCACTGGATATAATTCCCAAGTTCGACTTAATACCCGATATGCCAGACTTTCTGACAACGCGATAAATAGTTTTTTCGCAGTGTTGATTCTGTAAGAACAGTAGTGTATTTCTCCAGGAAATTCTTGAAATGGGTATTGTTCACCTTGTTTAGAGGAATGTTTGCAGACACCATCATCTCCAAAGTTCCTTTGAAAAATCCGAATATCTGTCCATCGCTGAAGATGTAACAGCCGTATCGAATATCAACTGCTGCCTCTTCTTATCGACATGTTGTCGTTTGACACTGCTGCTGTGTTTTGCCATGTTACAATGTTGTTGCACATTAAAACGTTTATCAGCCACGACTTTCACTTCACACAACTTGCAAAATAGAACTAAACCGCCTGTACAGAAATATTCTTCTCCAAATTCCGTAACAAAGCTTCATAAATTAACACTAGTAGAAGACTTTTCCTTAGGCATACTGGAATGTGTGCTGGCATATGATTTACTGTAAACTTATGCTTGTGTAAGTGAAAGGAGGTTGAGGTTCTAATATCTGAACAAAGACAAGTAAGCGATTACCAGAAGTAATTAGCTCACTGCTGGGACGGGATTTTCCAGGTTATTTCTGTCTCTACCTGGCAGACCGGGTTGCCGAATACAGCGGGTTGGTTAGCGTGAGGTCTATGACCTTCATTGTATACAAAGGATACTCCACTTTTATCAAGAGCGTGATACCAAGAAGTAATTTTGTGAACACTAGTTTGCATTCAGTAAGTTGAAGATGATTTTGCACACCTATAGCTGTCGTCAAACCACCTAAATATGTCCAAAATATGATGTTTCTACTAATATAGCTCAAAATATGACCTTATGGCAAAAAATAGCAAAAATATGCATTTATATGACAAATGAAAATCACTTAATTGTGACGATAATCACCTGATTTGCACCGAAATCCAATCAGACAAGAAAATAGAGATAAAGAAAAGATATCATCTTTCCTATACATCCGAGCTCTATTCATTAAAAATGAACAGGAGGAAGTGATGATATAGAAGCAGGATATATTGCAGACATGGGGAAAATACCTTGAATAGCTTTACAACATGCAAAATACCTCAGTAAGGAGAAATCGAAGAACCAGATTTAGTGCAGATGGAAGATAAGGAAAAGAAGGTGTCCAAGGCAGAGATTGAGTAGGTCACTGAAAGAATGAAACGAGGCAAGGCGACTGGAATTGACGAGGTCACCGTAGAAATGATAATAACAGCAGGAGCAGTTATTCTACAGTGGTTGGACAGACTCTTCAGAGTGATATGGAGAGAAAAGACTGTTCCAAAAGTGTGGACGAAAGGGGTCATTATACCAATTTTCAAGAAAGGAGACAGGAAGCAATGTGAAAATTACAGAGGAGTGGCACAGATACTGCATACAGCTAAGATCCTTGAAAGAATCTTGGATAAACGAATTAGAGACAGAGTAGAGGGAAAATTGGCAGAACACCAGTATGGATTCGGAACAGGCAGGTCCACATTTGACCCAATATGTACATTGTGTGAAATGATGAAAAGGTATTGGGAATATGGAAAGAACATGGTAGTAACATTTCTAGATATTGAAAAGGCATATGACAGTGTCCTAAGGAATTTGGTATGGAAAACATTGACAGAGGCACAGACTGGGAATGAAACAATGCAGATGGTAATAGCATTGTATCAAAATTGCAAAAGCTGTGTTATAACCAAAGTGGGTCAAACAGAATGGTTCAGAGTTAAAACAGGCTTAAGACAGGAAAGTGTATTGTCTCCCTTACTCTTCATCATCATCATCATCATCATCATCATGGATAGAATTCTACATAATATCAAGGAGAAGATGATGGGCAAGCAAGTAAAGTCTATGGCTCTTTGCTGATGATATTGTAGTGTGGGGAGATAATGAAGAGGAAGTACAGAGACAAGTGGATTTATGGAATGAGGAGATAAGAAATTTGGGAATGAAGATTAGTACTGCGGAAAGCAAGACTTTGATCATGACGAGCGGAAGCAGAAAATCCAGGGGAGTGAAAAAATAGGAAATTAACCTCTTGAAGTAGTGAAAAATTTTTAATATTTGGGCAGCGTGATGTCACAAGATGGAAATTTGGATGGAAAAATTGATTAAAGAATGCAGCAGTCTGCAAGTTTCTACCAGTGTGAGAGACATTGTATGGAACAAAGACGTGCCAATGAAGAGCAAGAAGGTTTTATACTCGTCCTATTATAAACCTATACTGAACTATGCTTCAGCAGCCTGAACGTTGACTAAGCGGAACCAAAGTAAGATACAAGCAGCTGAAATGAGGTTCTTGAGGAGCATACAGGGAAAGAAAAGACGAGATAGAATACAAAATGAGGAAATAAGGAGAAGTGTGGGAGTGTGTAAACTTCAAGAAGAGATTGATATAGCAAAGCTAAAATGTTTTGGACACATGATGAGAGTGATATAGATGTTGATTCCCTATGGGCCAAGCAGGCATCAATTTTTGGTAGTAAGACAAAAGTCTCTCATACTGCATTGGCACTGCCAGTGGCTACAATTAGCCTACGCAGTGGCCTCCACGGTATGCACTAGCCATGCGTCTTGGTGCGTGTGCTGGGTACCAACTGATGAGCCCATCCTCTTATATACAGCATTTCTTACCAGACTATCATGATACAGAGTAAGTTGCTGTCACCTAACGACAATCTGTCCAACCAAATCTTGGTGCGGCTTTGTAATTGAATTAATTACATAAAATTACTCATCCATTCGAGACAAACACACAAACATAGTTTCACTTTTATATACATAGAACAGATTTCATGCTCAGAATATTATGTTAAAAAATACTGATGGTACTGATAAAATATAGAATTTTTCTGCTATCTAAATAACTGTCCTGATAGTTCTTCCCACTTCATTTTTTGCCACTGCAGTAAAGTTGCAGAGTTTAATAACAAAGCTTTGAAAGGGGTGATAGCATCAAAGAACTGTGGTATCAGTCAATTACTCTGTAAAATTATTAACTTAATTTCTGACCAACAATCTCTGTCTTGAGCATTATATTAAATAATATTAACCGCGTCAAGGTATACTGTCTGCTAGTGGCATGAACTGCTTTCAAGCATCAAGCCATTTCAAATTAGCACTGTACGCTGTGCAAGTCTCTTATAAGCGTGAAACCTTGTCTAAACCTTTCTGCCATCTATTGAGTGTTGATTGTATGTCTTGCTGATCAAGGAATTCAAGTGGAGATGGGGAGATTGCCTTCAGGATCTTCACCTATCATGCCTACAGCACATTGCTCTTGCATCTAATAGGCAGTTCTATCAGCAAAGCAACTTTCAATGGTTTTGGAGGCAAAAACAAATTGAAGGATAGCCAAAACTATATAGCGCATATATTATTAGATTCAGGAGATAGCGATGCTGATAGTGACAATTATTTTAGTGATCTGAGTGGTGGCAATGATGCAGAAGATGGCGCAGGTAACAGGTAACTCAAATAAATTATTCAAGAATAAATGTATTTTCACTTGTAAAGTGAGATGTTTTGATTAGGTGGACTTGTAAACTAAATTAATGTTCTTAATTAAGTCGTATCAGTACGAACCAATATAATGAAATTTCTTAATTGTAACAGGATCTTATTTACTGCTGATGCTGGTTTGCATGTACACCTTGAGGATAATTCTGAACCTATAGATGTTTTTTGAGCATCTGGATGTAGCACTGTGTGAAGGCCAATAAAGAATGAAGAAGAAAAAGAGAATTTTTCAACATTTTTTTTTTTTCTGATGAACTTGAAGAACAGATAGAGAATGTTTGTATTTGACATTTTATGTTCCATGTTTTGCTCTAGTGAAAATATATTCATACTTGAGGAAGGAAAAATTACCAAAATAAATAACTCAACAGGTGAAAGTAAATACTCGGTCAATGGGTTAATGTAAGGTTCCATACGTAATCTGCATCAGATTATATTTTTCTTCCAATGTTACACTGGTAAAACTGTAGGAACTCTGATATCAGATACATTAAAGAATGCAAGTGAAGTACTTCAGCCAATATTTTCTAGGCTTAATGTACTGTTTTTAACTTTTTCACTTAGAGTGAGATAAAATTTACCCCTCACTAATAGAAATGCCAATTATTCTAAATGAAGTAAAGAGGAGAAGGGATCCCTGTCAATTCTCCACTATACTTGGACTTGTAACTTGTACATCCAAAACCCATTCTAAGTACTTGACTTTCTTTTCCATTTTCAATCCACTGTCTGTCTTGAGGTATTCTTCCATTAGTATGACAACCATCTACTCCACTCCATGGGTGACAAATATGTACTGCAGATTCACCAGACAACTTACTGCTGTTCATCTGTATAAATCAGCTACCTTTTTAGTCAGAATACTTAAATCCATTATAAATATAATGCAAATTCACATACTAATGGAACCGTAGGGCAATGATTAATAATAACTGCCACCCCAAAAACAAGTCCATAACCAGTATGACTGAAAAGAAATCCTCCTTCCTTACAAAGAATGAAAAACATAATAGAACAGTAAACATTTGTGGCTTACATGTAGTTCTTAACACAAGAAAACAGAGACAATATTGATTCCTCTCTAACGAAATGAATTACAAGAATGTAATTGCACGAAATATTTTCGCTGCCTTTATTTTAGGTATAATTCAATTATAAGTCACTGTGAAGTAAGATAATAATAAAACAGTAAGAAAATATTTCTTCTTTATTTAAAAATTTCTTTTGGCTTAACAGCTTGTAGGAAGTATAGTGCAAAAACAAATGAGAAATGTAAAATTAGGTGGGTTTTGTTTGGTTTATTCCTTGCTATTTTCTTGTGTCACTGAAACCCGTTTTTCCTGTCAAGAAAATCTATAAGACTGAGCAATAAACAAAAAATCTCACTCTGGATCAATTCACAGATCTTGCAATTTAAAAAAAAGGAGTTTTTGAAGTATACTAGAATATAATAAAATTAAAATTCACAGAGAAGTTTAGAAAACCACATAAAATAAATTATGATCAGAGAGTTAAATATTTGTCCCATTTAAATAAGAATGTACTTCCTGAAAAGGCATTAAGTTCTTTTCCTGGGTTGGACGGTGCTGCTGTTTTATGTACCTCAAGTACAGGTTGCTGACATTTTGAATACATTGCAGTATTCTTAATCAATGCAACTAATGTACCCCTACTTGATCCAAGATAATGAGTCTCCCCAAGCAATTAAAATCAACTGCCACGTATCATATCTCCAAGCCCTAGGCTCCATAAGCTCCGAGGAGATCTCTGGAACATCTGGAAAGTCTAGCGGTCAGACTGGCCATTTCTGTTACTGTTCTTTAGCTTGAGACATTCTCTGTTTTCATGGTCTGACCTGCATACTGGTAGTTTGTGTATAATCAGTAGTAGCACTAAGAAGCTCGGGGTCTCCCCACAATAATTAAAATTGGGCCCCTCGTTTCCTGATAACGAGTTACAAGTTTATTTCATAGTTTAAGGTTGGTTGTTATTACAATGAGCAGCAGCAACGACGGCGACGGTTGATGATGATGATGATGATAATAAGTCACACAATTTATTTTTCAAATCTGAAGGAATTAAAATATAACACTTAAACCCCCCCTCCACACACACACACACAATGAATGCATATTCCAATTACAGTACCGGTAACCAAAGCGCGCTGACTGTCACAATATTAAGAAGTAATCTAGTTCCTTGGACCAAATAATTTACTACTATTTACAACTCAACCGTCAATCACAGGCCTACTTACCTACACTGACTGCTGAGAGTTATAAACAGGCTTGAAACGTCAGTACCGAAGTTAAGATACGGAGGATGTCTGTTATCGCATCTTCGCTGACTACTGGGTTCTCAGAACTGGCTAATTACTTCAAAAGCCTTGTTGATTGTTGTGAGTGGTAGCAAGGGATGGTTATTATTGGATCAGGTTGGGAAACACACATTCTCTCAGAAATAACTACCATACTGCTCTGCACTACAACAGCCGAAGTATGGAATAACCCTCTGTAATACAAATAATACTGTGTTGTGTGCTGTAGCTTTATCAATATGTAAAATCACTCTTGAGCTACTGAATTAAGAAACAGTCATGGGCCCCTCACAAGCCATGGCCCCTACCCCGCAGGGTCCTTATCGCCGCCACTGTGTATAATAAGTATACAAGAACTGAATTTCTTCTTAAATGAATTTGATAGAATTTAGAAGAATGTTACCAAATGAGCAATTCTTGAAAGCCTATTATATATGAATTACCATTATGCAGGTCAGACCATAAACACAGGACCCTCCTCCCCCCCAAGTTACAGATCTGACTGCCGGGCGAGAGATGCATTCCAGATTTTCTGGAAATGTCCTCAGGTCTTCCTGGAGCCTGACACTGGAGATGCGATAGAGGAAAGGCACAATGACCACCTTTGTAGCTGCTGTTAGCTGCTATGGACTGAGAAGAGGCACATCAGTCACCTTGATAAAAAATACTGCAATAAATTTGAAACGTCAGCAACATGTACATAAGGTACATAAAAACAACAGCACAATCCAACCCAGAAAAAAAACTGAAACAGTAGCCATTAATTGGAAGTACAAGTTCTTACATTCACTTCAGTTGCTTGATGCCAACATCTATTAGAGATTGATTCACAAGACTTTTAAATCCCACAAAGATCTAAATCTATTTTACACTCTTAGAAAGGGCTTATGATCTACAAGCTTAGCATGGATATGTTCTTGCCTCTACTGAAACTCTCACTTCGTAAGGTAATAAGGGAACAAGAATTCTTCATTACGAATTTTGAATTTAAGCTTTTCATTCCACATCATATTGCACATTGTTCACTACAACTTATGAATTTGATTATTCGTTCTGTACTGACATTAACAATATTGAAAATTAATTTTTAGAAAGAATTTATTGTGAGGTTTCACATGTTTAAAATGGGATATACACGTTAACCTGTTCATAGCAAGTGTTTGTCTTCTCAATGAATTTTCAGCAGTTTTATTCCAAGAACTTCCTTAAATAAACAAACAAACCAACAAACAAACTTTACTACACAACTATTATAGAATAATGTGTCTATTTATTTTAACTTGTACAAATTTTTTAATATTTATTCCCTGTTTTTAACATGTCACTGCAATGTGATTAAAAATTATTTGAATCTGGCTGAAGATGGCCACAAGAATGCTGAAACATGTACCAGTTTAGGCATGACTATTTAACTGTAAATAGTCAATATCAATTACTGAATAGGTGGAACCTCACAAATTCTTTCTTAGAATTAATTTTCAACATTGTTCACTGTTATCCATGTTTTGATACTGAACATAAAGCACAATGATTTATGTATTCATTTTTTTTTTTCACAGCCATAAGCCCTAATAAAACTGCAATATAACATCTATGTATGGTGAAATGAAATGGCGTATGGCTTTTAGTGCCGGGAGTGTCCAAGGACATGTTCAGATCGCCAGGTGCAGGTCTTTTGATTTGACTCCCGTGGGCGACCTGCGCGCCGTGATGAGGACAAAATGATGATGAAGACAACCCATACACCCAGCCCCCGTGCCAGCGAAATTAACCCATGATGGTTAAAATTCCCGACCCTGCCGGAAATCGAACCCGGGTCCCCTGTGACCAAAGGCCAGGATGCTAACCATTTAGCCATGAAGCCAGACTCTATGTATGGTAACTGCTGTGTTACGAGGCATGATGGTGGATTACCAGTCCCTAATAACATATATAATTAATCAGAGAGGATAGGGAAGGCTTCCATAAAGAGTGGCATTACTTACTCACTTTATGATTGCACTTGGGTAAGGTGGGGTTAGTGTTTATTTATCACAGTGGGCAGAGGACAGTGGGCCAAGCAGCAGGCAGATCAGTAGACTGAGTACTGTTATCACAAATCTTTCATTACTGACAGGGCGACATGGATTTTAGAGAAGAATCTGTGAGTGTTACAAATAGAAAAACAATGGGCCAAATTCAGAATGTGATGTGTGTTGACTGTTTAGGGGCTTACAGCATTTGAGTGAAAGGAAACACAGTATCACCACAGTCTAATCAACTAATTGAGCAGTTATAGATTTACTGAGTTACTGTAACTAATGCCAGATCTGGATGACAGAGCATTGAATGGAAACAAGCAGTAGTTCCTGGAATGGCCGAGTGCAATCCTATTTTAAATATGCAACACTATACGTACCGAGTACATTTAAGTCAACGTTTAATTAAAAATATTTATGCCCATGACTGACTTAAAATATGAATGTCTGGAATATATACATGCAGGGACACAACCATGCCTCTTGTGTTTAAAAAACATAAAATGGAGATATTTGCAGTTATAATAAACATTAAATTAGTGTGTGTTACACTATCATCTATAGAAAGTATTAAAGTAATGGACAATTAATTTTCAAGTGTAAGAATTTATGTAACCCTTGGTTTGTCCCAAGAAAACAGGTTTGTTTAAATCCAGGTCATTTATTTCAATGTTTAGTGCTCAATCTCTTATGAACCAGCGAGTAATTCCCAATCAGTTCAGAAACTTCTTTGATATCTAACAGCATTTGCAAAATGATTGAGGCCTACTCACTAGTTCACTATATTGTAGAGGCCATTTGTTTCTTCATGTACAACTTATCAGTCTTAAAATCATAATATTGATAGAGAAAAATATCAGCATTTTGCTTACCTCAAATCACATGGAAAATTAAATATTTTATGTACTGTTAGCAAGCTTCACTTACGACAAGTAGATGTATAACAATAATTTAATAAGATAGTTTTTGTAATAACAATTAAAATATAGTAATTACAATAGCAAAATCTTTAACATTTTCTCCATCATTTTCAAACATCACTCGTTTTATATAAATAAATATTTACTAATCATCTTCTCGAATCATGACACACTGTTTTTATACCAACTAGAGTCAAAACTGAATAGGTCAAAATTGAAGTTATATCAAGTCCACAATGAAATTGAAATCACATGTTATAAGACTAGCTTGTTACTCTCGTAGAACTAGCGATAATCGTTCAAAGATCACGTGGTAGTCTGTTTAGTAGCAAATTCATGCAAAATGTCCCATGCCATCTCCACATCATTTCTAGTGATTCCAAGCGCACGAATCACTGCGTCCTGAGTGTAGCCCTCCGACATAAGTTGCGCAATATAGTCCATGTTCAAATTTTCATAAGCCACATTTGATTCACTAGAGCCAGCGCGTTGGTAGCATTGCTTCTGAGCTTCTGTAGCTTGTTTGCAACGACGAGGTGTGCTTCCCCCAGGGTCCAAGAGGCTTGAAGCTCCCAGATGAAACATCTTACTGCAAAATAAATACCAAGACATATTTTTAATTAATACACAGAGAGATACATTCATTAAGAGAGATTTCAAGGTTTAACAAGACTACTGCAAATTTTTGAGAACTTACTGAATAAAATAATAACCTAACTTTGCCATACAACAGTTTGAGAAAAAGTATAAGTAGCGATCGAAGGTTTTTCAGATCTTAGTTTGAGCCACTTCAGTATTAAAGAGCATCCCAACAATGAACAAGTGGTTTGTTTAAAGATGTAGCAAGAGAGGAATACACTGGTACCTCAAGTGCATGCGTAATATACGTGTCACTGGGTTCTTTTGTAGTGCAACAAGATTCCGTAATTTAGAGCTCTTTAACCTAAGACAATCGGGGCCATGAAGCAAATTCTAAACAACAAAGTGTATCTTTAATTTTTATTGTAATGGAGGAAAATCAACCAGTAATAATCAATGAATATAAAACTAGTTCCCAGAGAATTTGGTAAAATCAATCCACAGTAATCTTACACCACTTTCTTGCTATTTCTCTGTTGTTTGCAATAGTATATGCTCACAATCTGAGGCCTTCTCACATTCCTTCAGTTCCAGGTTTTAGATGCTGACCTTTGAGACATTCTGCATGAGAAGGGCAAGCCTAAAAATGATTGCTTTGAGATAATCCATGTGCCAAGGTTTGCATATCCTTAAATCAGATAAGGGTGTCCCTGCTATGAGGTACTCCTTAAATTTTCATACTGAGTGCACTGAGCATTGAACATTTTACTGAAATATGGAACAAGGATTACATGGCTATTGTTATTGTTCTGTGGACATTAAAACAACAAAATATAAAGTACATTTGTGGAGTTAATGTAGGTTAGGACTTAGCATAACATAACATCACAAATTACTACGTCAGACAATGAATCAGGAGTTGCCCCAGTTTTGGAGAAGATATAAGAAGCTTCCCTAAGGCGGTATACACACATCATGAGAAGAGATGGGTGATCAATTACAATAATAATAATGTCATTTTGCTTTACGTCCTACTAACTACTTTTACGGTTTTCGCAGACGCCGAGGTGCCGGAATTTAGTCCTGCAGGAGTTTTTTTACGTGCCAGTAAATCTACCGACACGAGGCTGATGTATTTGAGCACCTTCAAATACCACCGGACTGAGCCAGGATCGAACCTGCCGAGTTGGGGTGATCAATTACGAAGACAGTTGTAGCTTAATCGTGTCAAGGAAGAAATGAAGATCATAAGTCTCAGACATGATGATGCCCTTAATAGGACCAATAGAGAATTGCGTGCAAAGTAGCGGTTCCTGCACCATCGTGGGAAAATGCTAGGAAGAAGAAAATAATGCAGTTTAAATAATAAACAGTATAATTATAGCGATAACATTAATACAGTACATCAGAACAAACAAACTGTATTGCCTTTACTGTTCACAGCTGTTTCACTTGCTCTGGCAGCAGTGGCACTAATAGTACATCACACTATCTTCTTCAGAATGTTCCTCAGGGGCACTCCCTGACAAGTATGTGATCTAGAAATGTCCTGTAGTAAGGTGTCACGTACATGAGAAGAGCTTTGATGGCCTTGCTTCCTCATCCATGAGCTATATTGCTGTGGCATACTTTCTGCCATTTCCTGGAATAAGAACTCTTCATGTTACTCATAACTGGATTGATACTATTCATCTCTGCATGAAACTGTGCCCCAATACAGATGCACTTGCATACATACTATGACTGTGATGAAGATTGACAATGGTGTGTTCACCCTTTTCTTGTGCAGCACTATACATTTCATTTCAACCAGTCATAGGCTCTGCTGCTGCCACCTTCAAAATGATTATTATTTTGAATGCCATATGAGAGATCTTCTCAGACTGGCATTATACAGCATCAATGAGTGGCAAGGGAAATAATTTGACTGATAGTGGGCTCACCCTTCTCATACGGAAAGCAGGTGAAGTTAGAAAGAGTGGAGAATGGATTACTATGTTAATGAAAAGTATGATTCATTTGCAATGAAAGGAGTTACCGTACTAAAACAATACATTAAGAGATATTATCATAGTACCGGTACATGTTGAAGTAAATATTTGGGCTAGGTGGACATGTGTAATTGGAGACTATGAAAAGAGAATGGCTTGTCAACAACAGAGTTAGTTGTTAGGGATAGTTATCAATATCAGCCAAGCCAGAAAACCCAGGTATATTTTTCAAATGATTTTACATCACACTGACACAGCTAGGTCTTATGGCAAAGACTGGGAAGGAAGCAGCCGTGGCCTTAATTACAGTACATTACACTTGCTAGGTGTGAAAACGGGAAATCACAGAAAACCATCTTCAGGTCTGCTGACAGTGGGATTTGAATCCAGTGTCTCTTGGATACAAGGTGACAGCTACATGATCCAAACCATAGCTAACTTGCATGGTCAAACTTTGGACTACGACGAACAAATCTAATATGTGTCACTGCTGATGGTGGATGGAACAGGAGTTCAATTAAAAACTCATGTGGTACGGAATATTTGTAAAGGTATGTACAATGAGAAAAACGAAGTCCAGGATCCAACGTTTCTCCATTCGACAAGTTACCAACAAACACTTAGGGGGTCAATCTGTAGATTCATGAATATCGTGGAGACTGTCTTGAGTACAGAGAATTTTGCTTGGTCCCATTACATTACAGTCTGTTTACAAATTTCGTTGTTGGCACTAAAAGCGAGTACCAACATATTCCTCACTACTGTGTGGTTTGTTAGCTTGGTAAAACTTTACTAACAGGGAATCCAAAAAGAAAGGTTCAAAATCCAGCATGGTACTGCTTGCACAATGACATAACATGCTCCTACTACTACTATTATAGTAGAACCCTTTTTTAACGAATATCAGAGGGATTTGATATTTCTTCCTTAAAAAGAGGTTTTCCTTAAAAGGGGCTCAAAGAAAATAGACTACATATCACAAGAAATAATAATAATAATAATAATACATTTATGTCTTTTACTAATGTAATGTCAAAAAATAATAAAAGAACATATTAATACTAAAAACTCAAATTAACACAAGAATAACAGAAAATATTTACAAAACAGCAGACATAACAAATTCCTTAGTGGACCCTTGGGAGCACAACCTGCAGCAAGGAAAAGAGAAATAGGTATTACTGACTTGCAATCAGAGATTTGTGAAAAACAGACCATGAGAACCATGAGAATAAGCACATTAACCTTCACTTTCTGAAATAGTCCAGTACAGTGGTTTGCTTCCTCTTGCCCCAGATGCCTCATGGAAATAAGTTTTCTCTCAAATTTGGTTGAGACACGCTGAAGGAGGAGAAGTACCAACTGACAATATCCAGTCCCTCCACTGCTGCCCCAAAAGTTGGTTCTGCTGGATCCTCGTCTTCTTCCTCTTTAGTATTTTGTCTTTTTGCATCATCACAAAGGTCTCCCAACATCCATCTGTAGTGCTGAAGTTAGGATATCATCATCACAAGTAACAAATTCTTCTAATGTTGTGGCACTCAAAGCCTTTGATATAACCCCCCAAACTTCCTTAATGCCATCAGTAGTGTCATCTTCATTAAAAACTTTTGAAATGGCACCAAAACCTGCATGGCCAAGACAGTGTCCATTGTGACTATTTGCCATTGTTCCTACAAACATATGTATGGCTTGGTATATATTCAGATTCATTTCCTCATTTCGAGGAAAGAAATAGCTCTTTCAACCAGGGCCTTCCTGTACTTCACTTTCACAGAATGAATAATTCCATGGTCCAAAGGCTGCAGGTAACTGGTGCAGTTATGAGGAAAGAAAACCACTTTGATATTCTGCAGGAAAGATTTATCTGAAGGATGAGCTGGACATCTATCACCAGTACTGTCTTCCTTCCTGCCAATCCCAACTTAAGATCCAAGCTTCGTAAACATTTTAGAAATATCTCCAATTACATCCATGCACTTTTGTTAAAATCATATTTGCATGGGAGTGTACGGGTGTTCTTGAAGCATCTTAGATTTATCTAAGATAAAATTCTTTTACAATTATATCTTTTATATATATATATTTTTTTCTATTTGCTTTATGTCGCACCAACACAGATAGGTCTTATGGCGACAATGGGATAGGAAAGGCCTACGAATGGGAAGGAAGCGGCCGTGGCCTTAAGGTACAGCCCCAGCATCTGCCTGGTGTGAATATGGGAAACCACGGAAAACCATCTTCAGGCTGCCGACAGTGGGGTTTGAACCCACTATCTCCTGGATGTGAGCTCACAGCTGCGCACTCCTAACCGCACGGCCAACTCGCCCGGTGTAGATATTTAAAGTCAATATGGAACCGGAATAAAGTTCATTACTTGCATTTTGGATTCTTAAATTTTCCAATTATTAGTGGGAGTAATTTTTCACTCCCGTCGCTGTTAACAGGACACAACAACGCTTTCAGCCTTTCTTTACATTTTTTTCCCCTCCATGGCATTTTCTAGGTGAACAGCATGTCTCGGACGGGAGCAAATTATAAAACACTCCCGTTTCATCGGCGTTAAAAATATCCTCAACATCATATCCTTCAAGAAGTTGAGGTAACGTATTCTTTTTCCAGCATACAACTGTATCGTCATTAACTTCTGCACTCTCGCCACACGTGTTTTGAAACGACAGATTGCACCTTTTTTTAAACGATCAAACCAGCCATTAAGCATGGAAATCAACCAAACTCAGCTTAAGTGTAACTTCTCGAGCTTTATGTTGAAGTATATTCCTGTCCATTGGAATGTTCTCACTCCTTTTTCCCTTGAACAATTTGATTAAAATGTTTTCAAGTTCCTCGTACAGCGGAAAAGGAATATTCTTCCATATTTTTGCTCCAGAACTGCACTCCACTTCTGCGGTCAGAATTGCTTCCTTCTGTTTCATGATGCCAAACAGTGTAGAGGGTGTCAAGTCATATTTTTTTGCCATCTGTGACAAAGGTACTTGGCTATCCCTTTCAACATCACTAATGATGTCGATCTTTTGTTGAAGAGTTGGCTTCTTATGTTTAGCAGCCACAATGAACATAGTCCGCCGTAACTCGCAGTACAACTCTTATCACAGACACAAGTGTAACTTGCAGTACAACTTGCAACACAGGAACAAAAACAGCGAATGAAGCAGGAGATATTCTTCAGTCAGCGTATTCCGCGTGATTCCTAAGCAGTGATTGGTGTAGCGAGACGGAAATGCCTAGCTGGTATAACAGTGCTGTGGCTATAAGTTAAGGCAGCTTACCTCACTGGCGACATAACCATAGAACTATCGATAGTAAATATTCTCCATTTTCAGGTAATGACTAGACACAGGATATTTAATTTCATTATGGGATTATTTATACATTTTTAAAATTATTATTATTGATTGCCACTATTATGGATGCTGTAAAATGTGACTGTAGAAATGTTGTACGCTTGATGAGCGATATGAAAGTACAGTGGAACCTCGATTCTCCGTTTTTGGAGGGACCACAAAAAAAAAAAAAAAAAAACGTACAACACGGGAAAACGGAAAATCCGGGAATGAATGAACCATGAACAATTTGGCTAAACATAACAAAAAAGAAATATGTATACTTAAAATCTTACAAACACCCCTAAACCAAACCAAACTACAGCCCCAATGGGCTTTCCGCCTACCAAGCGACCGCTGCTCGGTCCGAACGCCTGCAGATTACGAGGTGACGCATGGTCAGTGTGACGAATCCTCTCGGCCGTTATTCCTGGCTCTCTAGACCGGAGTCGCCATCTCACCAATAAATCAATTAAAGGTAATCGTAGAATGAGTGAACCTGGAACCAGCCCTCATATCCAGGTAAAAATGCCTGACCTGGCCGGGAATCGAACCTGGGTCCTCCGGGTGAGAGGCAGGCGAGTTCGACCGTGACATTAATTACCGGTACGCGACTTAAAAGTCTAGAAACTTTACATTCAGTTTTACCGAGGAAACTACGTCGGTTTCCTCTGAAAACTTCTTTTTTTTTTTTTTGCTAGGGGCTTTACGTTGCACCGACACAGATAGGTCTTATGGCGACGATGGGATAGGAAAGGCCTAGGAGTTGGAAGGAAGCGGCCGTGGCCTTAATTAAGGTACAGCCCCAGCATTTGCTTGGTGTGAAAATGGGAAACCACGGAAAACCATCTTCAGGGCTCCCGATAGTGGGATTCGAACCTACTATCTCCCGGATGCAAGCTCACAGCCGCGCGCCTCTACGCGCACGGCCAACTCGCCCGGTCTGAAAACTTCTTTCAGTTCAACTTTGATCGGTCAAACTGTTCGAAAAACCTAAAAACATCAAGCCAAACAATCGACCACAAGTAGTTTAATTCTCTAATCTAATACAATAAATCACATTGGATACAAAAGCGCCCAACATGATGGCGAAATCCCTTTTTCTTTAAATCTTCCATTGTAATTTGGTCACCGGTATACTGAGTATAGATAAGAAATGTGTTTTTCCACCATTCAATACACAATTTATTTTAATAGATTAAACTAGTACCGGTTTCGGCTCTTTAACGGCCATCATCAGCTAGTACATGATTTGTTTTAGCCATTAGACAATTCACAAGTTGTTATTGTATTAGGCATCCGGATGTCTAATGGGGGATGGAAATGTATACAATAGCATATAATTAAAATATCAGTAGTCAGGGTAAAAAGTTACAAATTAGAACATGAGTATGTAAAACATATTAAAACACACAGGCCACAATATATAACATTTAAAAAGTTTCAACACATTAAAATGGTACGTATAGGTAGACACTTGTTAAAATTTTCAATTCATGCTACATAGATTCCATTCTTCTGTCCTCTGTGCAGTTCCTTTACTTCTAAGTTATGTTGATTTTAGCTGCGTAAGGTAATCTTCGAGAACATTCTGAAACTGGTGTACATCTTATTGATATGGGCCTTTGTCATGAAGAAATTTTGTTGTGTTATATATCCCAACTTGTGATATACTATGGCAAGTTTCAATATAGCAAACAGCAGGTCTCGAGCTTGTATTTAGAAGTAGTTGATGGCAACACCTCTCTCGTCTACGTTTGTTGTTGTAGTCTGTAAAGTTAAGGTGATATAAGTATGCCGGTAGTGTGTGTATGGAAAGAGTACTTACTATAGTTGTTGTGGAAGTCTTGTGCCGATGTGTTTGAAGGCTTGTTGTGTTCTACTGCGAGTGCGTCTGGGGCTCATATTAGCTGTGGAGGGGAATGTAGGTGGAGGGGAAGAAGAAGTGGCCGTAGGAGAAGTAGGGGCGGGGTCAGGCTTGTGATTCGTTGGTTTGTTAGAGCGTGTGTTTACTATTTTGAGGTAATCATTCTTTAATGTCGGAATGGCTTTGTCAAAAATGATGCTGGTTTTTTCAGTAATATCATTAATGTTATGATTGGGGTTGGCGTATTGGTCTAAAGAAATGTAGAAATCTTCGGTTATGTTGAGCAGGGGGCCCTTGGAGTTTATATTTAGTATCGTCATGTCGTTATTGATGTTTGTGAAACTATGCTTAGATTCTTCTACATGTTGGCCTATTGATGAGAAATGGTTATGTTTTACTGCATTTATATGTTCATTGTAGCGGATGGTGAAGTTTCTGCCTGTACGTCCTATGTAACTTATGTCACAGTTGTTACATTTGATACGGTAGACACCTGATTGGTTGTATTTATTGTTATTACTGACTGTTTTAGTGTTATGTATAATGTTGGTACTATTGTGTGTGGTTTTGAATGCTGTTTTTATGTTGTGCTTCTTGAAAATATTAGTTATAGTATATATGTGGGTGTTGTTAAAGGTAAATAGGGCATAGTCTTTTTTGGGTTTGGCTGTTTTTGGTAATTTAGTTTTAGGTTGTGATTTTATTTTGTGAATGATTTTGTTGATCATTTCTTTGCTGTATCCGTTATGTTTAGCTATGTCGTGGATTAACTTCAATTCATTGTTTTGGTCTTCTGTTGTCATTGGGATGTTAAAGGCTCTATAAATCATACTATAATAGGCTGCTCTTTTTTGTGTATTGGGATGAATGGAGTCATTTTTTATGGTATTTGAGGTGTGTGTGGGTTTCCTGTAGATCTTGTAAGATAAGTGGTTGTCGTGTCTGGTTATTGTTAAGTCTAGGTAATTTAGTGTACGGTTATTTTCGGTTTCTTTGGTGAATTTAATTTGGGGATCTAGAGTGTTAAGCTTGTCTAGTATAGTTTGTGCGTCAGTGGATCTATTATCTAAAACCGGTACTAGTTTAATCTATTAAAATAAACTGTGTATTGAATGGTGGAAAAACACATTTCTTATCTATACTTTGAATCTGTCAATATGGAAAATGAAATTTATAAATAATAACACCAGTATACTGTTCGTAGTCAGTTTGTGGAAATCGTATACCACGAAAATTAGGCCTACGGCCTACATTGACTTTTAAAGGTTATGTTGAACTCGAGAATATTGTTTCGAATGTAAGTATCGATTCTCAAGTTTTCGAATGCATTATATTCAATTATGTCAGTCACTAATCACGATTAAATTGGAAAGAGAAAAGGTATTATCAAATACAGTAGAGATAATACGCGACACTGAGCGAGATATCGAGGGACAGCTATTGGAGCTCACTCTAGCAGATAGACCTGAACAGTACTGATTCTCTCATAAGAGCACGTGTATTTTTGTGTGAAGTTTTTGGTGTTACTTATGCGTTATCAGTGAGCTGACGTTATTAAATAGTAGCGTGTCATTCCTTGATAACTCCTCTCAACATGAGGGGAAAGGTATGTGCTGTGTTTGGCTGCAGTAATTACGAAGTAGAGAAAAATGCACGGTCGTTCTTCAGGTTCCCTCGTGACAAGAACATGTAAGTAATATTGTGTTTGCATATATATTCTTCCAGTGACAGAGATTTTTATAGTACTTCATAATCTTCTGACCTGCTCGACCCATATTTTAACTGGCATAAAATGTAATACGCATATTTTATTCTATAGTGCAGCAGTTAACCTTCAATACCGATGTGTTGTTGTAGGAGTGATCTGTGGGTTTTGAAATGTCACAGAAGTGATTTGGATAAGGTGTACAAGAAAGAAGGGACGTTACGCTTATATAAGAATATATATATATATATATATATATATAAGATCATTTCCAGGCCAGCGACTTTAGAAATCCTCGACAATACAGCCAAGGGTATGTTACATTTTTGCTCTAATTGTATGTAAATATTCCTTAAAGCATCACTATCGACAACATTTTCATACTTTTCTTTCTTTTATCCCTCTTCTCAGATTAAAGCCGGGATTTTATAGATTTTCTTTCTGTTAGTAGGCTTCATATTAAGAGGAAAATTGTCCAGATTTTAATTGTTAATTCATTGCATCATGTGTGTAAGGAATGTGCTGATATTTTTATTGACAAGTGTCTTAATGTGATGATAAAATGTTTTTTAAATGAGAAAAAAGACAAATCTAACCGTAAAAGTTCAGGCAGGAATGCTAACGCTAAAAAAGTAATGCATCAATGAAAGATCAAGCCATTTCACAGCAGCCAATTTCATATCTTGCTTATGTGTCTAATTTGAGTCTTTGAATAATAACCTTTTAAATAATTCTTCATTCATTTATCCAGAATTGCTTTAGCAACTTTGAAGTTAATATCTCAATGACACTTTCTTTCTAGACGTAATTTATTTATCTATTTCCATATATACATTTCCCTTGATATTTGAATTTAGCGTGATTTGTTCAGGTCAAGTCACTAGGAGCACCACCGTCGAATTGTCTCCCACTTTAGCACGGCGAAATCCGTAAGTGTCGCGTATTGTCTCTACTGTATTTGGTATTATCAAAACTTCCGAATTTACGGTTATTCGCAAACTTGACCTCAGCTGGAAAACGCGCTCGCTGTCCAAGTCGGTACGAGTGCGAAATGATGCAAAGGTTTTTACATGTAACGTGCGCAAATAAAACGACTGCGGTTTTAACATTTTAACACAATAACGTGAAATTCCTAGACTTACATTAGGACCAAAATAGTAATAGGCAATTCCAAACCCTCCCATGGCTTTATGTATGTAAGAAGGTGTAACATCTGTTCTGGTCTCGAAAACGTAATCGTATGCGATAATATTAAAATACTAAATTTGTGTTACTTAAGAAGGAGCTGTTTAGATTTCTGCCTGAAAGCTCAGTGACTACAGATTGCCCCGAGGGAAATGCCGAAAACCTGTTCGGCGATACACTCGGGAAAAAAAAGTAAACATCCAACCATGGACATAATGTAGATGCTTGCAAGTACGAACATTTGATGAGACTCGTTCCGTCTTTAAGTAGAGCTGTCGAAATGCGCTCTGTCTCCTTCCAATTATCGTGGACACTCTCTGCTTTGTGATTTCGATTCTCTAAACAATACCACCCGAATGCAATGCTAAGATGGTCCCTAATGCAAGTTCACCGCCGATAGCTTTTCCGCTTACTCAAATTACCGCAATGTCTGGACGTTAACACCAAGATCCGCAAGTATGCATTGCCGTCCTTTCGTGAGATACAGTTTCTTGAAAAACGCGTGATCGAGGATTTAGAGTTGATGGGACTGAAATTTCTGAACGGTTGATACGGGAAATCGTTTCTTCGAGGAACGGATAATGCGGGATTTTTACAACGTGATTTAATTAGGATGCTCACGGAACCACGTAATTTGAACGGATAATACGGGAAAACGTAACTTCCGGGAACGTATAATCGAGGTTCTACTGTAAGCGTTTTTATGGATATTTTAAGGTTACCAAGCTCGATAGCTGCAGTCGCATAAGTGCGGCCAGTATCCAGTAATCTGGAGATAGTGGGTTCGAGCCCCACTGTCGGCAGCCCTGAAGATGGTTTTCCGTGGTTTCCCATTTTCACACAAGGCAAATGACGGGGCTGTACCTTAATTTTTTTTTTTTTTTGCTATGGGCTTTACGTCGCACCGACACAGAGAGGTCTTATGGCGACGATGGGATGGGAAGGGCCTAGGAGTTGGAAGGAAGCGGCCGTGGCCTTAATTAAGGTACAGCCTCAGCATTTGCCTGGTGTGAAAATGGGAAACCACGGAAAACCATCTTCAGGGCTGCCGATAGTGGGATTCGAACCTACTATCTCCCGGATGCAAGCTCACAGCCGCGCGCCTCTACGCGTACGGCCAACTCGCCCGGTTGTACCTTAAATAAGGCCACGGTCGCTTCCTTCCACTTCCTAGGCCTTTTGTATCCCATCGTCGCCATAAGACCTATCTGTGTCGGTGCGACGTAAAGCAAATAGCAAAAAAAATAAATTCAAGGTTAACTAGCAACCCATCCTGACTAAAACAGCCCTAATTCCTTAACCGTTCATGCAAATTATGTGCTTTAAAGCTTTAAAGAGTATTTTAATTTTTAAAATGAGTCCTAGAGGAGGTTAAACACCTTATTTGGATGTAAAATTTGGGGAAAGTCTCTATTTATTAATTGATTAATTCACTTATTGATTCTTTTTTTTTTTTTTTTACCACCGACTATGAACTAAAATCGCTCTAAAGGTCAAATGGTTCGAAATAAGTATATGCCCTCCCAGACTTTTTTGTACAGCTTGAGCAGCTCTTCATTTCGTACCCTTACACTTGGGGTATAACGACGACGGTTTAGGCAGCGTAATTTTTTCTAGAACACAGTTTCATTTCGTTCAATATGCATAACCTTTACAGTTTCTAATTGCTTTTAAACTTGTTAAATATATCTTTCACTGTAAATCCCGTGAAATTTGAAAGAGACCTCCGCCTATACGTTTATATTTCATGAAGTTATTGTGTCTTGCAGTATGTACGCGTACACCAATCATGCCTCTAGGCCGTACAGCTAGTCTAGCCGGAAACCGCACTTCGCTCCCGTACAGCCGTCATTCCAGTACTACCTACAGTTCAATGGACATAACTAACCAACAGCATCTAGCATAACAGTGACTGCTGCTTGCCGGTAACAGCGATTTCCAGAGGCCGCGCCAATTTACCATGGCTGCACACATCGCTAAAGGAGCGCTTTCATTTAACGCATTAACTTCGGACTGAGATTACGTGAAAACGGAAGTTAATTAACATTTTAAAAACATTTAAAGTTTTACTATCGCAAATTTTCGTTACATTGGGCTGTGCAATTGTAATTTATATGAAATACTAGCTGATGTACCCGTGCTTCTCAACGGGATTCTCAGAAAGATTGACTTTGTGGTTTTCCTAACTGAAGTCAACATAGGTCATTACAGAAACATCAGTAGAAAAGTAGCGATTAAAAGTAATGTTATCATATAAAATACGCGGACAAATGAAAAACCGCACATTTTCTCACCTTTAACGAACAGTACTACGGTGCCGCTCTAACATTCCAAAGTTACAGAGCTGGAATGACCAGGCCGCAGACAGCCATGAGAACTCCTCTGCCATTATTCTGTTAAATATGCACACTGCTAATTCCAATCAGTGCCTCAGAGTAGGGATTGAATAGCTCAAATGCTATGATGAACCAGTGTATTACGTACCAGTAGTATCAGAAAATTGATTAACTGGAGGAATGGCATGCTAAAGAAGAAAGTTATCTAACTCCCCAGCTACTTCCCGCCAATATTCAGGCAGGCTGTCACACTCTGTATGACCGGGCGAGTTAGCTGTGTGTTTGGGGCGCGCAGCTGTTAGAAAAATACTCGGTGCGCAGCAGAAATCCTATCTATTGGAGATGAGTGGCAACAGAGGACACAAATCACATTACAATAAACAATGACTTCTGTGTATGCGTGGTAGAGTGTCGGCCTCCGGATCCCAAGATAGCGGGTTCAAACCCGGCAGAGGTAGTCGGATTTTTGAAGGGCGGAAAAAAGTCCATTCGACACTCCATGTCGTACGATGTCTGCATGTAAAAGATCTCTGGTGATACATTTGTTATTTACCCGACAAAATTAATTAAATCTCAGCCATAGACGCCCAAGAGAGATCCGGTTTACTCTGTCTGCCATCTAGCGGACCTAGAGTAAAACGGAACGTCGAAATTGATGAGCAGACAGCCAGATGGCGTCAAATCGAAATGTCTGCAAACAGTAGCCGAGGCCATACGATTATTATTATTATTATTATTATTATTATTACAATAAACAATGTACAATGTAATGTTATTGTTGATCAATTTTATGAGCTTTCTATGTTGTAGGCCTTCACATTTAGTTTTCTTTTGAATCTGATATTATGGCGTCTTATAAAATTATTTATAGCGTAGGCTGTAGTTCTTTATTCCCCGACTTTACATACCAATTTTCATTAAATTCTGTTTACCCATTTTCTCATGACTCACCGTTGATATGGACTTAGTAACAAAAATCCAAATTCATGAATATCCCTGTGATCATAGCCGGTACAGTAACAATATATACGACATAAATGATAGGAAATTTAATACTGTATAACCTTAGTTATGTAGTATTTATCGATACGACCACTAATAACATTATACAAAATTCATTTTTAATTTCCCCTAAACTACCATTTTACTCAGCATGAATAAAATTATTTATGTCCTAGATTATAGTGACTTATTCTTTGACTCTGAATACCGATTTTCATTAAGATAGGACCACTAATAAATATTTGAGAATTACATATTAGGCCTTCCATTAAACTACCATTTTTCTCAGCATAAATACAATTATTTACGGCCTAGATTGTAGCGACTTATTCCCCGGCTTCGCCTACCAAGTTTTGTTAAGATACGACCATTAATAACATAAATATTTGAGAATTAAATTTTAGGCCTTCCCCTAAACTACCATTTCACTCAGCGTGAATACAATTCTCTTCAGCTGTTTTCTCGTGATGCGTGTACATACATACAGACAGGCAGACAGAAATTACGGAAAATTGAAAAGTGCATTTCCTTATTACTGTGGACACAACGGATACAGAAATACCATTCTTTTCAAATTCTGAGCAATGTACAGACAAAACTATTTCATATATATAGATATTCCTTAAAAGCAGACTTTTCCTTATTTTGCGGTTCATTAGAAGGGCGATTAAATAACATTCTGCTTATGGCAATTTGGCTGGGATTTGCGAAAATCTTTGTTAAAAGCAGGCACGTTAAAATGGGTTTCTACTGTAGTTAACTTTGCTACTGCTACTGTTAACTAAGCACAGCTTAAAGGCTAGAAACTTCTTTCAAGCTTTGCAAAGAAGTCAATGTATCAATGATATATTAAAGAGACTCACAAACATTGCGACAGCATTTAATTATACCTGTAAAATACGGTAAAGTATCTAACTGTACTCATTACCGATATATATCTCCACTCCATGTTCCATAGCCAAACATAACTGATAGTTCACTATTGTGTTTTGTATTACTATATTTTGGATATGCTAGCATGTTCAAAGTTAGCCAACACTAAACATCAGAATGTAAATACATCTTATTATGTACGAAGGGCGTACTATATTGTTTTACACTTTATTTTTGTATGTCCAGGTATGGTTCACATTTCACTTCTGAAGGTGATGAAGTGTTTTGTTCCACCGGTTGGTAGCAGCACACGTACAGGGACCAACGAATGCACTCGTCATAGCCAATTCATAACAACATTGTCAGCGTAGGAGCAGACAACATGGAAAGCAACCGTCAGGGACAGCGCTATACGACTTGGTTCCTATGGAAAGAAGGCATGACCACTGCAGAAATTCATCGGCGCTTGGTGGCAGTCTGTGGAGAACATGCGCCATCACAGAAAACAAGTTTACAACTGGGTGGACAGTTGGAAAACAGGGCGCACATCGGTGGACAAGGGAACCAGTTCTGGAAGGAATGTGACAGTGTCCACACCAGCCAACATTGCCCGGATCGAGCAGGCCATCCAAGGGTAAAAATGCATCACATTTATGGAAATGGAGGCACCCATGGAAATTAGCCGAAACATCCTGCAGTGGATTGTGCACGGTCACTTACAGTTGGGGAAGGTGTCATCCACGTGGGTGCCTAGACTCTTTGTAGATGAAAAGCAGAGGCGTGTGGATGAGTGCAGAGAACGTTTGCAACGCCACGATCAAGATCCAGCTGACTTCATGGCTAGGTTTGTGACTAGTGATGGAACATGGCTCCATTACCATGAGCCACAAATGAAACAACAATTGATGCAATGGAAGCATAGGGGCAGTCCACCGCCAAAGAAATGTCAAACAGTGCCATCAGTTGGCAAGTGAATGGCGACAGTGTTCTGGGACGCAAAGGGCATCATCCTCATTGATGGCTGGAATTTGGGGCCACAATTAACAGTGCAGCATAAGTGGCAACCCTTAAGTGCTTATGTCGTGCCATTCAAACTAAGTGGCCAGGAAAATGGGCTAAAGGTGTGCTTCTGCAATATGACAATGCCCGGTCCCACACTAGCTGAGAGATAACCGCTGCCATTGATCAAATGGGATTCACGGTGCTGCCACACCCACTATACTCTCGTCTTGGCACCAAGTGATTATCACCTGTTCGGGAACATGAAGAAACCTCTGTGTGTTCGCCGTTTTGTAGATTTTGCAGAAATGGACACAGCTGTCAAGGCATGGGTATGCAGCACTCCGAAAGAATGGTTTCATGAAGGTCTGCAGAGACTGACACATTGATGGCAAAAGTGCTTTCAGTTACAAGGATATTATGTTGAGAAGGTGGACGTAACAACTGATGTGTAATGTACTTCATTTGGGTAGAAAAAGAAAGTGTAAAACAATATAGTATGCCCTTCATACTATATCAGTTTGATTTTCTTGGGGGTTAACTTATAAGGCTGATGATGACCCCAACTTGGGTCAAAACTAGTCCCATGTATATCATACAGTGATGTAGTAAACAAATTTGTATTGATTAGGCAGATCTAACCCCATACCACTGAAGTCAATGTATTTATGACGAGTAGAACTATTTTGTGACTAATCTTTCAGACAGCTCGTATAATAAATCTGTAACTTTCTAAGTACATAGAAGAAAGTTTTAGTTTTACACTGACTGACAGTGACAATGCAACACCAAGGAGGAGTGGTTCGAAAGGGATGAAAGTTGGGGAAAAAACAGAGACGGCACGGATGAATAATTGATGTTTATTTCAAACCGATATGCAGGTTACACAATGCGCACGGCATCGACTCAGTAGGATGTAGGACCACCGCGAGCGGCGATGCACGCAGAAACACGTCGAGGTACAGAGTCAATAAGAGTGCGGATGGTGTCCTGAGGGATGGTTCTCCATTCTCTGTCAACCATTTGCCACAGTTGGTCGTCCGTACGAGGCTGGGGCAGAGTTTGCAAACGGCGTCCAATGAGATCCCACACGTGTTCGATTGGCGAGAGATCCGGAGAGTACGCTGGCCACGGAAGCATCTGTACACCTCGTAGAGCCTGTTGGGAGATGCGAGCAGTGTGTGGGCGGGCATTATCCTGCTGAAACAGAGCATTGGGCAGCCCCTGAAGGTACGGGAGTGCCACCGGCCGCAGCACATGCTGCACGTAGCGGTGGGCATTTAACGTGCCTTGAATACGCACTAGAGGTGACGTGGAATCATACGCAATAGCGCCCCAAACCATGATGCCGCGTTGTCTAGCGGTAGGGCGCTCCACAGTTACTGTCGGATTTGACCTTTCTCCACGCCGACGCCACACTAGTCTGCGGTGACTATCACTGACAGAACAGAAGCGTGACTCATCGGAGAACACGATGTTCCGCCATTCCCTCATCCAAGTCGCTCTAGCCCGGCACCATGCCAGGCGAGCACGTCTATGCTGTGGAGTCAATGGTAGTCTTCTGAGCGGACGCCGGGAGTGCAGGCCTCCTTCAACCAATCGACGGGAAATTGTTCTGGTCGATATTGGAACAGCCAGGGTGTCTTGCACATGCTGAAGAATGGCGGTTGACGTGGCGTGCGGGGCTGCCACCGCTTGGCGGCGGATGCGCCGATCCTCGCGTGCTGACGTCACTCGGGCTGCGCCTCGACCCCTCGCACGTGCCACATGTCCCTGCGCCAACCATCTTCGCCACAGGCGCTGCACCGTGGACACATCCCTATGGGTATCGGCTGCGATTTGACGAAGCGACTAACCTGCCCTTCTCAGCCCGATCACCATACCCCTCGTAAAGTCGTCTGTCTGCTGGAAATGCCTCCGTTGACGGCGGCCTGGCATTCTTAGCTATACATGTGTCCTGTGGCACACGACAACACGTTCTACAATGACTGTCGGCTGAGAAATCATGGTACGAAGTGGGCCATTCGCCAACGCCGTGTCCCATTTATCGTTCGCTACGTGCGCAGCACAGCGGCGCATTTCACATCATGAGCATACCTCAGTGACGTCAGTCTACCCTGCAATTGGCATAAAGTTCTGACCACTCCTTCTTGGTGTTGCATTTGCTCTGTCAGTCAGTGTATGAAGATATCACAAAAAAGACATATGATATGAACTGTTTTCCAATTAAATGCACAAAATGAAATCACAAGGCCTATTAGGCAATGTGCTAGCACCAGCGGGAGACTTAGAAGGTGAACGGGTTACACTGTTTGACTTGATGGGAATTGCGCGCAAGGAGTTCATCCCACAAGGAACAACTGTAATCAAGAACAACTAGGAGATCCTTTTCAGTCTTCATGATTCAATTTGTCGTAAGCATCCTGAGCTCCCCCCCTGCTTGAAAGTAAAGCTACATGGGTGTAGATTTCATTCCACCGAGGAGAGCATTACTGCTTCAAACCAGCAACACAGGATCTTCCTGCCCATGTACTTTAGAAGTGTTTGTGCAACAGGACTTTTTGAAGAACAGAGACGACGTGTTACATCAGAACAGTGCACAAGGAGAAAATGTAGATAACTACTAAGGAGGAATGGCCAATTACCAGCTAGCTTTCAATATTTGTTAGTCAACATTGTAATAAAGTATATGTGGTTCTTAAGCCATTTGAAAACTCACTGGCAGGAAAATTCTTATACTCGATAATGAGTGACTGCCAATGATGATAATATACAGAGTGAGAACAGCAACGAAGATTGCCAATTGTCTGTCTGATAGGAAGTGAGCGCAGATTGCCGCACGCTATAAAGTGTGGAATTCCATGGTTCTTGTTCACAGATCGTGGTGCACAGTCAAATGCCACAATCTGTCCAGAGACAATAAAGAATTGTCACTGCTGATAAACTTAACCATAATAGGTATTTATTTGATCCTGTATTGACTTGTTTGAATCTATTAAAGAAACTAAAATAGTTTATGTTGGGTCCACCAAGTCAATACACTTTTAATGATTGAAAATTATTTATTTTATCATACATGTTTCAGGAAAAATATCCATGCCCTTCATCAGTGATGTCAATTAATGGAATCCTCAAGAATTGTCACTCGAAGCTACTGACCATGGGATAGGTAGAAGTGGCCGTCCATTCATGTCTTGGACTGAGGAGACGAAGACGAATGTGAGGGAAATGTTCAACTGTAGACGGGTTAAATCAACACATCAGGTACAGTATGAAGGATGAGTTCTCCACCTAATCAATACTTTATTTTACACAGTGTCAATATTATTTACATAAAAACAGTACCGGTTACGACCCATAAATAGGTCATCTTCAGCTGCTAGAGAACCTACTTAATAGCGACTGTACAGAATAAATACTATTAAAATTAAAAATTAAACAAGAATGCCATTAAATAAACATGATACCACTATTCTAAAATTACTTAATGTTAAATATATACATATGGTACAGTTTTGGGGTTAAGGGGGTTATTTTCAAATATTACATTTAGTGAGGCTGGAATCGGATACAGTTCTTAGAGTTAATAAAAAATCACTGATATTCAGATGTCAAGTTGCCTGTGTTAAATGCCACTATTATGTCCAACGGTTTATGAGATCTCTGAAGTGCATTGTTGTGCCAAAAATATTACGGGGGTGTCGTGTTCCTTAGAATAAGAGGTTCAGCAACCAGTTCACGGACACATAGCTTATACTCAGTCTATATCACTGCTGAAAAATATGTTAGTGAGTGCCACTATTCTAAAAAATACTTAATATTAAGATATATATATATATAGTACAGTTATGGGGTTGAAGGGTTTTACAGTGGCCCCGTGATTACCACATATTACAAAAGTTCTGTTTGCTGAGGTTGAAACTGGATACAATTCTTAGGGTTTATGGAGAATCATTGACATACTGGTGTCAGGCTCAGATATCCAATGTTAAATGCCAATACCATGTCCAGCGGTTATTCAAGGTGCATTGTTGGGCCGCAAATATGCGGGAACGTCGTGTTCATTAGAATAAGAGGTTTAGTAACCTGTTTACAGATACATAGCTTTTACTCAGTCTATATCAATGATAAAAAAGCAGGCTATTTTATATTAGACTTCATTATTGAGGTTTACGTTGCTGTGCGTGACATATTGAAATCAGTGGAAGCTAGTTGTGGGTGCTCCTCTCTTCATACTTGCGTTCCCTCATGTAATTTTTAAAAAAATGTGTGAGCTGGATATGTCCTTGAGCATGGTTAGGAGCGTGCTGCACATTGTTGTGTGTACGTCGTGTGGCTATCAACTATCAACTATCAATATGGACCATGAAACTAATAGATTATAGTAACACATCAGGTAGCTCGCGAAAGTGGACTCAAAGTTATGCAGTACGGAAGCCCGCATTTCTGGCCATGATAAGCCCATTGTGTGAAGCAGCTGACACCAGAAGACTATGACTGCAGAATGGAGTTGATGCTGGGTTGGCACGAGGACTAGTCTCAACTGTTTCAAAACATCCTATGGAGTGACAATGTCATAATCCAGTGGGAGGTGACACTACTGGACAGAACACAACACCAGTATGATACAGGAGAAGTCATTGCGTGGTGCGGAATGGCGGCCACAAATGTCATCAGACCATATCTCCTGTGCACGACACAAAGAAAGTGGTACGCTACGTGTGGCCCACCTGTCAGGATGGGAAAAATCAACAATATTATTTTCATGCAGGATGGTACATCTCTTCATTTTTAAAATGACAGATGTATGTGGTTGAATGATAAGTTTCCAGGATGTTAGCTGGGGTGACATGGACCCACAAATGGTCTGCAAGGAGTCCAGATCTCATACCCTTTGAACTTTTCCTGTAGGGGTGGGCAAAGAATAAGGTCTACCTGGGGTAAGCTGGAGGAACTGGAAGCACAAATCTGGGCATATCTGGGACATTATCACCAATATCCCACACAACTTCCTACAGAAGACTGTGGATTCCATTCCTGTCATTTGAGAAAATTGGTGCCAACACTGAATTTTGAGCTATGCATCCATATTCCCAAGTAAAATTGAAAACATTAACATTCATTTCAATAAATTAGCATTACAAGTATAGAATTTACTGTATATGCTTTTTCAATAGCCCATGCTGTATGTGTGAGTAGAGAAATATAGGAAAATGAAACATAATATGGCTTAGAAGTCTTAGGAGAGAATACCATGCAACTTCATGAAGTGACTAATTCAAGTCAAGTTTGATTTTATGCCTTTATGGTAAACTGTGATCTTACTAATTCTGTACTTTACTACATCTCTACGGAGGGGAGAAATGCTGAAAATAAATTGCATGATCATGATCATGTAGTACAGTAGAAGTCCGCTGTAGCGAGTGCGGTGTATAACGAGAACCCCGTTATAATAATAACTTTTGTCCGTCCCTTAAATTCCTATATAAAATTGTGTATTATCCTTCGGTTACAGCGAATGCCTATCACTGACACATCTGTTATTACGAGCGATTATGCGTGCTCGATTTTTCCGTTGAAGCCAATATTTATGCACCCAGTCATTATACTGCACGCAATCGATCATCTTCGGTACCACATCGTTTTCTCACTATGCCCACCAGCGAGCTCTCTCGTCGACATTCGAAGGCAATGTCGGAGTCGATTAGTAATACCCGTCGACTGTTCCGCAAGGAAAATGAAAGAGGAGAACAATGTTTCGTAATAAATGCGTAAATAACGTGACCTACAACCATTGTTAACTCATTAAAGATAAACGCTGAATAAATGACCACTTAATTTTAATGCTAAATACCGCAATTAAGTAAGAATGAGATAGGCCTACACTTCAAGATATGGCAGTGTCCGTCATTGATTACGAGGTTAGTTTATATTTTCTCGCGTCTGTTAAATTACGGAAAGGCTATTATCATGTCAATTTATAGCGAGAAGGTTATAATTTCTCTACTGGCGCTTGAAGTATGTTTTCATCATACATAGAGTACAGATAAGTTAGGATAGGTGATGCTATTTGAATAACAAAATTGAAACGTTTGCCACAAAATGCGATCGATCATCTTCGGTACGGTATAGTTTTCGCGCTACATGCATTTGCGAGCTCTCTCGTCAACATTCGAAGGCGATATTGGAGTCGATTAGTAATACCCGTCGACTGCTGTTCTCTAAAGAAAATTCAAAATGAAAGAGGATAACACGTTTTCGTAATCAATGCGGAAATAACGTGGCTGATAGCAGTTGTTTACTCGTTAAAAATAAAGGCTGAAGTAAACGATCTCTTAATTTTAATGGTATACCGTATACTGAAATAAAGTAAGAATGTGATACACCTCAAGATATGGCAAGACACAGCACTGATTTCAGAGGATAGTTTATATTTTCTCGCGTCTAGTTAAATCTTGGAAAGCTATTCCCATGTCAATTTTTAGTGAGGAGGTTATCATTTCTCTACATGCGTTTCTAATAGGTTTTCTTGATACATAATACGGTTAGGTTAGGTAATGCTGTTTGAAGAAAACTGAAATGTTTGCCACAGAAGCCGTTGGAGTTATACCGTATTTCTCAGAATTCAAGACGACGTTTTTTTCTCAGAATCTCATATGAAAAATCAAAGGTCGTTTTGCATTCACAGCCTGATAGTAATGAACACCACTGGCAACTACCGCAGTAACCACGCTGCTTCTTTACACCTCCACGGGCACACACACACAAAACTCGTTGCCAATAAACGACCGCCTATTTATCATATATTGCTAGCCACGGCAACCGGTTGTACAGTGCCTATGTGTGTCACTGGATCTCGGGAAATAGTGAAGAGAGAATGACATTCTATTATCCTCTACAAAAACGTTTCTCAAATCTGCAGAATGGCATCAAAACATGCGAGCCTTCGAATTCTTAGAAAGGCCACGGCTACTCAGTAGCAGAGTTATAACGCGTCTGCTGTACCTGACGCATAGTAAAATTAAGTTTTATAGACAGCAGGAATATTTTCGTGATGGATCGTCGTATTGTAAAGATACGTGGAACAGGTACTGCCGGCAAATTTTCAATGGGTTCTCGTAGATGTTATGATGCCAATTTTAAGTTGATGGCTATTAAACATTCGGAAATGTATAATAATTGTGCAGCCGCAAGAAAATACGGCATAGGCCTAACTAAAGCCAATATTCGGCGTTACCATGAAGATAAAGATAGCTTAAAATGCGTACTGCACAAAAAAAAAAAAATGCATTCAGTGGCCCGCAACAAGGGCGCTTTAAAGAAGTCGAAGATGAAATTGTGTGGTATGTGCACAAAAATGCAAGGGCGGAATTGCCATACCGCGGCGCAATAAACTTGTTTGTTAACTTTGAAATTCCGCGACCTATACATCGCTAGTCATTGAAGTTGGCCGAATCCTGCAAGCAAGATGTGCGTGTAGCGGCAGCCAGTTATATCTGATGCTGAGAGACAGTAACAGTTTTATAGTATGCAAGAATATTTTCCTGATGGATCGTCGTATTGTAGAGACGCGTGGAATGTGTATTGCCGGCAAATATTCAACGAGTTCCCCAATTTTAAGTTAATGGTAATTAAACCTGCTGAAAAAAAATATAATTGTACAGCCGCAAAAAAATACGGCATAACTAAAGCCAATGTTCGGCGTCTACAAAGTCTAAAAATGTGTACTGTATAAGAAAGACATTCATACGATTTTACAAAGCACTTTTTAAGCCTGATTAAAATTTTTTGAAGGTAAAAGTGGGGGTCTTCTTGGATTCGGAGAAATGCGGTAATATATATCTTTCAGAATGAAATTAAACACACACTTTCACGTAGTATCGGATTTCGAAAAACAACAAACAAGTAAGCCGTAGTGTGGATATTATCTGTGAAAACGCAAGTTTTGAACAAACTGATTGCCATTTCATACAAATTTTAATGTGTACGGGGGTTTTCCAGACTTTTACAAAATTCAGATATAACGACAATCCGTTATAGCGAGTAAATTTTTCTCCATTATGAATTCTTGCTATAACGGACTTCTACTGTACTTAAAACAAAAAATATCCTTAACAATAATTTACCTGCTTTCACACCCCATAGGTTTGACTACCTTCTGGGTTAATAATATTTCAGGTTCTGCAGACGAACTGATCACAGGCTTGATTACTGGTGTACTTCCTAAAAGTAAGACAATGTAATTAAAAGAGAAGAAATATCATCTTTAACTACATTTAATGAACAACATGAGAACATGGAAGGTAAAGATAAGACCTTAATTAAAAACATTTCATATCTGTCCACATTGCTCATGAGGCTAGAACTAGGAGGAGGAGTAAAAGGAGGAGGAGGAGGAGGAGGAGGAGGAAGAAGAAGAAGAAGAAGAAGAAGAAGAAGAAGAAGAAGAAGAAGAAGAAGAAGAAGATGAAGATGAGAAAGAAGATGATGAAGAAGGAGAAGAAGGAGAAGATAATTATCAGAAAAGTAACACCAGTGACAAAATATTAGTTCAATGATACCAAGATGATGTTTGGCCAGTTACCCTGCTATGGCAATGAGTATACCATACAGTGACTCAATGCCGACCATCAGGTGGTGGTAAGTAACCTGATCCCCTAAGGTTACCAAAGGCTTCAGGCAGATGGGTTTCCTTAGGTGGGGTAATGGTCCCTTGAGTGTAGGAAATGATACTGGAACCCATAGAGTATAAGAGAATCCGAAAGTTAGGGGCGAATGCAAAAGGCGTCTGTACTCCTTGTTAGGAACAGCCTGAGCACCTGCTGGCAGTAGCTCTAAAATACATTTGGGAGTGTCGACACTGTCCTATAGCAGCTTTTTTTCTACATTGACCATGGTGGCCTACATGCTATCACCTAGCGGTGGCGCTGAGAACTACTCAGTCACCTAAGGAGTTTGCCGCACTCACTTCACTCCACAAACTACTGTATTAATGAATAGTCTTGTAGAGAGAGAGAGAGAGAGTGTGTGTGTGTGTGTGTGTGTGCGCGCGCGCGCGTGCATGTGTGTGTGTGGTACTACAAAGAGCTTTATTTACAAGTTTGTTTTAGGATGGCCATTGTTTTGTATCCTTGTGAGTAACTACTGTTGCGTTTTTATTGCATTCTTTGGTTAGCATGTATGTAGCATGCAATGTGACATTCGTTCGTTTCTACTTGCATTGGTCTATGTCATAAATGTACAACAGGAAGGAGGTAAGAAGCCTAGGTCAAAAAATAATCGTCGATGTTCATGAATATTTTCAAAAAGAAGCAGAAAATAATTGTCCTTTAGTGCGTGTGTATAAAGTGCAACAAAGAGTGTCGGAAGCTTGTCGAGTTAGCATGTGAACCATTCAGTGTATTGTAAATGAAGGCAAAGACAGTATAGAGCCATCTGGTTCCAACACATTTTAATCACCGCGTAAACAAATAAAAAGGAACTGTATAACAAAGGCAATAATGGATTTGATAAAGATGTAATAAGAAGAACTATCCTCGGGTATTACGCAGAGGGTGAACATCCAATACTTAAAGTTTCTTGTTGATTTACAAAAACAAATAAACTTTCAATAGGGAGTTACTTCACTGTGCAGGATACTGAAGTCTATGGGGTCTATAGGAAAGACAAGAAAGGCCAGAGTAAGAAATGAGGACATCAGGAAGGAAATTGGAGTGGAAAAGCTTTTTGAGAGAATGGAGAGGAATAAACTTAGATGGTTTGAATACGTTAAGAGGATGGAAGAGGGAAGGATGCAAAAGCAGATTATGCAGACCCAGACAGAAGGAAGGAGAGCAAGAGGGAGACTCAGAATAAAGTGGTTGAAAATGAAGAATAGTATAATTAGAAGAAAACTGGCCTGGAATACAGTTAAGGAGGAACAATGGTGGCTGGATAGAAGAAGATGGAAATGTACCAAAAAGATCCCAACGCGGCAGGAGTTTGACAAGGGAATGGTTTATGACTATGATGAATGCCAACAAATCTTCGATATGATGTACGGAAGTTTATTTAATTTTTTAAGTTGCCCTAATGCCTTTATTGTCTTAGACATCAATGATTTTTGGCCGTTCACTTGAGGAAAAAGATCAGAATATACCTGTTACAGTTAGCAATAGATGAATATAGTTAAAAGCATGAGCTCTCATCTAATAGCTGGATGGAAAAAAAAATTGAAATTGGAGCCTTAATTCACTTTTTGTTTTTGATTAAACTAAACTCACAATGAAGAACTTATAATTTCACCATTTTTTTCCCCCCTTTCCTTTTCATAAGGCCTAATATTTATAATTTCCACTGAGATCATTTGCAAATATCTGTAAAATATTCATAAATGAGGGAATGGTTTTTATCGAACATTACTTGCAGTAATAAACTGTACATCTGTACGAAATTCTGTAACTCTGAGATGCCTAAAAACAGGGAAATTTGTTTTTTTAATTTAACAGAACTGCTATATATTTTTGTTCCCTCTATAATATGTTATACAGATACAATAACTAAGGGTAACATATAGTTTCAATGTTGCATACTACTGAAACTAAAATCGTTATCACAGGTGACATTTTCAAGAACAGCACTCTTAAATTTGTTATGACACAACCTATTAGATTACCTGAGCTAATCCATATCCCACAAAAGTAAAACTCATGAAAAAAGATCATGAGAGAGACTACATAATATTGCACAACAAAATACTTCTAAAACCAATTTACACAAGGTCATAATTTTTCTTGAATATCTAAGAACAGCTAACTGGTATCAAATCAAATGCCTGCACAGAGCAGCTGCAACCATATCATCATCATCATCATCGTCCAAGAAAATTGCTCTTTTCCATCATCGGACATGGTAGATAATACGGAAGAAGTATATAAGACCTTTTGGAGGCAATACCTAAAGGCACTTTTCGTTTGACACTCTTTTCACAATATTATATTCTTTTGAATATACCTTGAGCAATAACTTGATTTTAAAATTGGTATGTTGTAGCATTTTGCTGAATCTACTTCACAATTATTTATATACCGATTCTACATCTTACCAGGAATGATAATTGTGTTCTCGTAACTTGGTTCTTCAGATATTTCATCAAGCTCAGCATAATGGAGTCCACCACTATGTTGACGTTGCAATGTATTGCTCGAAGTTGGTTCTGAAGAATGTGATCGTGAGGAAGTGGTGGTGGAGGGGGAATTAGACTGCAATATCGATGCAGCTGAAGACGATGAGCATGGGATTGAAGGGATTGTCGAAGGAGGTAACGGTGGAAACATTGGCGTGGTATTTGATTTCGAAGGAAGCGCTGTGGGAACTGAGGTACTAGGAGGTAATGGACACGACTGATGCCTTACGTGGGCAGAGGAGGTAGATGAAGATTTACTTGAACTGCTTGCTGTCTGTAGGATGTCATACCTTGTGTCCACAACACCTGTTAAATCAACACCAATTATGAAATTACCACTCAAATATTAGGCCTTATAAAATAAATGTAAATACAATATACCGAGTAAACTATAAAATCAATTTCTACTACATTAGATACATCAATTTCTACTACATTAGATACCGTAATATAAAAAGACATAATGGATAATAAAATACTTTGTTCACAAGTGCAATATGTGGGCTGAATAAATAACATCACTACATCGAGTTCATGACTAGACATGGTACTCTTAGACCAATAATTTGGTGGAATTATCCCATTTTAACCCTCATTATCTTTGTGATGAACTGTGCTTAAAATAAAATTCTGAAATAAACTTGAACTCTGTCTAGCTTTCTTTTGCCAATATTTCTTTCAGTTAAGTACACTAGCATCAAAAAGTTTAAATTCACCTCTGATATTCTATACATTTTCTTGAAACTGACTGGTCTACTACACACTAAAATGTATTCAATAATATTTAATTATTATTTAGGTATTATGTAGGTATCTGGGGAGTGATACTTGTAATATAATCTTCAGCCTATGTGCATGAAATATCAGCCTGAATTTTGTTATATTGCTTTACCAAGCATTTATGAACCTTAAAAGGTAGAGGAAGCAATTGATGATGATGCTTGTTGTTTAAAGGGGCTTAACATCTATGTCATTGGCCCCTAATGGCACGAAATGAGATGAAATATAAGGACAATTAAAAATCCATAATCCTCCACTGACCAGAATTCAAAACGTGAGGACGAAGAATGAATGAATGAATGGAGTACAATCAGTGGATCCAACCCGCAATACCCCACATTCCCAGAAACTAGCGTTAAACAATAGTATTACTGACCAAGGGACTGCTGCTAAAGCACAATACTGAATCGATGATGCTTGTAGTCTAAACAAGTCCAAAATCCAGGTCATTGGCCCCTCATAATGGTACTTATCGCTAGGAAAGTAGAACCATGGTATTTGTCATGGTGCGGTACTAATCAAAAATAGCGTAGACTCGCAGGATTCCACACATTATGGCACTACTCACAGGTAATGTAATGCGCACATGTAACGCAGACCTATGGTATTTTGCACATTGTGTCGCTATTTACAGGCAACGCAGGCCTATACAGGCAACGCAAACCTAAGATGTTCCTCACATAAGTGGACCAACCACAGGGACTCACACTATCCTGTGGTGTTCCTCACATAGTGGGTACTAATCATAGGCAAGGCAGAACAATGGTGTCGCTCATATAGTGGTACGAATCACAGGTACTGTAAAATGCATCCTGAGCACACACTGTTGCTACTAATCACAAACCTATTGTATACGCAACATACGGGTACTATGCGCAAGTAAAAGCGACCCCGTGTGATGGTACTAATTACAAGTAGTATCATGGTTCTAATTTGATCATCCCTTGGTTGCCCCTTTTAGTTGCCTCTTACGACAGGCATGAGATACCATGGGTGTATTCTTCATCTGCGTCCCCCACCCACAGAGGGTTGCGAGTTTGGTCTGCGAGAGGTATGTTATTTCCCTCAAGTCCACCGGTAAGCCGGTTAGGACCCCACTATCTGCCACCTGGGACGCGCCCCGTGGGAGTATCACCTCTCCCCCTGCTATGCCAGCATAGTAGGTTTGTGGGAGGAAGCACCTGATACTGGCGAATTACTGAAATTTACCTATGATAATAAAGACATTTACAAAAATATTCAAAAGTTGAATGATAGAAAGGCAGCATTTAAAAAAAAAAAAACTTGTGCATATTTGCATGCATTGTGCGTACAAATCTGGGCTCTAGTAATAATTATAGAAGAATTATAATTCCATGCTTGCAAAACCATGGAAATAAATGGAACCCACTTTCATTACGAGACAAAACATGAGAAGTTTCTTTTATTTGCTATTTTGCTTTATGTCACACCGACACAGATAGGCCTCATGGCGACGAATGAGAAGCAATGGGTGAAAATGATAATGATATCTATTAATTAATCCTAGCTTTACCAAGGTTTTTAATGTACCATACATTACCAAGGTTGGAAAAACCAATGAAAATTGAAATAAATTATGTATATAGAAATTTAAAAAAATTGTTTATTGAACTAAAACATTACTATCAGTGTTTGTGGCATTCATTTCAACTATTTATTTTATTGCAAAGTCAAGTAAACAAACAAATTGTTTCACAACAATAACTTTTGTTCATTCATCTGTTACCTGATGAAAACAGATGTAACACCTCTTCACGGGGGGGGGGGTCTTCCTGGGTTTTGATGTTCTGGCATTGTGGTTCCCTACCAAGTATATACTTCATGTGTTTTAATATTGGCCAGTGTAATCCTCGGAGATCCTCAGAATGTTGTACAAGTAGTTTTCCCAAGTTCTAATTGTAATGGAAAACTACTTGTGCAACGGTTTTTTTTGATGCTGACCAATGCAAAAATGTTCTGTTTACACTACTATGTTATAGTAGTTCAGTCAACTTTTCCTTTGCTCAGAAAAGGCAATAATACATATTCCTCTCGGAATTCTAATGGTTTAAATACCCTCCATTTGGAATAGCAATCTATAGTAACCACTCTAGTGTGTTTGATCACTACCTAATTGTACAGATGTATCGCAGTATTTCACACGGTAAAAGAATGCATCACGAGGCACGGATGTTTGGGAACCATCCTATCCAACTCTTAGTAGTTCAGAAACTCAACACTGTTGAGTTATTTCTGCCACAAACAGCAGCAGAAGAAATACACTGCTATAAATCAACAGAAAGAGCTGATTGGCTTTTATAAAGACAAGGTGAGTAACTGCTTTGTCCACCAGGGACATAACTGTAGCAGTAAAAATAGGATAATTTAAGAACTCTAAGGGTAAACAAAGAGATTAACTTACCAAATTAAACATGTTTTGTATTGTGGTTAATGTACTTTTGCTACTTTAAATTTAGCTAGGATATTTTTTCATTAAAGAAGCTGTTCAGTCTAAAGTTTCTTTCAGTATGATGACTTAAAAAATGACATGAATGATTGTTTTTGTCCGAACTTGATGCAGTTATGAGAAGCAGAAATACAGAGTTATAAAATATGCGTCATCACCTATTCCACTCACAGTCAGTCGTGTAGTAGAGGCATTTAGGCCTAATTGAACATTAGTGTGTTAATATCATACCAGTAAAACATAACTGGCATATGAAATTCTACTGATATATGCATAATATTGTTATTACTTACCCATCTTCCTAAAATGAACAGCAACTTACGCCAGTAGAACATCATCAGCAGCTCTTAATCTATGATAAATTATATCAGGTTCTGGGAACATGTTTCTTATCTGATTCACTGCACATGACGATAAAACACTATTTTTATGAACAATTGCAGTCCACGAATTAATCCAATTTATTGTTTATATGTGAAGAATCTCGAGGTTTTACAATTGGGATATCCCAGGTAAAGCCATGTTTCTCTTTCAGAATTGTTGTCAGGGTACTTTTACTAGAAATAACAGAACAAATACACTGCGATAAACCAGTGGAGTAAGTGCAGTCAAATGTATTTTATCAAGCTCTGTATTTCCAGTTCTCATAACTGCACCCAGTTCAGATGAAAACTGGCATTCTCGTAATTTTTCATTCCAACTGTGTCTTGCTTTATTAAGCACCTCTATACCACAAATTAATTTATACGAATGAACAAACTGTTTTTACACATCCCTTTACTTAATTTATATTTTGGAACTCATGACAACACACTTTAGATGTCACTTGGCATAAGAATACAACTCTCAACATTTTACATTATGAAATACCATTGCTGTACAGAGATTTCTTTACAGAACAGCAATTCCTCAACACTATTTGACTGTAGAGTTCTTGTTGGGTTCAAAACAACACCGTTCCAATTCACTCATATTCTGTGTGGTTTTAGATATTAGGAGATTATTTTAAAATCAGTTTCACTCAGCCTAGTTTGTGAGTCAGGTGTTCTAAAAATAAGCAATGTTGATAAGAGCTTGCAGAGGGAACTTACATAGACAATATAAAGTACAATTATTAATTAACACATTATATCTCCCATCTTTATCCTGGCAATGGATCTAAATGTCCCTAATGCTTACTATAAATGCTAGGGTGTTCCCCATAGATGGCGCATATTAGTCCCATCTAGCAGACTTAAGAAACAGGCAAGGGCTATTGACTCATGGATGGTGTCTGTTAAAGAAGTTAGTCTGGACAAAAGAGAAACCACTCTGCATTGCCACATTCATATTATGATAAATGTAAGAAATATATTTCTTTTACACCTATTCAATACAACTCAATCTGTTAAAGTTAGAGTCAAATCCTCATTAAAATAAGAATTGGTACATGTTTCACCCTTTCCTATAGGGCATCATCAGCCATATCATTACCTCAAACCATATCAGGTACCTGGTTAAAATTGATCTAAAATCAACTACAAAACTGAATACATTAAAAAACTTAACTTAAAAAATCCATCATTATAGGAGTCACATGATTTAGGTACAAGTGAAAATTACAATATTGATGACCTTGAGCTATGGTCAATATTGAATATGAATCAAAGTTTAAAAATATTGTTACAAAATGATGAAAGTGAGTTTAGAACAATGCAAATGATTACATACAAACTAATAAGGAAATGAATTCCAACACTGTGCCATTTTTCATAATACTGGACCTGGGCATGTGTACTTGATTTAGTCTTATTCAAAAGTAGCGGATAAGTTCTAATTTTTTAAAAACTAGTCCAGAAGTCCTACTGAGCTATCTTTCTAAATCTTCAATATGATTATGGTTACAGATACTAAAGAAACGGCCCTCAGTCCGTGGCACCCCTTAAGGGGGGAGAGGGTGCTAAGAATCCCCCTGAGGTCAAGTAGTGATAAGTTTCAAATTTATAACAAAAGAATAAGAATCACCACATGAAATGTGCGAAGTCTATATATGGCTGGGAAACTGCAAACATTGAATCAGAAATGCAATGCTTGGAAATCAAGATTTTGGGCCTGGGTCAGGAACACAACAAATTAATCATGGAGTTCTGTATTACCCTGGTGGTAACGATCCTCAACATCAATATGGAGTGGCTGTGCTCCTCTCATCTGATCTGATGAAGTCTGTCATCGATTTCATTCCCTTTGGAGAGCGTGTCATGTTTCTTAACGTGCAAACTTCCCATCGTCCCATGAATATTATCCAGGCTTATGCTCCAACCGGCGATAAGGAAGACGAATTAGTCAAAGAATTCTATTCCATTCTAGAGGAGGCAATGTCCCTTACAAAGAAAGGGGATGTAACTCCTGTCCTTGGCGATTTCAATGCTAAGATAGGTCTCGGTGCAGAGGATGAAATCGTTGGACTATATGGGCTTGGTGAGAGAAATGCCAGAGGTGATCGTCTAGTTCAGTTTTGTTCAGAACAACAGCTCTCTGTTATTAATACCTTTTTCAAGCTACATCCCCAGTGCTTGTATACATGGACGTCTCCTGCAGATTGTGAAGGTCATATTGTCATGAATCAGATAGACTTCATTCTCATCAAAAGTCATCTGAAAATCTACCCTGGGGCGGATGTTAACAGCGAACATAATCCCTTCATCATGGACTTAACACTTCATCGTTTCGTCAAGAACATATGCTCTGACAGACCCAGACACATCGATACAAAGAGCCTTGACAACCCCGTATTTCGAGCTCAAACAACCTTGAAGCTCGAAGAACGTATGAGAACAATAAACAACTTGGAAACAGAGGATACTGAATCACAATGGACTACACTAAAATACACATTCACTGATACTCAAGAGAATGACATGGAACATTCGAACAGTAAAAAAAAAAAACAGCCATGGATGACAGAAGATATTCTACAGCTTATGGAACAAAGACGGAAAGTGAAAAATGTTAGTAAAGTCCAATACCAAGAACTAAATAGGACAGTGAGGAGGAAGTGTAGGGAAGCAAAAGAACTATGGCTTGTGGAGGGATGCAGAGAAATAGAACTTCTCCAAGAGAAACATGACTTGTTTAATCTCCACAAGAAGATCAAGGAACTTGTAGGGAAATATTACAGGCCATGTAAAGCTATACTGAGGGATGCCAATGACACCATTTTGGTAGGAGTCGAAGACAAGTTGAAGTGTTGGAAAGAATATGTTGAAAACCTATTTAGCGATGTAAGGCCAGACAAATCACCTTTTATTGGCGAAGGCAGTGAAACAAGTCCAAATATAATCCAAGAGGAAGTACTGTATGCAATCAAACTCCAGAAGAATGGGATTAGCTGTAGGTCCCGATAAAATTCATGCAGAAACTCTCAAACTCATTGCTGAAGGCCATGGCAGAGGACTAGAGCTGCCAACTACATTATTCAATGCAATATATAAATCTGGTATAATTCCATCTGACTGGCTAAGATCTACTTTTGTCACCATACCTAAAAAGGCTAGTGTATCACAATGTGATGATTATCGTATGATCAGCCTGATGTCCCATGTGCTAAAGGTATTTCTGCCTATCATCCACATTCAAATCTACCTCAAATGTGAACGCCAAGTTGGACATACTCAGTTTGGCTTTAGGAATGGACTGGGTACTCGCGAGGCTCTTTCTTCCTTGAATGTTTTGACTCAGAGATGCCTAGATATGAAAGTAGATGTGCGCGCTTGCTCCATCGACTACCGAAAAGCTTTCGATTGCGTAGCTCATGCAAAACTTGTTGAGATTTTAAAATCTACTGGTGTAGATGTTGGTGATCTTCATATCATTACCCATTGGTACTGGAATCAAACAGCAGAGGTCAAAATAGAAGGAACTACTATTGAGGACATAGCTATACGAAGAGGTGTCCGCCAGGGATGTGTCTTGTCCCCAACATCTACTCTGAAGCTGTGTTCAGAGAGGCTATGGAAGATGTTAATCTAGGTATCAAGATCAATGGCTATGTCATTAATAACACCCGATTTGCTGATGACACGATTGTGTTAGCCAGCAACCCTAGTGATCTTCAAATCATTATAAACAACATCGTGAGGACCAGTGAAACCTACGGTTTATCCTTGCATATTAACAAGACCAAGCTGACTGTATTCCCAAAAACACCAAAACAGGCCTCCCTTTACATCAACAAGAACATCATCCAACAAGTATGTTCCATCAAATATCTTGGAACACTAGTGAACCAGCATTGTGATTCAAAATGTGAACAAGCAAAAAATATGTTCAATACCACAAGGACCTTAATCACCAGCCGAGAACTCAACCTCCAACTCAAGAGTTCGAATACAACGTTGTTATGCCTTTCCTCTCCTTCTGTATGGTTTCGAAGGGTGGACGCTCAGCCCTTTATTGGAGAAGTGGACTGAATCTTTTGAAATGTACTCATACAGAAGAATACTCCGAATATCTTGGGTAGAAAAGAAGACAAATAAAGAAGTCCTCAACATCTTGAACAAGAAGAAAGAGCTTCTCATAACCATCAAGGAGCGTAAGCTCAGTTACCTCAGGCACATCATGAGACGTGAACGATGTGAACTTTTCCAACTGATCATTCAAGGGAAGATTGATGGGAAAAGATCTGTGGTAGTGGTGGTGGTGGTGATTATTGTTTTAAGAGGAAGTACAACTAGGCAACCATCCTCTATCTAACACTAATCAGAGGGAAAAAGGGGAAGGGGTCCGACACTTTGAAAAATGAAGATATCGGCCAAAAGAAGACAAGGGCCACGAAGGGCGTGAAAATGACAGACTCCCTAGCCCTCGCAAACCTAATAGCGTCGGGGTCGGAAAAGAACAACAGTTGACCAAGGGAGGTCGGATAGGATAGATGAAAGTGAGGAGCTTGGCATAAGTAAGTGGAAGCAATGCCAGGACTCAGCTAAGGGCCCCGTGGTTGCCAACCCACGCTCCAAAGTTCAGAGCCCCTGGAGCCCCTTTTAGTCGCCTCTTACGACAGGCAGGGGATACCGTGGCTGAAAGACTTGCGGCAGTGGTATGGACATAATGTTGATAGAAATCTTCCGTGCTGCCGTTTCGCGTGTAATCATAATCAAGTGGATCGCCAACCTTTGGAGGGAGACGGCGTCATAAGAAGAACATACATACATACATTATCATTATAGACTGTTATGCCTTTCAGCGGACAGTCTGCAAGCCTCCGAGAATTTACTAAACGTCGCCACAATCCTCGATTTGCAACTAGTGTTGTGGCCTCATTTAGTTCTATACCTCTTATCTTTAAATCGTTAGAAACCGAGTCTAACCATCGTTGTCTTGGTCTATCTCTACTTCTCTTACCCTCCATAGCAGAGTCCATTATTCTCCTAGGTAACCTATCCTCCTCAATTCGCCTCACATGATCCCACCACCGAAGCCGGTTTATGCGTACAGCTTCGTCCATCGATTTCATTTCTATTTTAGCCTTTATCTCCACATTCCGAGTACCCTCCTGTCATTGTTCCCACCCGTTTGTACCAGCAATCATTCTTGCTACTTTCATGTCTGTTACTTCTAACTTATGAATAAGATATCCTGAGTCCACCCAGCTTTCGCTCCAGTAAAGCAAAGTTGGTCTGAAAACAGACCGATGTAAAGATAGTTTCGTCTGGGAGCTGACTTCCTTCTTACAGAATACTGTTGATCGCAACTGCGAGCTCACTGCATTAACTCTACTACACCTTGATTCAATCTCACTTACTATATTACCATCCTGGGAGAACACACAACCTAAATACTTGAAATTATCGACCTGTTCTAGCTTTGTATCACCAATCTGACATTCAATTCTGTTGAATTTCTTACCTACTGACAAAAATTTAGTCTTCGAGAGGCTAATTTTCATACCATACTCATTGCACCTATTTTCAAGTTCCAAGATATTAGACTGCAGGCTTTCAGCACAGTCTGCCATTAAGACCAAGTCGTCAGCATAGGCCAAACTGCTTACTACATTTTCACCTAACTGAATCCCTCCCTGCCATTTTATACCTTTCAGCAGATGATCCATGTAAACTACAAACAGCAAAGGTGAAAGATTACAGCCTTGTCTAACCCCTGTAGGTACCCTGAACCAAGAACTCATTCTACCATCAATTCTCACAGAAGCCCAATTGTCAACATAAATGCCTTTGATTGATTTTAATAACCTACCATTAATTCCATAGTCCCCCAGTATAGTGAACATCTTTTCCCTCGGTACCCTGTCATATGCTTTCTCTAGATCTACGAACATAAACACAACTGCCTATTCCTCTTGTAGCATTTTTCAGTTACCTGGCGCATACTGAAAATCTGATCCTGACAGCCTCTCTGTGGTCGGAAACCACACTGGTTTTCATCCAACTTCCTCTCAACGACTGATCACACCCTCCCTTCCAAAATGCCAGTGAATACTTTGCCTGGTATACTAATCAATGAGATACCTTGATAGTTGTTGCAATCCTTCCTGTTCCCTTGCTTATAGGTAGGTGCAATTACTGCTTTTATCCAATCTGAAGGTACCTTACCAACACTCCATGCTAATTTTACTACTCTATGAAGCCATTTCATCCCTGCCTTCCCACTATACTTCACCATTTCAGGTCTAATTTCATCTATTCCTGCTGCCTTATGACAATGGAGTTTTTTTTACCATCCTTTCCACTTCCTCAAGCATAATTTCCCCAACATCATTTTACTCCTCCCCATGAGCTTGGCTGTTTGCAACACCACAAGGATGATTTCCTTTTACACTGAGAAGATGTTCAAAATATTCCCTCCACCTCTCCAGTAATTCCCTGAGATTTATTATGAGTTCACCTGAATTACTCAAAACACTGTTCATTTCCTTTTTCCCTCCCTTGCTAAGATTCTTTATTACTGTGCAGAAAGGTTTCCCTGCTGCTTGACCTAACCTTTTCAGGTTATTACCAAAATCTTCCCATGACTTCTTTTTGGATTCAACAACTATTTGTTTCGCTCTGTTTCTTTCATCTATGTACAAATCCCTGTCTGCCTCGGTCCTTGTTTGGAGCCATTTCTGATAAGCCTTCTTTTTACGTTTACAGGCTGCTCTCACTTCATCATTCCACCAAGATGTTCGCCTTTTCCCATCTTTACACACAGTTGTTCCTAGGCATATCCTTGCTATTTCTACTACAGCATCCCTGTATGCCACCCATTCACTTTCTATATCCTGAACCTGCTTACTGTCTACTGTTCGAAACTTCTCACTAATCATATCCATGTACTTCTAATTTCCTCGCCCTGGAGTTTTTCTACCCTTGTTCGTTTCCAGACAGATTTCACTTTCTCTACCCTAGGCCTAGAGATACTTAGTTCACTACAGATCAGATAGTGGTCTGTATCATCGAAAAATCCCCGAAAAACTCGTACATTCCTAACAGATTTCCTGAATTCGAAGTCGGTTAAGATACAGTTTATTATGGATCTGGTACCCCTAGCCTCCCATGTGTAGCAGTGAATAGCCTTATGCTTGAAGAATGTATTCGTAACAGCTAAACCCATACTAGCACAGAAGTCCAGCAAACGCTTCCCATTCCCATTAGCTTCCATATCTTCCCCACATTTACCAATCACCCTTTCGTATCCTTCAGTTCTATTGCCAACTCTCACATTGAAATCACCCAATAGCACTATTCTATCCTTGCTGTTGACCCTGACTATGATGTCACTCAATGCTTCATAAAACTTGTCAACTTCATCCTCATCTGCACCCTCACATGGTGAATACACGGACACAATTCTTGTCCTAATTCCTCCAACTGACAAATCTACCCACATCATTCGCTCATTTACGTGCCTAACAGAAACTATGTTGCGTGCAATGGTATTCCTGATAAAGAGCCCTACCCCAGACTCTGCCCTTCCCTTTCTAACACCCGTCAAGTACACCTTATAATCTCCTATCTCTTCCTCATTATCTCCCCTTACCCGAATATCACTTACTCCTAGCACATCCAGATGCATCCTCTTTGCTGACTCAGCCAGTTCTACCTTCTTTTTTCCATAAGCCCCATTAATATTGATAGCTCCCCATCGAATTCCATTTCGTTCGCCAAGTTGTTTCCAAGGAGTCCCTCGCCTGTCAAATGGGAGTGGGACTCCATTACTCCCATACGTCCGAGGCTTGCTTAAAGTGTTCTGAGCTCGGTAAATTCATGAAGCAGGATGCTGCCCTACTTGCACATAGTCCAAGTGAGGATCTCTCCTCTAACGGGTTATGGACCACCGGTGAATTGTATAGTCCTAGCCGCCTGAGGACAATGAGGGCCACGACTCAGAATATGTCCGAGATGCCCACTCCCATTCCATAGCAACTGGTATCCCGACTCTCAGGACCACTTACTAGGCCACTCAGCTGTTGCCCATGGTTCACGAACTAGGATGTGACTACAGTAACCCACAAACATGAACCACAAGAAGAAGAAGAAAGATGTTATATTTATGTCGTAGTTCTACTTGAGCACCTATGTTGAACAATTTATTAGAGAACCACTTAATGAGGCTGTTGATTTGCCATTAGATCATCTTCATCCGTTGAGCAATATTCTGCGTTGATAGTGTGCGTAGCACATTCAATATAGGTTCTCGAGTAGAATTACAACATGAAAGTAACGTCTTTCTGTGCTAAGCACACTATCAACACAGAATATTGCTCAACGGAAGAAGGTGGTCTGATGACATTTCAACAGCCTCATTAATGGTACTCTAATAAATTGTTCAACATTGGTGCTCAAGTAGAACTACGACATAAATATACTGTCTTTCTGGACTAGTTACAAACTAAAAATATTATAACTTATTCGCTATCTTTTGAATAAGACTATACCAAGAACACATGCCAAGGTCCAATATTATGAAAAATGACACAGTGTTGGAATGCATTTCCTATTGTCATTTGTACGGAAGAAAAAGGTCTGATGACATTTTAACAACCTCATTCAGTTGTTCTCTAATAAATTGTTCAACATTGGTGCTCAAGTAGAACTATGACATAAACATAACGTCTTTCTGGGCTAGTTACAAAAAAAAATGTAGAACTTATTTGCTACTTTTGAATAAGACTAAATCAAGTACACATGCCCAGGTCCAGTATTACCTTAAATGGCAGAGTGTTGGAATGCATTTCCTTATTAGTTTGTATGTAATCTTTTGCATTGTTCTATACTCACTTTCACCATTTTGTAACAATATTTTTATTTCATTCATAATCAACATTGGCCATGGCTCAAGGTCATCAATACTGTAATTTTCACTTGTACCTAAATCAAGTTACTCATATAATGAGGGCTTTTTTTAAGTGAAGTTTTTTAATGTATTCAGTTTTGTAGTAGATTTTAGATCAATTTTAACCAGGTACATGATATGGTTTGGAAGTTTTTTTGATGTATTCAATTTTGTAGTAGATTTTAGATCAATTTTAACCAGGTACCTGATATGGTTTGAGGTAATGATACAGCTGATGATGCCCCATAGGAAAGGGTGAAACATGTACCAATTCTTATTTTTATGAGGATTTAACTCTTAACTTTAACATACTGAGTTGCATTGAATAGGTAGAAAAGAAATAAATTTCTTACATTTATCGTAAGATTACTTTCAATACGGATTCACAATGATTTTCATTACTTGTAGTTGCCACACTCAATCGACATAGGGACACTCAATGGAAAGGTCACAAATCATGCAACATTGGTCATGACTACAAACTCATTTACCATGGCAGATGCAGGAGTACAGGAGAGTCCGTCTTAGTAAACTTGGAGCTCGATAGCCGAGTCACCAAAGTGCTTAGATATTCCGACCACCTAATGTCCCTCATCATTGATGTTGATAATTGTTGCCTGCACGATTTCTCTGCCTACAGCCCACAAACTGGTTCTGATGAAGAAGGACCAGTTCTGGAATGAGCTATATGATCATGTCTTATCCTCGTGGACAAATTGTTACTGCTCTGTGGTGACCTGAATGGCCATGTAGGGAGCAACAGGGATGGATAAAAATGTCATGGAAACAATAGGTATGGCAAGAGCAACTATGACAGATGATGAATCCTCTATTTTGTTGAAGCTACCAACCTTCTCTTCACCAACATGTGTTTTGGAAAATGGTCCCTAATGTTTTAAGGGAAAGAAAATGAGGGCTAAGGTTCTCATCATCAGGGAATGATTTCAGCAGTGGCATTGGTGAGGATCAGTATGAGTCACTGCAGGTAGAATAGCACAAGGAAGGAAGAAGCGTTACAGGAGTGTGAGGCAGAACATTTGTTTTTTTGCTAGTTGTTTTACGTCGCACCGACACAGATAGGTCTTATGGCGACGATGGGACAGGAAAGAGCTAGGAGTACGAAGGAAGCGGCCGTGGCCTTAATTAAGGTACAGGCCCAGCATTTGCCTGGTGTGCAAATGGGAAACCATGGAAAACTATCTTCAGGGCTGCCGACAATGGGATTCAAACCTACTATCTCCCGGATGCAAGCTCACAGCTGCGCATCCCTAACCGCACGGCCAACTTGCCCAGTGAGGCAGAACAAAGACAAGGGAGGAAGAAATGGGTTCTGCAGTTGTCAGGGAAGTTAAGGGTGTTATGGGCAACCGTATCATCCATCAAAAAATATCCTGCATGTTCCAGACTGTTTTGGCATCAGCAACATGTGACAACTGCTACGGCATGACACATAATGCATTCTCAATGCTTCCATGATGCAATGTTCCTCCTCAATGGCTACTTCCTCCACATTACATGATACCTTGCACTATATATGCCCAGTATTCCCCGACAAACACTGTCCGCATTCATATGTTGTAGCATGGTGACGGGGAGGCCAACTGAATCTTCAGCCGCAAAAAGGTAGGAGAGAGGTTTCTTCCCCGATCCAGAAATTATTATTATTATTATTATTATTATTATTATTATTATTACCTTCATCCCAACATTGAAACTGCTGTCACAGACTTGCTAGAAAATTATTATCAGCTCCAATTTAACTACGGTAATATTGGCTGTCGACTTTCTACAAATGCCTAGCTCTCTCAGCCATATGATTTTCAAAATTGTTGAGCTTGTCAGCACTTCTTGTGGAGTGTTAGTGATTCTTTGGCTTCAGCTTCACCAAACCAAAACCATTAAATTTTCCACAGCCCTTTGGACATTAAATATTGAAGGAACACGTGTAAAAATACCACTAGTGATCATGAAGAATATCTGTTTCTTTCCCTTTTTCCATGAACTATTCCAGTAAGAACATTACTTAAAAATGTGTAGGTACACTCTAAAATATGCTTTTTGTGCTTGAACACTAGAAAGTTTGATAGTTCAAAGTTAATCACACAGGATATCTAAGACCAGTTACTAGTCCATCATCCATGTACTTCCTTTAAGCATATTACTTCAAAATAGGTTTCAATGTACTCTGAAATCTTAGTTTTTCCTAAAAATTAGTCTATGTTGTGAATAGATTCTATTAGAAATAAGACACAAAATTTGTGGAACTTATCAAGTTCCCCAATGTACGACATGCAAGTGTACTTAATTATCCGTGTCATAAGGGCATGTTGTTCTCAACTCTTTGCGGAGCATGCTGACTGTTTTAGGGAGTAAACAGGTTGAATTGGATCTTGACAAAGTGTAATTATTTGGAATTCTCGTTCATTTAAGAATGAAAGTTTTATTTTCCACTTGTTCATATCATTCTTAATGTAAAAATTTCATGATGGTTGTATTGTTCTTAATTCTGATCACTTTAATAATGTTTGGTGTCCAGTCCCTACCAACTGGGAGAGTAACAAATTTGTGCTGACCAGAATTGCTAAGATATTCACTATTATTGTAGCAATAAACTCAGGTAGAAGATCCACATGTTAAATCATGGATGACATCATATTCAGCAAGTACACAAGAATAATAAGAAAAGATTCATCTACCAAGATTTCAGGGTATAGTTACAGGATTGTGAGCGACTTCAGAAAGACCTTGACAATGTTGGGAGATGGACTGCAGATAATGGCTTGATGGTAAATGGGATAAAAAAATGTAAGTTTTACCAAGAGGAAAAGTTCTCTCAGTTTTAATTATTGTGTTGATGGGGTGAAAGTACTTCATGGGGATCACTTGTAATTACTTATGTATTAATATAAGGAAGGATTTTCACTGAAGTAATTACTTTAATGAGGTTGTAAATAAAGGTTATAGATCTCTTTCTATGGTTGTGAGGCTATTTAGGGGTTTAGTAAGGATGTAAAGGAGGGGCATATGACTCTGGTAAGAACCCTATTAGAGGATGGTTCTGGTGTAGGGGACCCACATCAGGATTACTTGATAATGGAACTGCGATAGATCCAAAAGAAAGCAGCAAGATTTATTCTGGGTGATGTTTGACAAAGCAGTAGTGTTACAAAAATGTTGCAAATCTTGGGCTGAAAAGATCTGGGAGGACAAAGACAAACTGCTCGACTAATTGATATACAATTGTATTGAAAAGGTGGAATAGAGAAATAAAAAATACAAAATTGTAAGCATATTATAACAAATTTCAATAGGGTCTAAACATGAGATTAGTTACATGTAATAATTGATATGTTCCGAGCTGCCAGAGATGATGTGGAAAGACATTAGTAGAAAATAAGCTCGAGTGGAGCTTATCAAAATATGAACATTAGGTTGGAACTCAAAAGGGTAAGTTAGAGCAAATATTCATTTATAGGAAGAGGAATTCGGAACAGGAATAATTTTTCAATACATTTCCAAGTTCTTTGAAATTGTTTAAGAAAAGACAAGGAAAACAACCAACAGCTTTTAATGCAGATAAATAATGAATGATTGAGGGTGGAAAAACAGCTCACAGAATGGCATTTATGATATCTTGTCTCTAAAATTGTTGAATGCAAGTTTCTTAGTTCAGAAAATCTCCCTAAAAGGAAGCTGTCCCTGTATATTGGCATTTATTTCCAAATCAATTTTTATAAAATGATCCACATTGTTTTTGCCAGTCAGTGTATAAACTATGAAGAATTTGAGACAGACATTTTCTAATATAACAAATCTAAACTACATCCTTCTTGGGCCTCAAATTCCACACATTCTTTAATGGAAAAATTAAGTTACACAAAGTAAATTTCTGATATCTGCACAAACATTTTAAATACGAAGGAAGATCTTGACCTCAAACTTCTACAGTTGAATAAGGAACTAAAATCACATCTAGAACTTTTCCCAGAAAACCTTAATTCCTTGACAAAATTAGCAACAAGCACCGTAAAGATGACCATCATGGCATAGTATCAATGAAACAGGGTTACCAATTGTCTGAAATGTTCATATGATGGTGATTTAGTGCAGGATGTCATGGCAGAATGCCATTGAAAGGGTGTGATATAGAAAGAAGTAATTTCATGTTTTACATACGTTCCATTTTATTGCGAGTGGATTTCCTCAACAGAAAAAAATCAAAATTTCTTTGCCATAATCAGTATACAGTATTTAGAAATGAAATGCATATGTTCTTTTCTGCTGCAGAGTGAAAAGTTTCATTTTGTACACCAATGTAATTTGATAATTTTGAAGTTTAAAGGAAGTCTCACTATAAATATTAGGGTTTATTTTGTAAATCAACAAGAATGGAAATTTTTCAATAACACCAGAAATGTCAAATTGCTCAGGATTTTTTTTTAAATGCTATTTTTTGGGGGTGTCGACCCATGTGGATCTTTTGCCCCTATTGGCACCATATTGTATGAACCTGCGTGTAATTGGAATAGCGGTAGTGTGGAATGTTATGTGTGAGGAAAGGAAGGACGATTAAGGACGTCACAAACACCCAGTCCCCAGGCCAGGGATATTAATCATTACAATTAAAAAACCCTGACCCGGCCGGGAATCGAACCTGGGGCCACCGCGTGACAGGCGGATGCGTTGCCCCCTACATCGCGGGGCTGGACAATTGCTCAGGATAGTTTGAAAAGAAGTCGTTTGAACTCTCAAATTCACCAATATGCACATTATTGTCCACGGACTTCCTGCAGCTGAGATTAATTTGGAAAAACTAACTGAATTGTTTCAAAACAGCTTCAATTCCACTGTATACACCCATTATTTTAAGCATTTTGAAATATAAATGGATCGAAACAAAACTGAATCAGTTTCTGTATATTCCCAATTTTATAGCTTAACAGCCAATTTTTAAACATCTGAATAGGTAATAAAATGAATGCATTGTTATGGAACACAAAACCTCAAGTAAATATATCATCTGAAAATTACTTCAGTGGTGTAATGATACAACAATACAAATGCCCATCTCAAAACTTTTATTTCCTCGACAATGGCCACTGTCTGTATACAGAATCTTCAACTATACTAACGTATTTCAAATAGAAGTTAAGAAAGTAATCTCCAAAACCCAGCTTTTTTTTAAAACGAGGAAAACAGGCAAAAGCTCAACTAAGTGATTTCATTTATTGAGCCCTTCTTTTTTTTTTTTTTTTTAATCGGAAGTGTGTCAATGAATAAATAGAGAATTTATTCTAACCTGAAGAAGATATATCAATTTCTTCTGGTTCCTGGGCTACAATCATGACCGTGCAGGTATTAGGTGGAGGAGGGGCATCCTCTTTGGGGACAGTTAAATGACTGCTGCAACCAACAAAACACAATTAAAAATTGGGTGCTCCTCAACCTCTATCAGGCATTAAAAGAAACTTCCAAACCAATCTATCGAAATAACATTCAATTTACAAAACAGAATACAAAACAGCAAGACAAAAATATTTTCCAGCAGTTTTAACCTTCTGACTTATTTCTTAAGCAACAACCTTACTTCAAAGATCATCCTCCTTATCTAATACATTACATATAGAAAAGATTTATGCAAGTTTCCAAAATGATTTACTCTAGGAGGATAATCAGGTAAGTTTCCATAGCAGACTTATTTTTTTAATGGGATATGCAAAATATTGGAAAGATGATAGCAAATTTGTGAAATTAGAAGGCTAGACTAACAGTAATCTGTAGAATGAGTATGTACAAAGTTATTAACAAGATTTGGAAACTCATTTTCCACATGCTATCTCCAAGAAGACTTACTATCTGTAATACACTCAGTGGCCAAAAGTCACGGTAAGGGGTGCCCCATTAGAAAATGTGCCCTGTATGACCCCAGAGTGTTGCAGCTAGCTGCAGAGTAGCTGAGCAATCTGTCACAGACACCAGTGTCGTGAAGATAGCAAAACGTCGCGAGTTAATCGACTTTGAACATGGGATGATCAATGGCACATGGGTCATAGCATTGTGGAGATTACATGCGTATTTGAGTTTCCGAGGTCAACAGTGTCGAGGGTGGATCTTCAATATCGCAGAGAGAAGGTTACCATCCGTGTAAACCGCCGCACAGGAACACCGCAGATGTTAAACCAACGGACATCACGTTGCCCATGCAGAATCATACTGGACACTCGACAGGCTACTGCGAGTCAGATCATTGCCCAGTTGAATGATGGAAGTCAGGAACCCATTTCTACTATGACTGCAAGGAGGCAAATGAACCGCATAGGCTTCACCAGCCAAAAACCAACTTGTGTACCTTTGCTGACACCTTGACACAGAGCCCAATGACATGCATGGGCCCGCGAACATCAGCAATGGACCATGGAACAGTGGCGGCTTGTGGTATGGTCCGATAAATCCCGGCTCCAGTTGTATCGAGCTGATGGGCGCGTGAGAAATTATGGATGCTGCGTGTAAACAGGTTGTGTCCAGGCTGGAGGTGGCTCAGTTCTGGTCTGGGCGGCATTCTCATGGTCACAATTAGGCTCCATAGTCTGGCTGCAGAGAGCACTGACAGTTAAACGTCATGTGGACATTCTTTCAGAACATCTGCATCCCTTTTTGGCCCTAGAGTACCCTGATGGAGATGCCATGTTTCAACACGACAATGCACCACGTCACCGCTCTGAGGTGGGGCGCAGGTAGTTGGGAGAAGCACTCCAGTGAAGTTACGACCACAGAATGGCCCTTCAGATCCCCTGATCTTAACCCAACTAAGCATTTATGGGATGCTGTCGATGCTGGTGTACGCTCCATGGAACCCTGCACCAACTACACAAGACCAATTATTGTGGGTAGCAGTGCAAGACGCGTGGGTCCAGATCCCTCCAGAATGATTCCACACACTGTAAAGTCAATGCCTCATGGTACTGCTGCCGTTTTGAGGGCTTGCAGAGAAGCAACTCGTTATCAACATCACATTTAGTGTCTTCCCATGACTTTGGGCCACACAGTGTATATAGAATGAATATGTGCAATGCTATCTAAGGTTAATAAGTTCATTTCCACATAAATTACATGCCATCTCCAAGAACGAAACAAAATGAATCATGTAGGAAAAATCCTTCATCACAACAAATTTAGCAGCACAAATATGGATTAAGCCATTTTACAGCCAGATGCCCTTCTTGATGCTGACCCTACATGGAGGGATGTACTCAATATTATGTGTTTCTGTAGTCGTCGGTAGTGATACTGTGTGTAAGTGAAGATGTGTATTAAGACAATCACAAACACCCAGCCCCCAAGCTACTGTAGATGAATGAACCAAGTGTGGTCAAAATTCTCGGCTCAGCTGGGAATCAAACCCACGGCCCTCTGAACTGAAGACTCCTACACTAACCATTTAGCTAACGAGCCAGACAGTAGCACAACTGACTGTTCTGTAAAATTATCATCTTCACTGCAAGAATATCCACATTTATTCTTCTTCTGAAAGCATCTGCCAGCAGTCAGTCACTGTGTAATGACAGTTTCACAACACTGCTATTTTTCAATCTCATCTTTTCCAAGTGAATATTTTGAAACTTGCTTGAAAACGTATCCATGAAGCATATTTTACATTCAGAAGGACAAAAGAAATGTTCACAAACATAAAGCTATGATGGGAATTTTCTCTACTTGCATTTTTATACATCAAAACTTGTAAATGGTTCGCTAAATGTGGATATAAACTAGAAGACTTATCTGTAGTAATACAACGATAGCTCCAGAATACACAGGGTGCCAATAAAATGTGTACACACTTTGACAGGAGGTATCTATTTCATATACTACACAGCTGGACCAAAAAACAAACAACAGTAATGTGTAGTATGATGTTCTGTAAACAGATATACTTTATTTTTAGGTAGATATATGTATAAAAATAGGTGTTTACTTCATGTCAAGTAAATTAATGTGAAATTCAACTTGTGCGTGGGTATTTCCTCTGCTGCGAGCCGTGCACCACACCAGCTCACCCTACTGTATTGCACTGTAATGCTATTACATTCAGACAGAAGACTGAGTTGTGGTTTCAGTAGTTAATCTACAGTAGCAACCGCAAGGCGCATCAGTGGTAAAAGACTGAGCAAAAAGTGCAGGTACGTTATGCTAGTGTTGCTATGCGAACAAATGAAGCCAATATTAACATATGATGTTCTGTAAACAGATGTGACTCGCATGACGTTATGCTAGCGTTCCTACAACAAAATGGAGTCCATATTATCGTTTGAACAGTGGGAAGTAATTTTGAAGTGGTATTGGAAAACCGAGAATGTCGTTGAAGTTCAACGGCAATGGATATGTGTGTACAGAAATGAACCACCAACATGAGTGACAACTGCATGCATTCGAGACAAATTTGAGAATCATGGTACCATATGCGATGTTCACCTAGGTACCAACTGATGAGCCCACCCTAGCACACGAGGGCGAAACGCTGGCAACCAAGAATGAGCTAGCTGGAAAATTTATAATGTCCAATAACGGACCATTTATATTGGTATTATAAATTTGCTCATTCAGGACAAATATTTCAGATTCCCTATGGGGAATCAACATCTATATCATCTGATGGCCAAGCAGGCATCAATTTTTAGTGATGAGACAAAGTCTCTTAGTGCATTGGCACTGCCGGTGGCTCCAGTTAGCCTACGCAGTGGCCTCCACGGTATGCACTAGCCAGCGTATTGGTAGGTGTGCTAGGTACCAACTGATGAGCCCACCCTAGCACACGAGGGCGAAACGCTGGCAACCAAGAATGAGCTAGCTGGAAAATTTATAATGTCCAATAACGGACCATTTATATTGGTATTATAAATTTGCTCATTCAGGACAAATATTTCAGATTCCCTATGGGGAGTCAACATCTATATCATCTGATGGCCAAGCAGGCATCAATTTTTAGTGATGAGACAAAGTCTCTTAGTGCATTGGCACTGCCGGTGGCTCCAGTTAGCCTACGCAGTGGCCTCCACGGTATGCACTAGCCAGCGTATTGGTAGGTGTGCTAGGTACCAACTGATGAGCCCACCCTAGCACACGAGGGCGAAACGCTGGCAACCAAGAATGAGCTAGCTGGAAAATTTATAATGTCCAATAACGGACCATTTATATTGGTATTAGATCAGGGAGAACTCGCACAGCAACAAGCCCTGCGTCCTCGGCTATGGTTCTGGAACGCTCTGAGCAATCACTGCAGAAATCTACAAAGCAATGTGCATGTGAGACTGGGATTAGCAGAGACAGCATATGCCATATTAATAATACATTTACGACAGGTGCTGAACGGAGGCTGCTATCCCATGCAGACCGGATAGTTCAAGCCTCTAAGATAGAAATTACACTGCTGCACTCAAACCACTGTAACTCGAAATGTATTCAAGATATCAACCTCAAACTTGGAACATGTATCACTAGGTTGCTTCATATTCTGTACGTTGTGATACTTTTCAAAGCAATACCATTTGTGGCTCCATTCAATAGTCTTTCTAAGCACAGTGTAGTATGAATGCCATATTTGTGCCATTCGTATACTCATTGTTTTCAAGTATGCAAGGACTTCTCTTTATAGCTACTCCCCGTTTAGAGTTAGCCGTTAATCATTAGAAATATCTAATTCACTGTCACTTGGTACCTATTATAAATGATTAATCACAATTACCGGTAGCTGTCAGCAACTGAATACGCCGCACAGTGTTAACATCAGCACCGATGCTCCAGGGATTAGCTCTACATATCTCACATTATTTTGTTAAATACATGAAGGTTTAAAGAAAGAAAGATGCAGCAATAATTTATATTCCAAGAGTAAACCATTTGGAACCCATAATCTTGCCCACAATTTTATCAATAATCAAGAAAATACAAGGTGCATAAAAGCAAGAATTCTCATAGCCAGTCACCTACTATCGGCTGTTACCTACTGTCAACTGGAAACTATGAGAATTCTCAGTGTTCATCACCCATGTAGCACATCAGTTAATGTATCTGAATATACTGTACCGAGGTGCCGCCTAGGGTTTCGAATGTTGTATGTTTTCGCTGTGGGACCCCGGGTCATGTGGCGAGGGATTGTCGCAAGGGCCGAAAGGTAACTGACTAGGCCGAGAAAAGGCCAGGGACAGGCTCATTAATTCGCCGTCGCCTAGTCAAAAGCATTGTACGACTCCAGGTGAACGTTTGTCATCCTGCCCTGCCGGATGTTTGCAGATAATGACCGAGAATAAGGGGGTGGCCCCATTTGTCAAGGCCGAGATTAATAATGAGCCAGTGACGGCACTCTTAGATACTGGAAGTGTTGTTTCCTTGGTAAGCGAGAAGTGGTTTGGTCTGCATAAATCTGTGTGTAAATTTCCCGTCGTCCACCCGGATTCCTTTACCTGTGTGGTTGCTAATTCTTCTAGAGTTCAGGTTTTGGGAGTTGTGAAGTGTAAGATTCGTGTTGCTAATTTTTCGTGGAAATTCCCTTTGTATGTGGTCAAGGATTTACCGTGTCCTGTAATCCTTGGATCAGATTTTTTGGCATACTCAGGCTTGGTTTTGGATATGCAGGAAGGGTCCTGCTGGTTCAAATTTTGTCGTGACGTTCGAATTCCTGTATTGCGGTCTAACTCGGTTTCTTCTTTTGCCGTGGTGCCCTTGTAGAAATAATTTATATATTTTCTCTTGAGTTATTTGTTTGTTTTAATCTTGTCAATCTTATGTTAATTTCAAGGACACTTCCTCTAAAGCATTACTTTGTCAATTTTATATTTTTCATCTAAACTGTGTTATGTGGCTGAAGATGTTGATAATATACGAAACATGTACCACTTTTGACCAATAAAAATTGCCTTAGGCAATCATTGTATCGACTAGGTGGAAAATAAATAAATACTTCATTGTGAATCTATTGAAGTGCGATACGGACCATGAAGCTGATTTTATGTAGTGCCCTCTGAGGTCGAAAAGAGCTCCGATCTTAGCCATTTGCCCGAGGATCAGGCCAAGCACATTAGGGAGTTGTGTGATGCCTTTCCCGAGGTTCTCACGGAGAAATTGGGGATGACTAACTTGTTGGAGTACAAGATAGAGGTCTCTGATTCTATTCCTGTTAGGAGTCCGCCCTACCGTTTTTCTCCCCCAAAAATGCAAGCATTGAAGGAGATCATCGATAAGATGTTGCATGAGGGAATAATTCGACCTTCAACGTCAGCTTACTCCTCACCCGTATATCTCGTGCCTAAGCCTCAGGAAGGTTACCGTCCGGTTTTGGATTATCGGGCATTGAATAAGAAGGTGATATTGCAATCTGTTCCGCACCCAGACTTGCATTCCTGTTTTTCGTGGTTCAGAAAGGCTAGGTACTTTACCGTCCTGGACTTAAACCAGGCATATTATCAAATCCCTTTGGCAGAGGAGTCCCGTCATTTGACAGCCTTCGCAACCTATTGGAACCTCTACGAATTTTGTCGTCTGCCCTTTGGCATTTCCACTGGCGCTGCTGTGCTTAGTAGGCTTCTAGATCAATTGTTTTCGGATATTAAATTCAGTTATCTTTATCATTATCTTGATGACATCGTAATTTATTCGGAAACTTTTGAGGAGCACCTTGACCACCTACGAGAAGTGTTGTCTAGACTGCGTAACGCTGGGCTGATGGTTAAATGGTCCAAGGTGTCCTTTGCAAAGCCGCAGACGTCCTTTTTAGGACATATAGTGTCACCTAATGGAGTTTCAGTTGACCAGTCTCGCACCCGAGCCATTGATGAGTTCAGGCCCCCACATGACGTTAAAGGCGTCGCCCGCTTCATCGGGATGGTAAACTTCTTCCGTAAGTTTATTCCTAACCTTGCTAAGCGTGCTGGGCCTCTTAACGCTCTCCGGCGTAAAGGGGTTAAGTTTGAATGGGATACTTCACAACAAGCGGCCTTCGAGGATCTGAAGTTGGCTATAACTAATGCTCCGATACTTGCGATGCCCGATTTCTCAAAAACCTTCATTGTTCAGACCGATGCTTCAGCCTCGGCGGTTGCAGCTGTTTTATTGCAGGAATCTGACCTGGGCAGACGACCTGTTGCTTACGCTTCCAGGACCTTGACTCCTCTTGAAGGTAAATACTCAGTCTATGAGTTAGAGGGTTTGGCTGTGTTGTTTGCCTTAGAGAGGTTTCGAATGTATTTAGAACATGTAAAATTTGAGCTTGAAACCGATAACCAAGCGTTGAGCTTGGGTCCTGGGCAAGCCTAGGAAAACGGGCCGTCTAGCTCGGTGGGCAATAAGAATCTCGGCGTTTCAGTTCGATGTACGGCACATTCGAGGCTCGGACAATGTTGTGGCCGATTCTCTTAGCCACATGTTCACTGATCAACCTGTTCAGGATGATGAATCTTCTGACCCTGAGTTCCTAACTTCTTTACCCCTGGCTGGGGCGATCTTGACTGATGCCCCGTTGTTATACCATGATCTTGCTAAATTCCAAGTGGAAGATCCTATCTTAGGGCCTATTGTCCAGCATTTGAAAGAAGGCAAGATTGTTAACCCATATGTGTTAAGGAACGGTGTGCCTTGCTGTCCCTCCCTCTCTGATCACAAAATGAAAGTTGTTGTTCCGTCGGTATTAGTACCGATGATATTTAAATATTTCCATGAAACTCCTTTGGCTGGTCATCTGGGAGTGTTTAAGACCAGGGAGAAAATTCGAGAAAACTTTATTTGGAAGGGGCTTGATGCTGAAGTCCGTGAATTGGTCAAAGCATGTAAGATTTGTAGGGTAAGCAAGCCTTCCTTAAATACTCGGGTCGGTCTGTTGTCTTCTACCCAGGCTACGCGACCCATGCAACGTCTTTTTATAGATTATGTAGGACCCCTCCCCAAGTCAAGGAGGGACGGCAATAGATTTATATTTGTTTGTGTCGATGGCTTCACTCGTTTTTCTTGGTTTTTTCCTACGAGGTTAGCCACGGCAGAATCCACCATAAGGTGTTTAAAAATCATATTTTCATCTTTTGGTCCGAGCCAGTACTTGGTGTCCGATAATGCGAGGGCGTTCACGTCAAATTTATTCAGGAAGTCTTGCTTTAGCCTGTCCATTACCCATGTGACAACGTCCCCGTATTACCCCCAACCCTCTTATGCGGAGAGAGTCAACCATAATTTGCGGTCTGCTCTCATCGGCTTCCAACATGACGATGTTTTGAGATGGGACACTTCGTTGCCATGGCTCGCCTTCGCATTTAATTCTGCTGTACATGAAGCGCATCAGTTTTCTCCTGTGTCTCTTATGTTCTCCTTCGTTCCCAACTCTCCACTCAGTAATCTTTGGAACATTGATGAGCTGTTACCAGAAAGGATTGACCCCCTTAACATCAGGGCAATTTGTAAAAAGGCTAAGGAAAACCTTAAGGTGTCCTATGAGAAGAAGAGAGAACGTTACAATGAGGGGCGCCGACCGACCGATCTCGCTGTAGGAGATAATGTTTTTGTTAAGAATTTCGTGCCTTCCGGGAAGCTCGCTCCTAGATTCCGAGGACCGTATGAAATTATTGATTTCTTAACTCCGGTCACCTTGTTGGTAAAGGATCCATCCGGAGACGGAGAGAGTTTTCCGAGTTCATCTTTCGCAGTTTTCGGTCACATTCTCCGGCATAATAACTTCATAAAGAACTTGTTCGAAGGCAAGGTGATGGGAAAGAAAGGCAGAGGAAAACCACGGAAGAAGATAATTGAAGAGGTAGTTGAGATGATGGGATGCCAAGGTTATGGAGAGATGAAAAGGATCGCAGAGAGAAGAGATCAATGGTTGCAGCGACAAGGCAAAGCCTTTAGATGATGATGATGATGATCTTTCGCAGGTGAAGCCTGCTTAGTGTGTTTTTTTTTTTCGGTACTGCTGCGTGGCAGTCTGTCTCGGCTACGGGAACCTTGGTTTCATGTGGTATGAGGCTCTAACCTGGTTATCTGGGGAGTTTTGATTCAATTTCATTCTCGTCGGAGATGTGCTCTCCCCTTAGTTAGCTTAAGCTTTTTTTTTTCTTCTTTAAACTGGATGTATTATTTAATGTGAGTCCTCCCGGAGTCCTATCGTACCCGTACTGCTCCTATGCCCCCCGGTCCGGTTACCTGCTCTGCCTTGGCCCCCTGTACCCTGTACCGGTGGATGGATATGTTTCGACACCTTTGCTGGCCTTCTGCTTTATTTTACAGTGGACTGGAGTATCCACCTACGCCCACTGCTCCATGAGAAGGGCCCCTCGTGTCTGCGATTCTTGGCGATCATCGACTCCAGCCGCCGTGTATTACGGATACCTAGTTCAGAAGGATTGTGTTTTCCAGCGTCTGATTTGCCTAAGGAGGCTCCGAGACAGTCTGCTACTGTGGCCGTTGTCCTGCGGCTGAGTGCCATGCATGCCGCTCAATGTTTGGTTGGGTTGTATCCCAGCTATGTGTGTTGCCGGCCCTGGTGGCCCACCTTTCCCCTGGCGATTGCTGGGGACATCTTCACTGAACTTAATCTACGTGATTTTCTTGCCATATCCCGAGATAATCTTGGCAAGGCCTCGCTTCTTCATTTTTATGTGTAGCAAGAATGTTAATTTCATGGATAATCTTGGCAAGGACTTGCTTCTTCATTTTTATGTACAACAAGAATGTTAATTTCATAGATAATCTTGGCAAGGACTTGTTCCAATAACGGACCATTATATTGGTAGGACTTGTTCCTTCATTATTGATGTACAGCAAGAATGTTAATTTCACAGATAATCTTGGCAAAGACTCACTTCTTCATTTTTATGTGCAGCAAGATGTTACTTTCATATACAATTATTATTATTTTTTTTTTTTGCTAGGGGCTTTATGTCGCGCCGACACAGATAGGTCTTATGGCGACGATGGGATAGGAAAGGCCTAGGAGTTGGAAGGAAGCGGCCGTGGCCTTAATTAAGGTACAGCCCCAGCATTTGCCTGGTGTGAAAATGGGAAACCACGGAAAACCATTTTCAGGGCTGCCAATAGTGGGATTCGAACCTACTATCTCCCGGATGCAAGCTCACAGCCGCGCGCCTCTACGCGCACGGCCAACTCGCCCGGTCACAATTATTTATTGTAAAGCAAGAACACTATTTTATATCCAGCAAGTATCCAAGATAATGAACTTTACGAGGCTGGATTTTGTGTGGGAAAACAGTTTTCCAACCCTAGGTTGGTGTTTTGGGGGGGGGGGGGGGGGGGAAGTCTGAACCGTGAGTTTTATCTTCCCCGGCCTTAATGAACTTGATATATGTGCAGCGCTCCTAGTGAGCTCATTGACATTTCTTGTAATTAATTGTGCGTGTTTCTGTCTATCTTGGCCATTGAGATGTTGTAATAAATATGTTCACTCCCTGTTCCTCACTTATGGCTCCATGGGCAAGGACTTGGTTCCGTCCTGGGGCGTCCCTCCGTATTTGCATTTCTTTTCGTATGTCGATCGTCTGCCATGCTCCCTCGCGTGTACTTACCCCCTCCCGGTTTCTCCGAGAGAGGGGGCGTGCTGACGTTGGTCTTGGGTCCTTCCCCTACCAGCGAACCGGTGTGGCACGCCGGCCGGTGGACACACTCAGCGCCTGCACTTGGAGCAGAGCACTTCTCTTATATCGAACCAAGGACCGTGAGGGGGGCATGGGAGGTAAGATCTTCAGGTTTTCTACATATTGGTAGGATGATGGGAGGAACTAGGAACTGTTGTAATCTGATAACAGAAGGCTTGGTGCCGAGGTATTATTGAGAAATTAACTTGAGGTGTTCTAGCTCTTATATTCTATGTTTGTTGTATCATAAGGAAAGAGCTCACGGAAATGAAATGAAGGTGCCAGAATGTTCTGGGCGTGTAGTTCGAGAAGCGATGGTTTATGTTTGTAATAGTGCCTGTATGGGATGTTAATTTTACATAGTTGGTGAGCTGTATATACATTGCAGCCCAGTTGTGATATGTTCGTCATTTATTTAGTACCAAGGCGCACAGTTTGTGTTCATGTTAGCCCTCTTGTAGGAGCAGAGGGTTACCTTTCACTTTTACCTAAGATTAATGATGAAAACGGGTCTAAACCCTCCTCTTAACCATGTTAGAACTCAAACGCTTCCGAATATGTTTATTTTTAATTATGTGTAAAATAAATGTATTAGTCAAGCTGTTCGAAAACCTTGTCTTGACATTATACCTCTGGGTTGGACCTTACGTTTATTAATCCAGATCCCTGGCCCGCTCTCCTTTGGGTCGTCCTGCCGGAAGAGTAACGGCACAGTATTATTAAGGAAAAATATGTTCATGAAACAAAATACCCATTTTCCTTGCAAAACATATTTTAATAATGAGAAATATATCCATGAAACAAAACAGGACCGGGTAATAAGGCAACGCCAGGTGTCGTGCATGGGGGAAATGACCAGGCTTATAGATAAAGCTCTCCACTGACTGACTACTGATGGAAAGGGAACAGCGAACGTCAACATGTGCAAAGGACGAGTCCATTGAAAGGTACAGGAGGGAAGGAAGCGGTATACGGCAAAACTATTAAGGAAGAATAAAAATGCATACGCCTGGTCTAAAAGACCGTGACGCGACCCCCCGCAGGTTAAAATCCACTTGTACAATGCAGGAAATATTACAAACTGATGTAGTCCTATGTACAATATTTGTGCATGTCCGGTGCTGGTATGATCAATGTCATTGTTTGGACATGCCTACCATCAGTGCATTTGGCATTCTATTTCTTCACTGGGAGAGGAATTTCCATGACGGAAGATCCAATCACGGTTATTATGGATTGGAAACTAAATTAAATTTGCGTACATAAAGAAACAGGAAATCAACAAACAAATTCTACTCATCCATTTCAACCTAAGCAACTTCTAGCACCACACTCAATGGACATCCTACTCTAACTTTTTACATGATTACATTAAAAAAAAAAAGCAATCAGGAAGCAGAAGGTCAATGACAATAAAATACGTAACTTAATCATTAAATAGAAAAAACAGAAAACAATAACCACGACTAGCTAATTTTCACCCTACACTAATTAACGGTGTGTACATGTACTACCTTTTTCAAAGAATGAAATAAATCTGCTAGAGAAGGGACTCAAATTCAATTGCCAGGAATATCATAATGTAAACAACGTAAAACAGCTAATTACGGACATAGAAATTGCTTGCAACAAAATCCCCTCTCTACAAAGAGAAATAATAAAAAACGTAGCCATCAACAAAGCCCTAAAAAACATCACACTGGGCTGTGCGGTTAGGGGCACGAAGCTTAAGCTTGCATCCGGGAAATAGTAGGTTCGAATCCCACTGTCGACAGCCCTGAGATGATTTTCCGTGGTTCCCATTTTCACACCAGGCAAATGCTGGGGCTGTACCTTAATTAAGATCAAGGTCGCTTCCTTCCAACTCCTAGGCCTTTCCTATCCCATCATTGTCATAAAACCTATCTGTGTTGGTGCGACGTAAAGCCACTAGAGAAACTTAAAGGGTCCACCTTTTCAATACAAAAAATGTAATAGTTTATTTATAACATGTATTTGCACTTGGAACTAGTTTCGACGCTGTTTGGCGTCATCATCAGCCAAAATGTGGGAAATAGGCCAGCATGTAGAACAATACACATCTTACAAGGAGATAAAAACAGGGATGAATATAGAAACAAATGAATCGTTGAGAAAGCAAAAGTTATACATATTAAAAATAACCTTAACCACACATCTTGCAGTGCAAAAGTAATCTTCTTGAATGATTCCTGAATATAAAACACACGCGCACACATTTCTGAAGAGCCAGCAGGCGGGACAAAGTAAAGTGAAACCTTAAGAGTTCTTCTGAGAAGAGTTCATAATTTTTTCTATGTTCCGACTAACTAATGAAGTCTCCCTTGAGTTCCTGATAAACATACACAACAGGAAATTCTCCTTCACTCTCAACAATAGCTATAAAGACCAACGGTAAATTTCATTTTAAATATTGTGCAGAGACGTGAAAGCTTGAACATGATGTAACTCCTTCATTTAACCCAATTTTTTACACAAGGTGTTACATTAAATAATACACATCTTACGAGGAGATAAAAACAGGCACGAATGTAGAAACACATGCATTGTTGAGAAAGCAAAAGTTATACATATTAAAAATAAGCTTAACCACACAACTTGCAGTGTGAAAATATTTGCCTTGAATGATTCCTGAATACAAAACGCACGCGCACACATTTCTGAAGAGCCAGCAGGCGGGACAAAGTAAAGTGAAACCTTAAGAGTTCTTCTGAGAAGAGTTCATCCTTCTTTCTATGTTCTGACTAACTAATGAAGTCTCCCTTGAGTTCCTGATAAACATACACAACAGGAAATTAAACAATACACATCTGACAAGGAGATAAAAACAGGGAAAGTTAAACATATTAAAATAACCTTAACCACACATCTTGTACTGCGAAAATATTCATCTTGAATGATTCTTGAATACATCTCCTTGTAAGATGTGTATTGTTTAATGTAACGCCTTGTGTAATATAAATGCCTACATGCTGGCCTATTTCCCACATTTTGGCTGATGATGACGCCAAACAGCGTCGAAACTAGTTCCAAGTGCAAATACATGTTATAAATAAACTATAACATTTTTTGTATTGAAAAGGTGGACCCTTTAAGTTTTCCTATCTTCCATTCTCAGTTCAATACGGACAAAAATGAAATTCTTAGGTTTAAATAAGTAAAGCCACTAGCATAAAAATAAAATAAAAATCACACATGAAAATTGTGCCACTCAATACTCAGCATTAAAAACAGTTAAGAACAAAATAAAGAACTACAACCTGATTATCACAAAAGTGGATAAAGAGAACGCACGGTCATAATGAAGAAAGACAGAGTATATAGCAAAAATTACAGAATTCATCAACAACAACAGAATTAAAGAACTATGTGATCCAACAAATAAATTTCAAAATGAAATAAAACAAGCTATCAAGGAAACAGACTTTATTCTCATAAAACAAGAAAAGAAAGCCTTACTATCAAAAATCCCAAACTCCCCACACTAAGAACCCTCCCCAAAAAACACAAAATAGTAAATTTTAAAGATGCACCAAGTTATAATTTAAGCAAACAACTCAATCTAATTATAAAAAAGAAAATCTCACTTAAAGAAGATAGAGCAATTAAAACAGCCTAGAACTAATTAAAGAACTAAATAAACCAAAAATAACACAGAGCACATGTATGATATCCTTTGACATCACCAACATGTACACCGATATACTAACAGATGAATCCATTAACATACATACATACATACATTATCATTATAGACTGTTATGCCTTTCAGCGTTCAGTCTGCAAGCCTCTGAGAATTTACTAAACGTCGCCACAATCCTCGATTTGCAACTAGTGTTGTGGCCTCATTTAGTTCTATACCTCTTATCTTTAAATCGTTAGAAACCGAGTCTAACTATCGTCGTCTTGGTCTCCCTCTACTTCTCTTACCCTCCATAACAGAGTCCATTATTCTCCTAGGTAACCTATCCTCCTCCATTCGTCTCACATGACCCCACCACCGAAGTCGGTTTATGCGTACAGCTTGATCCATCGAGTTCATTCCTAAATTAGCCTTTATCTCCTCATTCCAAGTACCCTCCTGCCTTTGTTTCCACCTGTTTGTACCAGCAATCATTCTTGCTACTTTCATGTCTGTTACTTCTAACTTACGAATAAGATATCCTGAGTCCACCCACCTTTCGCTCCCGTAAAGCAAAGTTGGTCTGAAAACAGACCGATGTAAAGATAGTTTCGTCTGGGAGCTGACTTCCTTCTTACAGAATACTGCTGATCACAACTGCGAGCTCACTGCATTAGCTTTACTACACCTTGATTCAATCTCACTTACTATATTACCATCCTGGGAGAACACACAACCTAAATACTTGAAATTATCGACCTGTTCTAGCTTTGTATCACCAATCTGACATTCAATTCTGTTGAATGTCTTACCTACTGACATCAATTTAGTCTTCGAGAGGCTAATTTTCATTCCATACTCATTGAACCTATTTTCAAGTTCCAAGATATTAGACTGCAGGCTTTCGGCACAGTCTGCCATTAAGACCAAGTCGTCAGCATAGGCCAAACTGCTTACTACATTTCCACCTAACTGAATCCCTCCCTGCCATTTTATACCTTTCAGCAGATGATCCATGTAAACTATGCACAGCAAAGGTGAAAGATTACAGCCTTGTCTAACTCCTGTAGGTACCCTGAACCAAGAACTCATTCTACCATCAATTCTCACAGAAGCCCAATTGTCAACATAAATGCCTTTGATTGATTTTAATAATCTACCTTTAATTCCATAGCCCCCAGGTATGGCGAACATCTTTTCCCTCGGTACCCTGTCATATGCTTTCTCTAGATCTACGAAACATAAACACAACTGCCTATTCCTCTCGTAGCATTTTTCAATTACCTGGCGCATACTGAAAATCTGATCCTGACAGCCTCTCTGTGGTCTGAAAGCACACTGGTTTTCATGCAACTTCCTCTCAACGACTGATCGCACCCTCCCTTCCAAGATGCCAGTGAATACTTTGCCTGGTATACTAATCAATGAGATACCTCGATAGTTATTGCAATCCTTCCTGTTTCCTTGCTTGTAGATAGGTGCAATTACTGCTTTTGTCCAATCTGAAGGTACCTTACCAACACTCCACGCTAATTTTACAACTCTATGAAGCCATTTCATCCCTGCCTTCCCACTATACTTCACCATTTCAGGTCTAATTTCATCTATTCCTGCTGCCTTATGACAATGGAGTTTATTTACTATCCTTTCCACTTCCTCAAGCATAATTTCACCAACATCATTTTCCTCCTCCCCATGAGCTTGGCTGTTTGCAACACCACCATGATGATTTCCTTTTACATTGAGAAGATGTTCAAAATATTCCCTCCACCTCTCCAGTGATTCCCTGGGGTCTATTATGAGTTCACCTGAATTACTCAAAACACTGTTCATTTCCTTTTTTCCCTCCCTTCCTAAGATTTTTTATTACTGTCCATAAAGGTTTCCCTGCTGCTTGACCTAGCCTTTCCAGGTTATTACCAAAATCTTCCCACGACTTCTTTTTGGATTCAACAACTATTTGTTTCGCTCTGTTTCTTTCATCTACGTACCAATCCCTGTCTGCCTCGGTCCTTGTTTGGAGCCATTTCTGATAAGCCTTCTTTTTACGTTTACAGGCTGCTCTCGTCTTCATCATTCCACCAAGATGTTTGCCTTTTCCCATCTTTACACACAGTTGTTCCTAGGCATATCCTTGCTATTTCTACTACACCATCCCTGTATGCCACCCATTCACTTTCTATATCCTAAACCTGCTTACTGTCTACTGTTCGAAACTTCTCACTAATCATATCCATGTACTTCTGTCTAATTTCCTCGTCCTGGAGATTTTCTACCCTTATTCGTTTGCAGACAGATTTCACTTTCTCTACCCTAGGCCTAGAGATACTTAGTTCACTACAGATCAGATAGTGGTCTGTATCATCGAAAAATCCCCGAAAAACTCGTACATTCCTAACAGATTTCCTGAATTCAAAGTCTGTTAAGATATAGTCTATTATGGATCTGGTACCCCTAGCCTCCCATGTGTAGCGGTGAATAGCCTTATGCTTGAAGAATGTATTCGTAACAGCTAAACCCATACTAGCACAGAAGTCCAGCAAACGCTTCCCATTCCCATTAGCTTCCATATCTTCCCCACATTTAACAATCACCCTTTCGTATCCTTCAGTTCTATTCCCAACTCTCGCATTGAAATCGCCCATTAGCACTATTCTATCCTTGCTGTTGACCCTGACCACGATGTCACTCAATGCTTCATAAAACTTGTCAACTTCATCCTCATCTGCACCCTCACATGGTGAATACATGGACACAATTCTTGTCTTAATTCTTCCCACTGACAAATCTACCCACATTTACGCTCATTTACGTGCCTAACAGAAACTATGTTGCGTGCAATGGTATTCCTGATAAAGAGCCCTACCCCAGACTCTGCCCTTCCCTTTCTAACACCCGTCAAGTACACCTTATAATCTCCTATCTCTTCCTCGTTATCTCCCCTTACCCGAATATCACTTACTCCTAGCACATCCAGATGCATCCTCTTTGCTGACTCAGCCAGTTCTACCTTCTTTCTTCCATAAGCCCCATTAATATTCATAGCTCCCCATCGAATTCCATTTCGTTCGCCAAGTTGTTTCCAAGGAGTCCCTCGCCTGTCAAATGGGAGTGGGACTCCATTACTCCCATAGGTCCGAGGCTTGCTTAAAGTGTTCTGAGCTCGGTAAATTCATGAAGCAGGATGCTGCCCTACTTGCACATAGTCCAAGTGAGGATCTCTCCTCTAACGGGTTATGGACCACCGGTGAATTGTATAGTCCTAGCCGCCTGAGCACAACGAGGGCCACGACTCAGAATATGTCCGAGATGCCCACTCCCATTCCATAGCAACTGGTATCCCGACTCTCAGGACCACTTACTAGGCCACTCAGCCGTTGCCCATGGTTCACGAACTAGGACGTGACTACAGTAACCCACAAACTGAATCCATTAAATTTACAGAAAATCTTCTTAAAGAAAACTCTTCACCACAAGAAACCAGAGAGATTATTAGCCTTCTTAGAACAACGTTAAACCAAAATTGCTTTACATTCAACGACAAAATCTAATGTCAAAAAGAAGGGTTAGCCAAGGGCTCACCATTGTCAGGTGTTCTAAATAACCTTGAAAACTACTACTTAACCAGCCAGCATTCAAGAGGAATCTTACACTGGAGCAGATATGTAGATGATGTAATATACATACAGTGAAACTCGGTGAAGAAGTTCCCGCATAAGAAGTTTTCCTGCCTAAGAAGTGTGATATTCTTGTTGTTGCTGGTTGCTTTACGTCGCACCGACACAGATAGGTGTGATATTCTTGGTCCCTTGATCAGTTGCATTAAGATATATGTATATTTTTCCCGTTTAAAGTGTTCTGTTGTAAATATATTTCCCGGTTAAACAATTCAGATTTTAGAGCCCTTTGAGATAGAAAACGTCCGCTCAAAGCAGCCCATGGTTAGAACCCTTCATCTCTGCGCAAGTTGCACCCTGTGTTAGACCGTTCGCGCGCTCGCGGTGTGTCTCCGGTGTCACGGAACCTGTGCGGGCTTGCCAAGGCCACATACGTCACGCTATGACAACATGGGCACCAGATGCTCACTCTCACCTTGTGGAATCGAATCGAACCCATCAGTCGAAATTTCCACTTCAACGTTCCATCTAGCTGAATAGAATCGAACGGGATTCTACGTGGGAAACATAAAGCACGCAATGGATGGTTTGATAAAACTTTAATGCAGTAATTTGCAGGCCGCGACAGGGTGAAGTCATTTATCAAGGTGGCCTAAACATTAATTAAAAACCGTAAAGTATATTTGTCCACAACATTACTCTTAATCTACCACAAAATTGAATATTCTAACCTGTTTGATTTTTCATTCCCTTGCTTATTTCCTTCCGGGCATTCTCTCTTACGTTGTTGTTGCAATAATACTTATGGGTCTTGCCATAGAGGAAATTACGTTTTTGAACTAAACTGATAAGATTTTCCGAGTCCATTATTAGTGAGGTGAACAAAAACAACTTCCCGACTCAGTGCAGGAAACAGTTGACTTGCCAGCAGCCAGCTGATACACATGCCGCCAAACAGCCGGCCGAAAGATCCCGATCGTTTACGAAGTTGAACGAATGTTGATAGCCAACTGGATGTTGGTTGGAGGCACACAGAGGCATTTCAATACCACCTGTTGCCATAAAATTGAAAGTTATTTTTAATTTTACCTTTATATGAGTTACACATTGTATTATCGCGTCACTCGTAATTATTACATCGCATTATTAGAACGTAGCAGAAGGATGAGGAGACATGAAATAAAATTCTCGCGGGGAAAGAAACTGTTTACGTTTAGATGTGCTAGCGTTGCTACTGTGCCTTTATCATTCCCACATAATACCCCAGATACTTTTCCATGCACTCATTTCTGCAACTTCGAACCTGTGTTTCTTTTCTTCATTACCTATAGCATGAAGAGGATTGAAGCAGGAAAATAAACTCAATACTGGCATGGCCATGCGGTACTTGTGAAACAGCCAGAAACTATGCCCGTTGCCGTGGCAACCAGTAGGAATGCAGGGGCGATTTAGGCCTAGGCCTAGGTTCTAAGAATCTCTAAGAATAAGATGCCAGATTTCCCATTTGCTGCCGTTATCCTTGAACCAGGTGTCGGGGGTGTGAGGAAGATAGAAAGCACATGCTAACAAACTGCAGTACACGACTTGTCTTTGCGTCTTGTAAGCCTAAGCTATGGATTGCCAAGCATAGTGTAGCGTCGTAATTAGTATGAATAGGAGTCAGTGAAGTTAGTTGTACTTGTAATATCAACGTACAAATATTTTAAGTGAAGATGAGCGGAACTCAAGAGGAAAGAGATCAAGCGAAAGGCACTAACAATAATAGACAAAAGTGGCGATTATAAGGAAAGTGGAGTCAACTGCACTTTACCGTGTTGCTTTGGCAAAGGAACTGGGGATGCCACCGTCTAATTTGAATGGCATTATAGTGAAGAAAGAAGAGATCTTTGCTTCTGCAGGGAATACTTCAGCAAATTGTAAGGATGTTAAATCTGAAAAGTACGATGAAATAGAACAAGCTCTGCTGATATGGTTTAAACTGCAGCGAAGTTTAAACGTACCTTTCAGTGGGACTATTGTGCAGGAGAAAGCCGCATGCAAATTAAGGGTACCTTTTACAGTGTTGAATGGGTGGCTGGACCGCTTTAAAAATCGAGCCGGCATCGTTTACAAAACAATTTGTGGCGAAGCAGAGAGTGTAAGTGCGGAGGAAAGGGAAGCGTGGAAGGAAATAGTTCTGCCTGCTAAAATAAGCAAACCTTGCAATGTTTTTATATAATATGTTCCCTTCTCTTATCAAATATATTTATAATACGGTATGTTCAATTATTTTACTTTATCTCTAAAAATATTGTCATGATAATCAAATTTTTATATTGTGGCTTTCTGTTAGCAGCTGTTATATATCGGCCTATTTCGGTATTGTTCACAAACAAGGAAATCTGTTGGCTGTGTGTTTCACATGTATTTCAAAGTACAGAATAAGTTTTTGGGCATTACCCCTTTTAAGAAGTTTCCTGCTTAAGAAGTTTTTTCTTTTGCAGTCCCTTGAAAAACTTCTTAACAGAGTTTCACTGTATATGATAATGACATTACTAATGCACACCAGTTATTAAACACACTAAATTCTTTACACAAGTCCATCAAGTTCACAATGGAACCAGAAACTAACAAGAAAATAAACTATTTTGACATTACAATCAGCAGGAATAATGATAACCTATCTTAAAAAGTATACAGAAAGCCCAATCAGATGTCACACACTATTAACGAATCAAACCACCCGTGCACACACAAAAAAGCAGGACTGAATACAATGATACACAGAGCTATTTCCATACCAATGAGCACAACGGATTTCAATGAAGAGATACAAATCATAAAACAAATCACGAAAGAAAAGAACCACCCTCTGGGCAGAGTAGATAAACTATTAAATAAATATACGAAAAAAGAAAAGTGCCTGGGATACCACCACACATGACAGGGGAAAAATATGTGGTTCTCAACTACGTTAACAAGAACACATACAAAGTAGCCTTTAGAACGAACACCATACTGCAGACACACATTAGCAAGTGCAACCTAAACAAAAAAGACCCTTTCTCCACATCAGGAGTCTATGAACTCAGTACCAAGAACCTAACTGCAATGCCACATATTTAGGACAAACATAACATAATTTTCACACAAGATACAAAGAACACAAAAACGTGATAAGATATAATCAGCATTCAGCCTTCGGAAAGAACATATACGACAGTTCACACCATTTCACAGACCAACACAGATCTAAAGATTTTACACATCGAAAATAAAAGTAGATCTCTCAATATTAAGGAAGCAATTGAAATTTACATTGAAAAAAAAAAACACTAATGAAGCCAACCTAAATGACCATACACATTTAAAGAATCCGCCCCCACCTCACACTACTTACATAACAGCTTGTCAACGCTTACTCTTTAAATTAGCGCTCAACGGCCTTTAGAGTATGGTTTAACACAAAAATAGCATCTAATAGATACTCTCCATTTGAATTTCGCACTTTATTTAACCCCAAATCATTAACTTGTATTTATCCATAATACATAAAATACATTTTAACATGAAAAACAGTAGATGAAGGAAAAAACCACAACATTCACATTGCTCCGCCCCTACTCCCGAATCCCCTCTCCATGGTACAGCACGTTAATTATAACATGGAGAAGAAACTGACCTGTTCTCCCCTATCCAATAGGAAGAATTCACAATGTTCCACTCACCCCTCCCCAGCCTCCCCTCCCCTTTCCGCAGAACAAAATGCTTTGCCCAAAACCTTCCACTAGCCTTTCCTTGACCGCAGTCATGAAATAGTGTTTGGAGACAACAAATTAAGCTTCGACAATTCAGATAAGTACAACATTTTGTTTATTATGTTAATATGGTGGTGACAGTAACAGGTAGGGACCCTCTTAGAGGCAGCCCTGCCTAGGGAGTGGCGCCCCTGCCTATGTGAAACCCAGAGCACACTAACCCGGTGTGTAACATCTGGTAAAAGGTCCCAGCTCAGGGTAACGAGTGAAGACCTCACCGGCAGCAAAAGCTGAGAATATGATTTGGTGTGGTGGAGCTGGCGGAAGAGGCAACCCATTCCTTTGCGTGTAGTACAGATGGAACCCATTGCCTGGTGGGATGAGGAGGGATCCTCAAAGGCTAAGGGAGTAAACCCCAAAAGAAAATCCTCAATTATGTTAGGCCTAGCAAGCCAGTAAAAGAGCTTATTTGTAGTTGCTTTCAAAACACACACAAGCCTCAGAACGCATTTATCAACTAAATTAAGATGCCAGCATGAGCAGACTTATGTCAGGGATGATGGTTTATGGCCTGATGATAGACAGGGTCTTGCAAAAATGTAAAAATTCCATAGGAGACTAATACAGATTGGGACCATCAACTTACTCAGTCTCACAGGAAAAAATGAAATGGTGTATGGCTTTTAGTGCCGGGAGTGCCCAAGGACAAGTTCGGCTCGCCAGGTGCAGGTCTTTTGATTTGACTCCCGTAGGCGACCTGCACGTCGTGATGAGGATGAAATGATGATGAAGTCACCACATACACCCAGTCCCAGTGCCAGCAAAATTAACCAATTAAGGTTAAAATTCCCAACCCTGCCGGGAATCAAACCTGGGACCCCTGTGACCAAAGGCCAGCACGCTAACCATTCATAAAGACAGCAGGCATCCAGGGTATACAACGGCTGCACAGAGTACTAAATGCCATATGGACAGACAACAAAATATCTGCAGATTGGAACAAGGGTGTTATAATTCTCATGTTTAAGGAAGGCAGCAGACGGAAACCCACCAGCTATAGAGGAATAACACTGCTGTCTCATGGGCTAAAAATTCTAGAGAAGATCACAGAAAGGAGATTGAGAACCATCACTGAACCACAGTTAGAGGAGGAGCAATATGGATTCAGAAGTAACAGATTAACAAGGGATCTAACTTTTAGCACTCACACACTGATGGAAAAGTATTGGGAGAAAGGCAAGAACCTGGTCATTTTATTCCTGGATATAGAAAAGGCCTATGATAGTGTTACAAGAGATAAGATCTGGAAGTGCATGAGGAAAAGAAATGTGCCTGAAGGACTGGTAAGGAAAATTCAGATGTTGTACAAAGACTGTACTAGCTGTGTACAAATTGGGGAAGGTCGATCATCATGGTTTGAGACCAAGAGTGGAGTTCAACAACGAAGTGCACTGTTCCCACTACTGATGATGATGATGATGATGATGATGCTTGTTTAAAGAGGCGTAACATCTAAGTCACTGGCCCCTAGTGGACCGAAATGAGATGAAATGTAAGGACAATAAAAAATCCATAATCTTCCACTGATCAGAATGAAAAACGTGAGGACAAAGAATGAATGGATGGATATGAAGTTAAAACAATCAGTGGATCCAACCCGCAATGCCCCACATTCCCAGAAACTAGCGTTAAACAATAGCATTACTGATCAAGGGACTGCTTCTAAAGCACAATACTGAATCAATGATGCTTGTAGTCTAAATGGGTCCAAAATCCAGGTCATCGGCTCCTCATAATGGTACTTACTGCTAGGAAAGTAGAACCATGGTATTTGTCAGGTTGTGGTACTAATCAAAAATAGTGAAGACTTGCGGTACCGTATTCCGCACATTATCGTACTACTCACAGGTAATGTAATGTGCACATTTAACACAGACCTATGGTGTTTCACACATCGTGTCTCTATTTACAGGCAACGCAAACCTATGGCGTTCTCCACATAAGTGAACTAACCACAGGGACATGCACTATCCCGTGGTGACCCTCACGTAGTGGGTACTAATCATAGGCAAGGCAGAACCATGGTGTCGCTCATATAGTGGTACAAATCACAGGTACTGTAAAATGCATCCTGAACACACACTATCGTCACTAATCACAAACCTACTGTGTACCCAACATAGTGGTACTACGCGCAAGTAAAAGCGACCCATGGTGTTCCCTGTGTGACTGTACTAATTACAAGTAGTATCATGGTTCTAATTTGATCATCCTTTGGTCGCCCCTTTTAGTCGCCTCTTAGGACAGGCAGGGGATACCGTGGGTGTATTCTTCATCTGCGTTTCTCACCCACAGGAGGTTGTGTGTTTGGTCCACGAGAGGTATTTTATTTCCCTCAAGTCTGCCAGCAAGCCGGTTAGGACCCCCCCCCCCCCCCATCAGCCACCTGGGACACGCAACGTGGAAGTATCACCTCTCCCCCTGCTACGCCAGCATAGTAGGTTCGTCGTGCCCCACTACTGTTCATAACTGTTATGGACAACATAATGAAGAACGACAAGGAAAAGTTAGGTGAACTGAATGCAGTGGCCTTTCCTGATGGTATCATGATTTGGGGTGAAACAGAAGAGGAAGTAAGGACCAGACTCAACGTACAGAAATCCTAGTTCCAGGAATCTAACCTCAACATCAGCAAGACCAAGACAGTGGTGATCGCAGTCAACAGAGAAGGGCGTCCAGCAAGTGTAAAAAATTTTTTTTTGCTAGGGGCTTTACGTCGCACCTACACAGATAGGTCTTATGGCGATGATGGGATAGGAAAGGCTTAGGAGTTGGAAGGAAGCGGCCGTGGCCTTAATTAAGGTGCAGCCTCAGCATTTGCCTGGTGTGAAAATGGGAAACCACGGAAAACCATTTTCAGGGCTGCCGATAGTGGGATTCGAACCTACTATGCAAGTGTAAAACTAGGAGACCACCAGCTAGAGTGTGTGGATACTTTTCCTTATCTTGGAAGTGTAATCTCCAGTGATAATTTGGTCAGAAAGGAAATTACAAACAGAGTGCAAAAGGGATCCGAATTCTACCAACAAGAAAGAACACTTTTATGGGATGACATGATTCCAAAACCGGCCAAACTGATGATGTTTAACAGCTATTTCATACCAATATTGACCTATGGCATTGAAGCGTGCACCCTCACAAAAAGAGATTCATCAAGACTGCAAGGATCAGAGATGAAATTTCTTAGATCCACCACCCAGAAGACCAAGATGGACAAGTTAAGAAATGAGGTGGTAAGGAAAGAAGCCGGAATAAAGACATCCGTATTAGACAGAATTGGCACATCCAGTCTACGGTGGTACGGGCATGTGATGAGGATGGAGCCTACAAGAAACAGCCAGAATAAGTTTGGAAAAGGCAGGTGGAGGGGAAAAGACCTGCAGGAAGACCTAAAACCCAATGGATGGACATGATCAAGGTAGATCTAGTTACCAGGGGATGGACAGTGGATGATGTTCCCCATGACAAGTTTTATATGAACAGGAATTAGTGGAAGAGGCTCATAAACAGTACCCGGGAAACTGAAACTGTACAATGATGATGATGATGATGAATATGGGGTTGGTTGTGTTCTTATAAAATCATCATTATTTGTTAATAGTTGTTCATATTATCATCTAATCCTTTATCACTGACAAGTTTACGCAATGTAAACAATGTTGTACATACATACACATGACTTAAGTGATTTGATAGAATCTGAGGATGTTCTTGTAGAACTAAATATGTCGTTCTTTGTACAATTTTATGTTTTACAGGTATGTTTATAGCATTATAATTTACACTGAAATTTTGTGTTTGACAGACTGGAAAGTTTTTATGTCTCATTAGGCTGAAGGTTATCATCACGTCTTCTAAGAAGGAAGATGTTCCTGCTAGCTGGTATACAAGTAGAAGAGGTGAAAACTTTGAGATGCAGAGTGCTCTTTTTATGTATCCAACTTTAGTTCTGTCTAAAATTTTGCAGACTTCTGTGTGAAAGGTACAGCCATGTTAGCTGAACAGCATACGATGCTACTGATGCAACTTTCAGCTTGAAAAATTACATTGCTGCTCTTAGTGCAAGGGATTTGAAATTGCAAATCTCCATTACAGCCTTTATCGCAGCCACTGTTCTATCTTCAATTTGCCTTGTGAAAGTGAATCCAGTGACTTGTAGAGTCACCCTTAAATATTTGAAAGATTTGACTATTTCAATTGTGTGGTTCCCGCAGGTAAATGTATCCAGTGATGACAGTTTCCTACCTTGTACTGACAGTGAATTTCCATATTTTTTAAATCATACGGACAGATTGTGTTTAATATTAAATATTATTAAATCTTATGTGACACTGTTGCTAAATGAAAAAGCTAAAATATTTGAAGCTAAGGAAAAGGACAAATTATTGGTGCAGCAATTAATGTTAAAATTCAAGTGTGGAAGACCACTAATTTATGACACGTTTAATAATAATAATGGTGGATTCAAGAGAATGGTCAAATGAAAAGAAAGGTGAATAGAACCGGTAAAAAGAAAATCAATGAGGTAGTGTGGAAGATGTTCACCTCTGCCCGGTCTAAACAAAGCATGCTCATATCTCGTCCAGCGCTTCCAAGTGAAGCCAGATCTCTTGGAAATTATGAGTTCAAAGCGTCTACAGCAGGGGTGATCAACATACGCCCCGCGAGCCTAAAGACACTGTGTTGACAGATATACAAATGCTAGTGTACATGTCAACTTAGGCCGTCAAGCACGAACACGATTGCAAGAAAGAGCCCTGGATGTAAACTTTCAGGTTGTACAACAATCTTTATAATCATTCTTAGGCCACAGGAAGTGTTCAGCCCATGAAATTAAACAGACAGCTTGAGTTTGCAATAAAGAAGTTTGACAACATCGGAAAATATTTAAATCTTATCAGTGACATTGTCGCTAAATGAAAAAGTTGAAATAATTCTCCAAAAAGATCCCTTAGGAATCTTCCACAAGTTGGAACTTCTTATGGCTATGCATAAAAGGCTACTAAATTGATACAGTTCTGCCATTTCTTACTAACATTGGTAAGTAATGAACTACCTAATCCTTAGTCCACCTATTTTTGTGAACAGGCTTACCACTCCAGCTCCACTTAAATACCACATTTACTTGCGTATCAGACCGCTTTTTTCCCCACTTTTACAGCCAAGAAAGTAAAGGGGGATCCAATATGGGATAACCAACATTTTTTACAGTGAACACATGACTTCTCAGTTATAATGAGCTATAAATTGTAAACATTCTACACTATTCTTTGACAAACTTATAAATATATTTGAGTTATACTGGATATTTTCGTTGGAAGTCAGTATTTCTAAATGTAAAAAGACAATAAATGGTGAACATGACTTTTAGGCCTACATACAAAGTAAATATGAATTAGTTTTGGTTACTTGTACCACATCATTCATTTCATCTCATTAATTTCTCTGATGAGGTTGACGCCAGGAAGGACATACGGTTGTAAAACTTGCTACAAAGATTCGTCTCACTTCATACTCGACCTCGTAGAGAAAAGGTATCATATTATGCAATACTGATAAAAAATAACTTAATGGCCAGTCATTTGTCTCTGTCAGTTGAGCACTAGGCCTACCACACAGTAAACCTGATCACTGCTTTCATCATTTGAATTATCGTCTTGCACTGCCAACTTCCCTGCTACCGGCGTGTCGTCATTCCGAGTGATGTCATCTTCACTGCCATCTTGTCAGCCACGCACTCCAATCGAGAGCATTCAAGGTCCCATCTTTTTTTTAACCTTTTAAAAATAGTTTTGTTCCTGACTGTAGAATCTATTCCCAAATGGTCTCTGATATTCCCAGTTGGTGTATGTGTGGCAGAAGCTACTCCTTCCGAATAAAGCCGTGCTGCAGAAAGCGTGCCAAATCACCAGCTGATAACTAGCGTATGTTACGAGTTGCACTTCTGAATGTAATACATAGTGACTGGAAGCATTCTTTCGATAACTGCGGCTGTTAAAAGCCAGACCCTTATTTTTAAGTATATTTCATGCATGTACTCTACATTCATCACATCAGGATTTACCTAACCAGCTGTAAATGAGATAAGAAGGACCACACTGCTTAGCTTAGGTATGCTATCAAGTGCCCAGATAGCGTGTTGATGTTGGTGAAATGGTGTGAACTGTCATACATGTTCTCTCCGAAGGCTGAATGCCGATTATATCTTATCACGTTTTTGTGTTCTTTGTATCTTGTGGGAAAATTACATTTTGTTTGTCCTATATATGTGGCATTGCAGTTAGGTTCTTGGCACTTGAGTTCATAGACTCCAGACGTCAAGAAAGGGTCTTTTATATTTAGGTTGCACTTGCTGATGTGTATCTGCAGTGTGGAAGTAATCAGGAATTAAATGCAGACGAAGTTATTGCTGAAGTAGATTTTGAACAATGTAGAACAGTGTTTTTCTGTAATACATGAACAAGAAAGCCTATTGAGTGTTTAGATAAGTTCTTCACACAGTGTAATCACCACTGAAAGTATGACAATAAGAGCATTTCTGAGTCCAAAATTGCCCTTGAATAATGTACTGTGTTGTATTATATTTGGTTAATATATTTACATAGCATATCTTTGCAAGATCTCTTACCCCACTACAAGTAGATACCGTATTTACTCGTGTATTAGACTCCCCCCCCCCCCCTCCGGCTTTTCGAGAAAAAGAAAATGAAAAAAATAAATCTTGCATACAAGACCCCCAATGTAATTCGTCAGAGAAGAACAACGATTCCGCTTTGAAGCGGTTACAAGTCTTATTCCAGCTCTGATGACATCACACAAATTTGTGAATAGTTTTGTCTGTATGACCCTCACAATGAAAACATGCGTCGAAGTCATGCGGTACATCTGTGTTTCGTAGTTAAGAAATGTCCGCCTCTGTAGCGTAGGCCTACTGCAGCTCTGATGATGTCGCACAAATAGGTGAATAGTTTCGTGTCCAACTCACGCATTGCAAAGCATGCATCAGTCATGCTATATTTCTGTGTTTTGTAGTTAAGAATGTCCGCCAGCGTAATGATTAGCACAATTAGCTGCCGTTATCGGGAGTCTGAGTTCAATTTCCGATACCGTACTGCCAGAGATTTACAAATGGCAGGAAGGTTAATATGTGGTAAAAATGGTACATGTAACTTGCTTCCACTGGGGGCGTGAATAAAAAGAGCTGCACCACCTTGGAATAAGGAAATGAGTTTACTTTAATTGACAAATATTCATTATTGTTGCTGTTAATATAACAGGCAAGGTCATTAACAAAGTGATCGTTTAATATCTCGTAACTCAGGCCAATATGGGTATTTTTTGGAGAGAAGTTCAAAACGTGATAAAAACTGATGATGATGATGATGCTTGTTGTTTAAAGGGGCCTAACATCGAGGTCATCGGCCCCTAATGGTACGAAATGAAATGACAACAAAAAATTCAAAAAATCCACTGACCAAAATAAATAAAAATGTCATGAAAAATGAATGGATGGACATGAACCCAAAAAAATAACAAAAGCAAACAAGAAACAAACAAACAAAAAAAACAGTGGATCTGACTCAAAAACGGTCATAAATAATAGTATTACTGACCAAGGGACCACTTATAAAACACAGTCCTGAATCGATTATGCTTGATGTCTAAAGGGGTCCAAAAACCAGGTCTACGGCCCCTCAGTATGGTACAAGTCGCGCGTACAGTAGAACCATGATATTTCTCGAGCTGCGGTACTAATCAAAGGTAGCGTAAACTCACGGTGTTCCAAGCATTAAGGTACTACTCACAAGTATTGTACGTCGTAAAGATAACGCAGACCTATGGTGTTTCTCACACAATGGCGCCACTCATAGCCAACGCAAACCGATGAGGTTCCTCACCTATGTGTACTAAGCACAGGCGCCGGCATTCCCGTGGTGTTCCTCACATAGTGGGTACTAATCACTGGCAACGCAGACCCACGGTGTCGCACAAAGTGGTACAACTCACAGGCTACGCCCAGACGCGTGGTGTCGCTCACACGGGTACAACTCACAGGCAACGCCCAGACCTGTGGTGTTGCACACACGGGCACGACTCGCGGGTACTGGAAACCCACACTGAACTCCCCTCGAGTGCTACGAATAACAAAAATATGGAGTACCTAACAGAGTGGTACTACTCGCAAGTAAAAGCGACCGATGGTGTTCCACGCGTGATGGTACTAATCAAAAGTAGTTTCATGGTTCTAATCCAAGCATCCCTTGGTCGCCCCTTTTAGTCGCCTCTCACGACAGGCAGGGGATACCGTGGGTGTATTATTCGTCTGCCTCCCCCACCCACAGGGGGTGTGTGTTTGGTCCGCGAGAGGTATTTTATTTCCCTCAAGTCCGCCGGCAAGCCGGTTAGGATCCCCCTATCCGCCACCTGGGACGCGCCACGTGGGAGTATCATCTCTCCCCCTGTTACGCGTGCGTAGCAGGTTCGTGGTGTGATAAAAACTATCCAATCATAACGACTATTTTACTTGTCAACATACCTAACAAATAATAATAATAATAATAATAATAATAATAATAATAATAATAATTTTATGTCCCCACTTTTAACGATTTTTGGAGACGCCAAACAAAACATATTAGGGTACACGTTAATTAAAAAATGGAGACAACAAACATACAAAATTAAATATTATGATAATGAAACGCATTATCGCCACACCTTCGATCCATCTTCATCCATAAATAAAAATTAATTATTTTATAATTGTTTAATACATTGTTTCATTTGTAATTTAACCCAAATTACAAAAATTTTGTATTGAAAAGGTGGAACTGTTAAACTAAACTTTTAATTTTATATGTAATCACAGTTCAATACGGACCATTCAATATGAAGTTTATATCTCTTAATGATATCCATAAATGCGGTAAACTATCCTGTTATTTATTTTTATTCTTTCCATCGTGGAACGCCTGGCACTATCTGGTATGTAAGGTATTAGTATTATATCATATAATGATATACATCAGAAGTTCACTGGGTGACTTAATGGACTTCAATGAATAACATCCAAGTTATTTCCTGCCACATTAGGGCATTTCAAAACGATCAAGTAATTCACAAGTACAGCCAGAGTAAAATTCCGTAAATCAGATTCAGAATTTTAGGGTATATTCTTTGTAGTAGGCAGTTTCTATACTTTGTGGCCAACAATTTTAAGGAGCACCATTAAGCGTAAGAAGGTTAATCACATTTGCAATTCGATCCATTTGTTACTTTATTCAATGATCACATTTTAACACAGGGTAACACACGAATGAAATGATCTAAAGAAAGGGTTTGGCAATACTCAATATTTGTTATGGAATTTAGAGAGCAAAATAATCCACACATAGGCTGGTCCTCAGATGTCAATATAACAGTGACAAGAACACACCTTTTAACGTACATGCACATGCACAGTTTCAATCTGGCTGCTCTCTCCCCTTATTTGGATGAAAGAAAGGTACATATATAGGATTGTATGATCCTTGGGTATTCCCTGATCTAGTGAATTAGATGGAATTTCACACTGCAAAACACAATACATGCTAGACGAAAGGTGCAAGTTCAAATATAGTGTACTTTCTTCCCATAATTCACTTTTCAATGTGACACTTTGTCAGAGAGTTTTACACTTCGAGTGATTGAATTAACACTAAAACATAGTAAACTTGCTAAGGACCAAGAATTTAATGTGACTTAATTAAACTATGCTACTGGTGAAAACAGAAAGTTACTCATGAAACTACCTACAAATCAAGAAAAGTGTTTTGGGGGATGAGAAGTGGTAAGTTTCATAAGCTCAAAAATGGTTTCAGTAAGTGAAATGTTTTCGTGATGATAGATGTGGTTTCACACCAAATGAAGTATTAGCCGTACGGAAAGGAAGGTGAGCCCTGAAAGTGTGAAGCTTTATTGCTTCTAAAAAGTATGTTACTTTAATCACATCTGATTTCCTAATTCTCCGCCTATACTGGCGGAAAATGAAATCCGAACACCAAACTAAAATCGGGAGGCGTACTAGGACATCTGAAAGATAACGCCAATTCAAATTTGCGTGCTAGTTGACAAAGAGGGTTGCTAGTAGTGCCAATATAACCTGGCAAAGCAAGTTTCCTTTAAGTACACGCTGTACAATTCACGAGTGTTAGTCATCGTCTGGTGTTGATATTGTGAGGTAGGTGTGAGTCAAACATGCTCTTAAGGAGCAGCTTACTGAGTATGAACGAGGCCGTGGAATAGGGCTACGAGAAGATGGATGTTCATTCCATGATATGGCAGAAAGACTTGGCAGGCATGTATCCACAGTACAACGGTGTTGGCAACAATGGTCATGGGAAGGCATTGTCTCAAGAAGACTGGGGTCTGACTGCACACGGGCCACTATGGAGGGGAAAGACTGCCATATTCACCACATGACTGTAGTGGATGGTACTGCATCTAGAGTAGGCATTAGAGCTTTGGTTGGCAACAGTGATGCAGCCCCGAGCCAGATGTCCTGTAGCGTTCATGCCATTAACTCCAAACCACTGCCATCTGCAACTCCAGTGGTGTCAAGCTAGAGCTTACTGGAGGATGGAGTGGAGATCTCTGTCTTGGTAACAGTGATGGCCGTAGGTTGGTAAGAAGACCAGGCGAGTGCTTCGAACCAAGCCATCTGTGGTATTGACACACAGGAACTACAACAGGAGTAATGTTCTGAGGAGCGATTTTCTTTGGCAGCAGGAGCACTCTTGTCATTATCCCATGAACCTTGACAGTGGATTTATATGTCAGACTGGTGGTTGAACCAGTTGCGCTGCCATTCATTCGTAGTATGCAAAGAGATGTTTTCTAATAGGACAACACTTCTCCTCATACCGGTGCTGTCACCCAACGTGCTCTACAGGGTGTTGACCAGTTGCCTAAGCCTCCGAGATTCAACACGTATGGGACATTATGGGATGACAAATACAGTCATCCAATACCAGCATTAACCATTCAACCATTGCTGACTCGATGGATCAAGTGCAAAAGACATGAAACTCCATCCCACAAAATGACATAAAACACCTGTACGACACAATGCATGCATGTCTGCATACTTGCATTCGAAATCGTGGTGACTACAGCGGTTATTAATGGACCCCACATTATGCATACCTGAATCTGTAACCTGGCAACTTTGATCAAATGAATATGTTACCTACATAATTGCTTACCTAAAATTACACTTCTCTAAAGTAATATCTTCTTGGTGTTGGTATTTCATTTTCCGCCAGTGTATCAGAAAGAGGAGGAGGAGGACTACTTCTTGATGTATGGAAAAGTTTGCAGTCAAACTGCACTACTGAAGACTTTCTTTGGGTGGATGATGATGTGATAACTGCAGAGGAAAGGAGCATGGAGGAGCTGGTTGCAGAACAAACAGCAACAGAGTCTTCCACCAGCGACAAAGAAAAAGAAGATGAGCATGGTGAAGTGATGCCTATCAGTGCTGACACTAGTGTAACAGTGGACACTTTACATTATATATTCACTGCTGCGAGGAATAAACAACAAGTAAATATTGCCATTGATGCTTTCACGGCCCGTACTTATAGACATATATATAGGCTTTTGGGCTTACGCCGTGTCAAGAAAATTTTCTTCCGATGACGCAGAGCACAGTTCTCTGCGAAACGTGAAGAATTTCACTTTTTGACACGGCATAAGCCCAAAAGCCTATAACATGGAAACAAGTGAATAACAAATCGCATCTGGATATTTAACTCTAAGAAAATAAATAAATTATGGAAGGTTGATGGATTTCAAGTTATGCTAAACATGTTAATACATAGTAAATCATTCACCACAGAACATAAAAGGACAAATTTCACAATTTTAATTTTTCAATAAAAGAAAAGAAATGTAGTTTTAGGCCATATTTAAGAAAATTAAAAAAGTACTTTTACCTACTTACATAGAATCTGATTAAGGATGAACTTCTTGTAAGTCTGATCTCTCTGTTTATCACTGCCGCTCATATAATTTGTATTTATGACATGACAGTTGACAGTCATATCTCACAGACCTCTAATTTCCAGAATCTTAGGTCTTCTGCCACCACGTGATGAATAAAGGCAAACAACATTTCAGCTGTTACTCTCACCAGAGCTTCATTAATATTCTGAGTTTTAGTTTAAAGGTTTTATTATTAAGCACAACATATTCCTTTACCAGGATCCACACCAACTCCATGGGATAAAGCTTCTGTTCAGCCTTAGCAAACGAATGATGTCATAGAGATTAGAGATACAACATGGTGCGAACAGAGGATGTCATAGAGGTTAGAGATGGCAGGTCAAGCATGAGCACAAGCATCCCTGGCACTCTTCATTTTGAATTGCTTGTTTATATTAGTGATGACAATGTACAAATCGGTTCTTGCACATTTTTCTGACTTAAATTATTTGAGAAATTGTATTCTGGACATTTTGCATGTAGGATTGCATTATGCCATGACCTGGCTACTGAACTTCTTTGATGTCCACGAGTATGTGTTCTGTGGTATCATCAACCAATAAATGTTAATATAAACGCATGCTCATGTTTACGGTAGAACTGGTTTTTCGTTTCTTCTTCTTTTTCTTTTTTTTGTTTGCTAGTGGCTTTACGTCGCACCAACACAGACAGGTCTTATGGCGACGATGGGATAGCAAAGGGCTAGGAGCTGGAAGGAAGCAGCTGTGGCCTTAATTAAGGTACAGCCCCAGCCAGCATTTGCCTGGTGTGAAAATGGGAAACACGGAAAACCATCTTCAGGGCTGCCAACAGTGGGACTCGAACCCACTATATCCCGGATGCAAGTGAGACTGATGTGGTGATAGGAGTGGAATCGTGGTTGAAAGAAGGGGTGGGTAACAGAGAAGTATTTCCAGAAGGGTACACAGTCTACTGTAGAGACCGAGGATATAAAAAGGGAGGGGGGGTGTTTATTCTGGTGAAGGAAACTTACTGTTCACATGAATGGTTTACCGATGAAATGGATGAAATATTAGGGATAAAATTAGTTTGTGATAATATGAAGGAGGTGGGAATTATAGGAACATACAGGCCTGGAAGAAAGGAAAGAGACATGGAAATCTTTGAGAAAATAATAGATTATACTCGTAAAAACAATAATAATGAAATGGTAATAATTGGGGGAGATCTAAATTTGCCTGAAGTTGAATGGAATGGAGCTGCAAGTGAAACCCATGAACAGAAACTGGCAAATAAGTTAATTTGGGAGGGAGGATTTACACAAGCAGTACAAGAACCGACTCGTCTCAATAACTTACTAGATGTATTCTTGGTTAAACCATAGGAAATTGTTGATAAAACTGAGGCAATTGAAGGAATAGGAGACCATAAGGCTGTAATAATGGATGTAGGACTCGTACCAAAAAGGCTTAATAAGAGGGTTACACAAGACAAGAAATTGTACAGAAAAACTAAAGTTGATGAATTTGGGACTTACCTTAAATCACAATTCAGTTGTTGGATAAGTGAAGGGAGTAACATGGATACACTTTGGGCTAAATTTAAAGGAATCATTTGGGAAGGAGAGAAGAGATTTGCACCTGTTAAGAAGGGTAAAATGACCTCAGACCCTGTATATTATACAAGGGAAATAAGAAAATTAAAAAGAAAATGTAGAATAGTAAACAGGAAAATCAAAGAGGGTAGGGAGAGTAGAGAAACTAGTAAACAGCTAATAAGGGAACTGAATAGAGTGAAAAAGGAAGCAAAAGAGAATTATATGAATGGCATACTTCAAGAGGGTAATGACCACAAAGGGAAATGGAAAAAGCTGTATTCATATATCAGGAATCAAAAAGGAAAAGGAATCCAAATTCCTACAATGGTGGGAGAAGGGGGTGAACACTATTTAACAGATACTGAGAAAGCAAACCTATTTAGTAGGGAATTTAGAGATTCAGTAGATGATTGTCAAGAGTTGGAAACCGAAACAGAAGATAGAGAGGGAGAGAGACAGAGGGAAACAAGAAGCTTCTCATTCACAAACGAAGATATTTTCAGAGAAATGCAACTGCTTCAGCAAGGAAAAGCAGCAGGAAGTGATCAAATTACTGGGGAGGTATTAAAGACAATGGGGTGGTACATAGTGCCTTATTTAAAATTTCTCTTTGACTATGTCATAAATAATAGTGTAATACCAAAGGAATGGAAGGAATCTATAATAATACCTATTTATAAAGGAAAGGGTGATAAAAGGAAACCAGAGAACTACAGATCAATCAGCCTGACCAGTATAGTTTGTAAAATACTGGAGAGTTTAATATCGAAGTACATCAGAGGGATATGTGATGATAAAAATTGGTTCATGAGGAGCCAGTATGGATTTAGAAAGAAATTTTCTTGTGAGGCACAACTGGTGGGATTTCAGCAGGACATATCAGATCAGTTGGATTCAGGAGGTCAGTTAGATTGCATAGCCATAGATCTTTCCAAAGCCTTTGATAGAGTGGAACATGGAATATTATTAAAGAAATTGGAGGGAATAGGATTGGACGTAAGGGTTACACGTTGGATAAAAACATTTCTAAATTCAAGGGTTCAGAAAGTCAAAGTAGGAAATAATGTATCTCAGGAAGAGAAAGTTTGGAAGGGAATTGCACAGGGTAGTATAATCGGTCCGTTACTTTTCTTAATATACGCAAATGATTTAGAGAACAATATAACATCAAAAATAAGATTGTATGCAGATGACATAATTGTTTATAGGAAAATAAACAACACTGAGGATTGTTCAGAATTACAAAGGGACCTTGAAAGTATCCAACAATGGGTTGAAGAAAATAATATGAAGGTTAATGGAGGCAAATCAACTGTTACAACTTTTACAAACAGGAGCTTTAAAACTGAATTTGAATATACTTTGGATGAGGTAGTTATCCCAAAAGATGGCAAGTGCAAATACTTAGGTGTGAGATTTGAAAGTAATTTGCACTGGAAGGGTCATATTGATGACATTGTTGGGAAAGCATACAGATCGTTACATGTCATAATGAGGCTACTTAAAGGATGTAACAAAGAATTAAAAGAAAAAAGTTACTTGAGTATGGTTCGTCCATTATTGGAATATGCAAACAGTGTTTGGGATCCTCACCAAGAATACCTAATAAAAGAAATAGATAGTGTGCAGAGGAAAGCAGCAAGATTTGTAACAGGGGATTTCAGGAGAAAGAGTAGTGTATCAGAAATGTGTATCAGAAACATTGTCAGTGTAAATTGTATAATATTGTATTATAGGAAAATTTTCTTCTCTTGTTAATTTAATATTTAGTGCTTGACAATAATGTATTTTAGTGTACCATTTGCCACCGAGGTAGACACCTCATTTGCAAAGAAAGAGATTTTGATTTGATTTGAAGTTCACAGCTGCGCGCCCCTATCCGCATGGCCAACTCGCCCGGTTGGTTTTTCTCGACGATGGCAGTATAGAAGTAAGAAGTGTAAGAAGAGATTGATTCCAGATTATTTTTTGGTAGGAAGCAACGATTGTATAGTTTTCCATCTGGAATATGATGATGATGATGATGATGATGATGATTATGATGATGCTTGTTGTTTAAAGGGGGCCTAACATCTACGTCATCGGCCCCTAATGGTACGAATGAGACTAAATGAAATGACAAATTAAAAGCCCAAAAACATCCACTGATCACAATTCAAAATGTGAGGATGAAGAATGAATGAATGGATGGATATGAATTTAAAACGATCAGTGGAACCGACCCACAGTGCCTCACATGCACAGAAACTGGCACAAGACAATAGTATTACTGACCAAGGGACTGTTTCTATAGCACAATACAGAATCGATGATACTTGTAAGCGAAAGGGGTCCAAAATCCAAGTCAGCGGCCCCTCACAATGGTACTTATCGCTAGGAAAGTAGAACCATGGTATTTGTCATGTTGTGGTACTAATCAAGAGTAGCAGAGACTCGCGGTATTCCACACCTTATGGTACTACTCACAGGTAATGAAATTAGCACATGTATTACAGACCTACGCTGTTTCGCACATTGCGGCGCCATTTACAGGCAATGCAAACTTATGGTGTTCATCACATAAGCGTACTAACCACAGGGACTTGTACTATCCCGTGGTGTTCCTCATATAGTGGGTATTAATCATAGGAAAGCCAGAACCATGGATTCCCTTATCCTACAGTGTCGCTTATATAGTGCTACTAATCATAGGTACTGTAAAAGCCGCCGTGCTCTCGTTTGTAATCACAGGTACTGTAAAAGCCGCCGTGCTCTCGTTTGTTACTAATCACAAACCTATTTGGTACCCAACATAGGGGTACTACGCGCAAGTAAAAGCGACCATGGTGTTCCCCGCATGATGGTACTAATCACAAATAGTTTCATGGTTCTAATTTGATCATCCCTTTGTCACCCCTTTTAGTCACCTCTTACGACAGGCAGGGGATACCGTGGGTGAATTCTTTGTCTGCGTCCCCCACCCACAGGGGGTCCATCTGGAATAAATGTGTGTTAATGTTCTAAATAGGTACAATTGTAGTAATTAAAATGTTCAATCCAGAGAAAAAATGTATTGCATCTTTGCCAATTCTATAGCCAATCTAAGAAAGATAACCAGATTAAAATAATACACTGTATTACACAATATTTTAACTACTTTTAACTACCTACTGATACACTTCTCCTCGGCAGTGGATGAGCAGAATTACAAAGGCAGTGTAATATCAACAATTATTTTACACTGGACCTTTATTTGAGGTAAGTATTAGGATTAAGATTGAAATACTCTATATAATGGTAGCACCGTATAAGGGCCCTGTGCCAGGGTTATGGTAAAGTTTTCAGCAGCAGCTTTGGCAGAGACCTTCTGCACGGCACAGCTGACAGATGAAGCATTCCAGTACTCAACCAAGGCCAACTAGATAGACAGGCCATAAGGCTCCCGCTCCACTTCGGGCGCTAAGTCACACAAGTCGCCAGCCGCTTCACTTCTCGCCAGTGACTTGTAGGCTGATCTGAACCTCGCAGCAGTGAGGCTATCGATGGTGTTGAATGATTTAAACGTGTGAACATTGTGAATTATGGCCACGTCATGTTGTATACCTGGTTGTAAAATCAACTACAGTTCAAAACAGCCTAATATTTCTGTGTTTAAATTTTCTACCGACTTGTTTCGGAAACAAAAGTGGATCATAGCCATCCATCGAACCGAATTCGTCCCTTCAGCAAGCTCAGTTGTGAGCATAAAACACTTCGACGAAGTTTCGTAATTAGGGACGATTCTGTTAAAAGACCTGATGAGTCTATTTTAACTGTAAACCCTAACCATTTAAAACTCTCAAACGACGCTATTCCTAAGATTGACAATGTGCCTGCCTATCTGTCTAAAAATCTTCCAACAACGAGCAAAAATCCCATTCAAAGACAAGAAGAAATTGAAAAACGGGAAGAGGAAGGAAAGAAAGAAAGCTGAGGAAGAATATGACAGGATCAAGGACTTCGATGACGTTCAGGGTAATTTCAGTATTAAACGCAAATTAGATTTGGACACAGTTTTCGTCAATTTTAACTGCCAAAGTCTCTGTATTTTCAACATGTATATGACTGAGAAAAATATTCCAAAAATTGGTACTTCCTCAACATTAAACGAGGCTCTTGATTTTAAAGCCATGAAACATATTTTCATGAGTGATAACCCTGATATACGTGCATTAGGTGACGGGGGCAAGATATTAAAATGGTCAAATTAGAAAAGTATTTGTAACTTCCTGTTTAGACCTGCTTGTAACCCAAAAGTGACTGTCCACGACAAAATAGAATCTATGCACAAAATAATCGATGAAGTTGAAAGTGAAGTTGATGAGTGTATCATTACTGATAAATTATAATTTGTAAGGAACAGTTAAATATAGCCTTTGCAAAGAAAGTATCTTACTCCTGTATACTAATAACATGGTTCACTTCAATATTTTTCGCATTTCCTGGAGCGTAAAAGAAGATAAGACAGTCAACGTTTCTTACAATGCCTCACCCGGTTATTCACAGTCTTTTACTGCAAAACTAGGCACGGGAAATTCAGGTATTGATGATTCACATTGGAATTACTTGAAAAAATTGTTAAAGGAGCATGAAAGATTTTGTAACTTGTTGGATGGAGTCTACGTAAAACGTGAGCTGAACTATAAAGGAGGAAAGGTATTATTTTTTGTTTTTACTAGTGGCTTTACGTCGTACCGACACAGATAGGTCTTATGGCGACGATGGGATAGGAAAGGCCTAACAGCTGGAAGGAAGCGGCCGTGGCTTTAATTAAAGTACAGCCCCAGCATTTGCCTGGTGTGAAAATGGGAAACTACGGAAAACCATCTTCAGGGCTGCCGACAGTGGGATCTGAACCCACTATCCCCCGATGCAAGTTCACAGCCGCACGCCCCTAACCGCACGGTCAAATCGCCCGGTAGAAGGAAAGGTAGAGGGAGTTGCTTTTAGTAGTAAAAGCGGAGAAAATAACACTACATTAGCTACAACTGCACAAACTTTAATGTTGTCATCCAGTCTTTAAAAAAAATAAAGACGTTGTTGATTTGTTTCCATATGAGAACCTAATGTGACATTTCTCAGAAGAACTAACTTTGCAAGTCTTTAAAGTATTAACAGATAGGCCTATAGCTTATAAGGTAGCATGCATATTTTTTTGCAAGTTGCTTTACGTCGCACCGACACAGGTAGGTCTTATGGCGACGATGGGACAGTAAAGGACTAGGAGTGGGAAGAAAGTGTCCGTGGCCTTAATTAAGGTACAGCCCCAGCATTTGCCTGGTGTGAAAATGCGAAACCACGGAAAACCATCTTCAGGGCTGCCGACAGTGGGGTTCGAACCCACTATCTCCCGAATACTGGGCATAATTTCTAATAATAACAGTGTTAGTAGGAAAATGTTTGAAAAGCTGTGCAAGAGCAATTTACAAACCATTTTTCAAAACCCATTCGACAAAACACAAAAAATAAATCATTGTTTGATACTGGTCATTTATTTAAAATCTTAATAAATAACTGGCTTAATCAAGCTGACAACTTATCCTGACTTAGACATTTTTTTGTCTGACTCAGGGTTGTCAATCTGAGTCTATCTAGTGCGGCCTTGGCTTGCTCCTGCCCTGGACCAAAAGGTGTTGTACCAGACTCTTTTAGAGCTACAAAATTTAAACCTGTATACTAATGTTTTTACATGAGGATTCACAGAGATAAATTCTGATTTCGCTTGTCAACTATGTTCTGGAAAACGAAAACGTCATGTTTAAAACATGCAGTGAATAAATAAATATTTTTAAACATTTCGTTGACAAATGTATATACATCTTTTGTAATATATTATTGAATAACAATAGAAAAAATACCGTAGACAAACTCATGGCTAAGAAGAAGTAATCCTCAGGAAAATAAAAATGTATAAACTGAAACCGGAATTGTTAGGTAAGTTTTAAGCTGCAGCTTAATTTCTAAGAAAGTTTTTGGACTATTGTTGTGAATTGCCATCATGTATTTTCCTAGTAACATTACAACTATTTGTATACGTATTATGCGTTCTAATCTTTTACATGATACCGTGTTCAGTTACAAGTGACAGATGTCAGCATAATTTTAAGTAAAGAAATGTACATATACTGCCCAGCCAGTTTTCTCCTCGCATAAAACTCGTGTTATTATTTATACATTTCATTTTCCGTATTGACAGATTCAAAGTATAGATAAGAAATGTGTTTTTCCACCATTCAATACACAATTTTTTTTTTTTTTTTATTTTAATAGATTAATCTATTAAAATAAATTGTGTATTGAATGGTGCAAAAACACATTTCTTATCTATACTTTAAAACTCGTGTAGTATACAAGCCTAAGTAAAGCCACAGTTGAAGGAGTGTTCAATTATATTGTTAAGGTTGAATAAATGAACAATATCAACAATATCATGGTGAAAGTGAGAGCGGGCCCTCACTACCATGCTGAACGCCAGCCACTCTCGTGACGTCACGGTCCGAGCCTTGTGGCCTGTCTATCTAGTGAGGCCTTGACTCAACCTGCTGCCTTGCAGATAAAGTACGGGGCTACTAAAGACCAAGGGAATTCACCCCCCCACCCCCGCCAAAAAAAGCAACACCTCGACTGTGTTAAGCATCTAATCAATATATGAAAAATGTTTCCACCTAATCAATACCTTTCTTTTTATTAAGCCTTTGGCTACTTATAAAATTAATTATATCAGGACATGTTTCAATCGCTTTGCGATCATCATCAGCTGCTTACATAAAAGCGTGAATAAAAACAGCATACAACAATTACATAGTTGACATTAAAAAAAATTTAAAAAACTGGTGTTAGTAAGGGACGTATGGGTTGGAGGGGGGAGGGGGGAGGTAGTGTGCGGAGGGAGACGGTTGTTACTAGGACGTTAAACTTAAAATAAAAATACTATCTATGGATTAGAATTCTTTGGTTTTATTTCAAGTCCCAAAGGCTTAATAAAATACTTGTTGTTTAAAAAGCTAAAAAATTTAGAAAAAGAATAAGCAAGAGAATCATGCTTCATAGTAGAGTACAAAAGTGACGTGGAAGAAACAAGAAGTAAAGAAGAAACAGACTCTAGCAAAAAACTTTTCTTCAGGATCATAACACTAAAAAATCTTTTAGTTTTTTAAACAAGTGATTTTATTAAGCCTTTGGGACTTAAAATGAAACCAAAGACATTCTAGTCCATAGATAGTAATTTTAATTTATTTTAAGTTTAATGTCCTAGTAACAACCGTCCCCCTCCGCACACTACCTCCCCCACCTCCAACCCATACGTCCCTTACTAACACCAGTTTTTTTTTAAAATGTCAACTATGTGATTGTTGTATGCTGTTTTTATCTAAGATTTGTCCGCCTCCGTAGCGTAACAGTTTGTGTTATTAGCTGCCGTCCTCGGGGGCCGGGTTCGATTCCCGGTACTGCCAGAAATTTAAAACTGGCAGGAGGGCTGGTATGTGGTTGGAATGGTATATGCAGCTCACCTCCAATGGGGGTGTGCCTGAAAAGAGCTGCACCACCTTGGGATGAGGACACGAGTTTACTTTTATCTAAGATTTTATCTAAGCAGCTGATGATGATCGCAAAGCGATCGAAACATGGCCTGATATAATTTATGTTTTTATAAGTAGCCAAAGGCTATATAAAAAATGGTATTGATTAGGTGGAAAAAATTTTCATATATTGATTAGATTACATTATCGATACGGCAATGAAGTGGATAGTTTGTAATGTGTTAAGCATAGCAAGTTAGCACAAGAAGAAAGACAAGGATTGCTTTCAACTGTTTTCAACAATAGAACAAGCCTTGGGAGCAGGTTTGTTCATTTCCACGTCCAGCCTGCAGGAGCGGAGAATCGATGATGATGGTTATTATTATTTCCCTGAAAGATATGTCTCTATGTTTCCTATGAATATGGGTTTTATCAGAGACCATCTTACTTTCTGTTATTTTTAATTTTGTGGTACTTTATTCAACATAGGAATGAAGATACAATAAACAGGTGACTACTAAGCAGGCAGTGTTGGCCAGGAACAGCAGCTTTGCCCGCATAACAGTGCCAATATAGTGTATCTCTCCAGCCATTTACATGCTACACAAAGGGATTGTCTGGTAGTCGGGTACAGGCCTTGTCCAGTAACTGGTTCCATTCAGAAAGTGTGGGTTATGATGAAAAGACAGCACACATATTTTCTTCAGTAAACATCTGATGTTCAACAACTGATCCTCATAATTCAACTACCCTGAAATGAGAATATCCAGTAAGCTATTTACGACCAGACTGACTCAAAAGTTTGGTTGACAAACAGGCATTGGAACACACAGCCACTATATCAATGTTATGTTACATTGGAATGGAGGAATAAATTTTATAATATTACTGTGTGCTTACAACCTTCAACTTAGTGTGTGCATATTGAAACCACTGGTAAACAAAATAATTCACATCTCTGTACTGGACTACTCTCTTCCTCTTCACTCCCTGATGTTTCTTTCCTTCCCACTCTTGAAATGTATTTTTTTCTAACAATGCTATTCAATTGTTTCTTTTAATACTTTTGAAAAATTTGGCCAGTTTACTTGACAAAATTCCTTTCTCACTTTCAATAATTGCTTTCCTTCTCTCCTCTGACTTGTAGCACATTAATGAAGTCACTGAGAGTACACGACTGAACTCAAAAAACTAACTAAAGGTATTAAATGTTCAAAATATGACTGCAGGAACTACTGCTTGTTTGCGTCAGTACTCTGACGGGTCCGGGTTAGTCATCAGGTGACAGTAATGTGCTAAATGCATGACTGCTCAATTAATCAGCCGGTCACTCCTTGGTGATACAGAAGTTCCTTTCACTAGCCCCTGAAATATCAATACACATTCCATTCTGAATTTAGCCTATTCTTTTTGGATTTGTAGCACTCAAAAATTCTTTTCTAAAATTCATCCCGTCCTACTGATAACATGAGACTCGTGTGATGGCAGTACTCCGTCCACTAATGTGCCCGCGCCTTACCCACTGCCCTCTACAAACTCCAATAAACTAACACAATCGGCATCTCACCCAGGTGATATTTTATTTCAAATATATAATACATATATAATAATAATATATAAAATTTTAAGACACCTTGGACTACACCCCAAATTAATAAACATGATAAAATTGACTCTCACCAATACCAAGTCAAAAGTGAAGTTTAGGGGTGAAACATCAGAGACATTTGAAATTAAAACTGGACTACGGCAGGGAGATGGGCTCTCACCACTATTATTTAACTGTGCTCTAGAAATGGTAATGAGGGAATGGTTTAGAAAATGTCCCCCCAAAATAAAGATTGGCCGAAAAATCAAAACAAATTGCCTGGGTTTTGCTGACGATTTAGCATTACTAGCAGTGGACATAAAAGAAGCAAAAACCCAGATATCAGAACTTCAAAACATTGCAAATAAAATTGGCCTCAAAATATCATTTGAAAAAACAGAAATTATGCCCCAAAAACCAACACAGCTAAAAGAAGTCACCATAAATGGTAATAAAATCAAAATAGTAACTCAGTTTAAATATCTTGGAGAAGTAATAACACATAACTTAAATGAAAAATCTCAATCCAAGTAAGAACAAATAGATTAGCTAAAGCACAAAAATTAACATGGGATATCTACAAAAAGAAATGTCTATCAATAAATACAAAAATAAAACACTACAACACAGTTATAAAACCGGAAGCTACATATGCAGCAGAAACACTCTTTTACCTGAATAAACAATCAAAGACTGACAGACTTCAGAAAATTGAAAGGAGGATTGGAAGAACCTGTATCAACAAAAAATATCAGAAAGATGGACAGTGGCGGTTAATACCTAACAAAGTCGTGTACAAAGAGCTAGAACCCATTACAGATACTATGCGTAAGAGGAGACTGGGATTCTTTGGACATATCATGAGGATGCAGGACTCGAGACTTCTGAAACAACTAGTACAACACAATCTCGTCTCAAAAAATACCACAACAGGATGTAAATGGATCAGAGAAGTAAGAGAGGATCTGAAGGAAATAGGCCTTACAACAGAAGACACCAAAAATAAGATAAAATTGAATACAAAACTCAAGAATACAAACCTCCGCTTTACCCTTACACAAAACAAACCAACAACACGCACATTTTCAACTGAGGAAAGGGCACGAAGATCGGAGCGTCTGAAGAAGTACTGGGAGGACCGCAAAGCCCGAACAATCCCTTCAAAGAGACCTGAACGACGGACTGACTAAAGTGATCCTATGTGGTCATAAAAGAAGAAGAAGAAGAATACAGCTTTTTTCTCAAACTTAAATGGTGTTGGCCTTAATGCATAAAACAGCACCAAGTTTACGCCAAAAATGTTGCCTTATTCTCTGTTGACGTGGTTTATTTTGTTTGATGGTAGGCAACATAGTAGAAGGGTTGAGGAAAACGCATTTATTGCAACCCACAAATTTGAAGTTCTACTGTATGAATTCAGCTGGGTTAGATGCTGATATTTATAGCCGTGTTGCGTAGTTTCCTTCTTCAAGTACCAGCAGTCAGCCAATATCACTACGTTCCTCTGTCACTGGTATCTTCTTTCCATTTCCTTTATTTGTTGGTGGAATCTTCACCCTGCTCATCCATCACTCGGGGCTCCCAAATTGTCAGGGAAATGGTCCAGATGATTCTTCAAGAAATGGAGTTTTAAACTCATGATGACATTTCTTGTGAGCTCAGGATGCAAGAGCTATGTAGATACAAAACGTACTGCACAGGATCGACCCAGTTGGAAAAGACTCATAGCAGGGGTAAACCAGTCATTAGACTGAATTACTCAAAGAAGAAGAAAGATGCAGCCAAGAGCTTGAAATAGTTTCACCATGTTTTAACAATTCACATCTTTTATGTTTCCCAAAAATGTATTGACTACTTCTCTGAAAGCACACCATGCCCAACATTAAACATCAATCATAGTACCCAAAAATGCAGTTTCCTTCATAAGGAGCCTAATCTGCAGTCCAAAGCATACTCCCTTATTTATTTTAGCTTCTGACAAGATTGGAAATCTTTTGTTTAAATACTCAAAAGCGCATACCACATTTGTCCAGCGCTTTTACAAATTGCTTAATGATACTAAGTTTGATATACAAAGCGGGAAGTAATATTTCCATTAGGATTAACCTCATCATCATCATCATCTTTTTTTGTTTTTTGCTAGTTGTTTTAAGTCGCACCGACACAGATAGGTCTTATGGCAATGATGGGATAGGAAAGGCCTAGGAGTTGGAAGGAATCGGCCGTGGTCTTAATTAAGGTACAGCCCCAGCATTTGCCTGGTGTGAAAATGGGAAACCACGGAAAACCATCATCAGGGCTGCTGACAGTGGGGCTCGAACCCACGATCTCCCGGATCCAAGCTCACAGCCGCGCGCCTCTACGTGCACAGCCAACTCGCCCGGTATATCATCATCATCATTTCCCTTTATCCAGCTGTAGCCGGGTAGGGGCAAATATGGTTCCTCTCCACTTTCTTCGGTCTTTCCACCACTCCTCCTCCAACACTGTGTCCCAGTCCAGGTTTCTTTCTATAATGCTACGTTGGATGGTATCCTTCCATCTCAGTCGTGGTCGTACACGGCCTCTCCTTCCTTGGATTTGCATTTCCATCACCTTTTTTGGCATTCTTTCGTCGCTCATTCGCTTTATGTGCCCAAACCATCTTAGTCGGCTCTTCTCTATTCTATCATTCATTTTTTCCACTCCAATTTCTTCCCGGATTTTCTCATTCCTTATTTTGTCTCTTCTACTCTTCTGTATCATACTCCTCAAGAACTTCATTTCGGCTGCCTGTATTCGACTCTCATCCTTCTTTGTCACTGTCGAAGTTTCTGCTCCGTAAGTTGTTATGGGTACATAATACATCTTGTACATAGTATCCTTTGCTTCCGTTGGCACATCTTTGTCCCATAACATATTTCTTACACTATGATAGAAACAACTTCCAGCTTGAATCCTTTTACTAATCTCAGCATCCAGTCGAGCATTCTCCATTAATTCACTCCCCAGGTATTTAAACGTTTCCACTACTTCCAGGGGCTTGTCTGCAAGTCTAATCTGACCTTTCCCTTCTTCCTCCCCTCTAGTCATAACAAGAGTTTTACTCTTTTCTACACTTATTTTCAATCCACATTCTTCGATCTTCCCATTCACCACATTCAACTGTTCTTGAACCTTCCTGCCGTCTTCTCCCCAAATGACAATATCACCTGCAAATAACATCATGTTCATTTCTCTTCCTCCATATGCTGCTTTTGCTGTTCTCATGATGTCATCCATTACTATTATAAACAGGATTGGTGATAGAACACTTCCCTGTCTCAGCCCACTAGTTATTTTGAACCAACTTGTCCTGCCAACTTGTGTTTGTACACAACTACAACATTCCTTATACAATGCCATGATCTTTTTTATTAATCCCTGTCCAATCCTTTTTGCACCAGACTGTCCCAAACTTTCGTTCTGGGGACACTGCTATATGCCTTTTCAATGTCAATGAATGTCATCACCATATCATTCCCGTACTCCCAATGCTTTTCCATTAGTTGTCTCCTAATGAAAATGGGCTCTATTGTTGACCTTCCGCTTCTGAAACCAAACTGATTTTCCTGTATCTGATTCTCAACCCTCAACCCTATTCTACTTTCCAGTATCCTTTCCATTATCTTAGCAACATGGGATATTAGAGTAATTCCCCTGTAGTTCTTCAAAACTTTCTTATCACCTTTCTTGAAAATTGGGATGATTATTCCTTTTTGCCAATCCTCAGGGACCTCCTTATTCTCCCAGACATTCCTGAGAACCCGATATGTCCACTGCAGGCCTACAGCTCCAGCTGCCTTTATCATCTCCACTGAAATTTCATCCATTCCAGCAGTTTTTCCATTTTTCATCTTTCTTACTGCCATTTCAATTTCATTCATTGTAATTTCTTTATCCATTTCTTCATCAACTAATTGCCTTTCCTGGTCGTCCATTGAATGACTGTCATCCATTCTTATGTTCAGCAGCTTCTGAAAATACTCTCTTTGTTAAAGGAAGCACTGGCTTTGTTAAAATTATGCCACCTTCATCCTTCACAAATCTGGTGTTTACTTGATCTCTCTTTTTGTTTCTTAAGATACCATACAGTAATTTCTTGCTGCCCTGCGTATCATCTCTCAATTTCTGTGTGAATAAGGCCCAGCTTTTCTTCCCCCACTACTTTCTTGGCCAAATTCTTTGCCTCCACATATTTTCTTCTACTTTCTTCAGTCTTAGATGTTTTCCATGCTTTCCATGCCATTTTCTATTCCTTCACTTTAATCTTTACCCTATCATTCCACCAGTGTGTTTCTTTGTCTTTCACATTTCCTGATGTTCTACCACACACCTTTTCTGCACATCCAACCAGTGCTTCCTTAAATCTTTTCCATTCCTCTTCAACATTCCCCACCTCTGTCCTGGGTACCAAGGGTATTATTTCCCTTTGAAGTTCTTCTCGTATGCTTTTCTCCTTCAACTTCCATACTTTAATTCTTTTCTCTCTTTTTAATTGGGGTTTTTCAATCTTTCCAACTTTCAATTTTCCTATCACAACTCTATGATCTCCACCAAAGGCTTCTTCAGGCATGGCTGTTACATCTACAAGGTTCTTCCGGTGTTCTTTCTCTATTATTATATAATCAGCCATGGTCTTTGTTCGTTTGTCTCCCCAACCATACCTTGTAATCTGACTGTTCTTCCTCCTAAACCAGGCGTTTCCAACAATCATTTGATTCCTCATGCAAAAATCCACCAACAACTCGCCTTCTGGATTTACATTTCCATATCCAAAGGGCCCTACAACATCTTCCTTTCCTTGTCTTTCCATTCCAACTTGTGCATTTAGATCTCCCATCAATAGTACTTATCTTCTATCTGTCTCTCCACTTCCTCTAAGAAGTCCTCTAGATGTTCATCTATGCAACCAGTTTGTGGGGCATACAACTGAAATAGATCTTTCACGCCACTTTCAAACTGGAGTCTCATCATCATCATCCTATCGCTGACGTACTCTGACTGGCACAAATTACATTTTTCCCTCCAGGAGTTAAACTTTCCCTCTTAGGCTACTCTTTCATCATCTAATGTTTATCTCTACTTCTACTATCCCAATGACACAAAAAAATCAAGGAAATTTTGTGTAACCTGCTTGTTGACCTAGCAAAATAGCAGTTACCTTTAGGTCTTCACACAACTGCCACTGATGTTCCTGGTAGTTAATTTTTTCTATAATCAACTGAAAATATTTGTAAGTTTCTTTCAGAAAAACAGAATACCCAATGGGAATTGAAGGAAATTTGCTTCTATTATGTAGAAACATGGCTTTCAGGCTTTTCTTCAATGCATCAATAAATAAACACTAGTCATTACTATCATAATTTTCACCACCAAACTGAAGAATTAAACCTGGTATATCACAGCACCTGACTTTCCATTTTGAAAAAATTACAGAATTCTTCCTCTCGGTTCCTGTACCATCTAAGGACCACTTCCTGGTGCCAGCATTTTCTTTTCTTTAAATCTTGATCCCGCAATTTTACACTTTTCCTTGGTAAGACATAAGTACCACACAAAATCGTTCAGCTCTGGCTGAGTAAAAAGCTGTGGTTTGTCTTCTAAAGTGAATGGAGAGAGATCATTCACTTCAGAATATTCTGTAGACTCACATGAACTCGACTGCTCCACATCCTCTAGTTGCTTTGGTGGCACGGACACAGGAACGGGAATAGCTGGACTATGTGGCACAGGCGTAATAGCTAATTCTAAGCCTTCAGGATATTTTATTTTTGATTTATTAACTTTGTTGTATCCCAATACAAGCGAATATTACACTCCGACAACAACTACGGTGGTATTATGCGAAGATACATTTATCTGAGGGCTATGTTTATCTTATCTTTTCTCAGATATTTTTATGAGCTAATGTGTTTTGGCACTCTTCACTTCAGTGCTATCATTGCTAATAGATATATTGCTTCCCTTCACCATGTTGGTCTTGCGTTTTCAAATCGCACAACCCTCCGAGAATTTTAAACACATGGCCGGCCAAAGATAAAGAACTGAGGGTGAAAGTGGTGTCCTGTCTCACAAAAATATTATTTGCGTAGGTTTGCTTTTTTCTATACACTATGAAGTTTACAAAGCATTAAATCCAATACGATAGAACACTCACGTATTTTATTTCCACCTAGGGGTGTCTTGCCTCCGCAGTATATTTTTTCCAGGTAGTATGTCATAATATTACGTATTCCAATGATGCAATATTTTTTTGTATATGACATAATTATGTTCATATTTCTGTAAATTTGCATAACATAAGAATTATAAGAAAGGTATCGTTTTTTACCGATATCTTGTAAACGGTACATGATAAAGCATTGCTGTCTTTTTCACTGAATTCTATACATTCTTCACATATTTTGACACCTGGTAAAAATTTTCAAAATATGATGAAATTAATTCAAATTTTCTTAAATTTGCATTAAATCTCAAAGAATGATTAGTACAAAATATCAAATTACATAAAATCTGTACATGTTCTGGCAAAATGTTTGGTGCTTTTGAAATCAGCACATATTTTTCCATATGAACCACCTATTTTCACCAAAACCAGGAAATCATTGCAGGCTAGTGTTATCCAACTGCTAGTCTTAACACTAGGAAAGTAACAAGAATAATACTTCTTTCTACAAGTAAAAATTGAACACACATACATACATTATGATCATTTAACATGAAAGTGTACTGGTCATATCATTATGAAGTATGAAAAGAGCTTGATGAAGCTTCTCAGAAAAATGAACTAATTTACATATTATCCAATAAGAGATCACATATTTTGCAACTGGCAAGGGAATTATCAAATTTCTTACAGCAGCTGACAGTGAGTTTTAGTTCTTCCAAATCTAATGCAAGTCTCCAGTTTATGTACCTGGGGGAGTTCGTGGGGCTGCCCAGCGTCGGTGAAGCTCGTCGTGGCGGGAGAGGTGGTGGAGGAGCTGTACACATAGGAGCTGCAGGAGCTGTGCTGCGACGCTGGAGTTGGGGAGACGGATGTGGCGAGATCATGGGGCTGCGACCTCCCTGAAAAATGGCATACACTAATTACAGAACAGTAACTCTCTTTTATAATTTCTTTTGGACACATGAATAAAATGGAATAGATAAAGAAACAAACAAAACAGTACGGCAAAGCATGAGGTTGGAGTGTGTCAGAGAAAACTGGTAACTTAAAGAGTTATGTAAAATACATTTATGGAGTGGACTGAAAATACAAAGGCATGACATCATTTCCAAGACCACCTGTTGATATATTTACCAAGGAAGTAAAGATGAATGGATGTTTTACACTCGTCAAGCCTATTACCAATACTCTGCATTCTTAGAGGGTATGAAATTCCTTGTATTTGAGATTATTTAAATGCTCAGGAAACATGAAAGTCTACTGGCCTTATTATGAAATATGCAAGGAGCTTGATGAACTGAACAGTTTTATAATTGCAGAACAATCAGTATCATCAGGTTATCATGCACAATCAAGAAAGTTTCAAGTGAACAACATTCCTCTTGGATTTCAATGTGTTCAAGTCGGTGCTGAATTTCAAAAATTAGGAAGGCTGTAAAACAGGCAACATCCAACATGAAGAAGACCATTTTGTTTGGCGTTTGGTTATGTAATTGTGGCCATTTGACTGAGTATCCACGCCAGAGTCTTGAACCGAGCCAACTCATAGGTTTCTATTCTATCAAGTTTTATGTTGGCCTTGCCTGACTCACCTCACCAGATGGGTGCTTCAATCCAACCTTGTTACTGCTAGTTGTGTTGTGTTTAACAAAGTGTGTGTGCACAACAGAATTTCTGGCTCACTGTAGCTCATGTAGACGCCACTAGCAGGTGTTTACAGCCAAGACATGTTTACAGTAAGTCTATTACCAAATAATTAAAAGTGTTCTCAGTACTTCTTTCTATCTTTTTCCATTCACTGTCATGAGGGCATAGTGGCTATACGGCGATACTCTCTCGGCCGTGATTCCTAGTGAATTTCAATTAACATTGAACATTATTAAAACCTGCAAACAGTCCTTGTGCTCAAAATCAGATGAAAACAGTAAATTTTTCAAAAAATTGTTTTATGTTGCACCGACACAGATAGGTCTTATGGCGATGATGGGATAAAAAAGGCTTAGGAGTGGGAAAGAAGCGGCCGTGGCCTTAATCAAGGTGTGAAAACAGGAAACCATAGAAAACAATCTTCAGGGCTGCAGATAGTAGGGCTCGAACCCACTATCTCCGGGGTGCAAGCTCACAGGTGCGCACCCCTTACCACAAGGCCAACTCATCCGGTCAAATAATACACTGTTCAAAACAATTAGAGGAACTCTTTATAATATAAAGGTGTCAACCCAACGGGTCGGCTTTGTGATTCTGCTATAGTAACAGATGTTGATTATGGACTTTGTGATTAAAGCTTCTGACAAAATGAAATTTTGAATGAGTTGGAAGTGTATCACGCTCTACTTCTCTTATGACAAGTTCAACATTGGTGACAAGCGGCTAGAGAATTTGAGGCGTCTCCTTCTGTGGTGCCCAGGTTATGCAACAGATACCAAGAGACAGGTCAGTATTGTAAAAGACTTGGCCAGAAGACAAACCTAAGACAGATGTGTGGGTTGGAACTTTAATAGTGGCAACACAATTGTGGATGTGAAACAAATTGGAATAATTAATTATTGTTCCTTCTACCACATGTTACTCTATGTCTAACCTACCTCACTGTAAACGGAACTGCCCACCCATTAAATCGTGACAATGTTGTGGCGAGAGGAAGCCAGTCTTGTGTAAGTTGCTGCCTTAAACTATTGTGTATTCACCAAGTTTAAGAAACAGAACAGTGATGATTGCTGAAAATCCAATGCGCCTGTGGCAGCACAGCAAGACAATGTCATGAAAGTCTTAGCATTCGTGGAAATGGCTCAGCTGGATCAACCTAGTGTTGGTGAAGAGGAATTGCAGGCTCTTGCCATGCTATTAGTCATAGATTGACATTAGACAATTTGCAAGTTCAGTCGCAAGATGAGATTATCACATACGACTGTGCTGTGTATTATAAAGAAGTGCCTAATAATGTGGAAAATTGCAAATCGGTGGGTTCCACATGATTTAACAGAAGCACAGCTATGGTTACGGTATACTGCTGCTCAAACTCACTTGGAGCACTATGGTTGAGAAGGAGATTATGGGTCACCATGCAAAAAAAAAAAAAATCTTCAGACTCCAGGAACCTGAAATTTAAGGTGGGTTATCATCATCATCATCATCATCATCATCATCATCATCATCATCATCATCTAGGAGTGACACATGATTCCAAGCTCACATTCTGGAATCATATTATCATATTCAGAGAGCGACAGACAAGGCAGTAAAATACATGACTGCACTTAGCAGACTAATGGGAAATATTAAAGGTCCGAAATCCAGTAAACGACGTCTTCTCATGTCGACGGTTCAGTCAGTACTTCTATATGGCTTTGAAATCTGGGCTGAATCCTTGAGATTTGCTTGGTATTGGAGGAGGATAGCTGCCGTACAACGGAGAGCGGCTTTACGTATTGCATGTGCATACCGTACGGTTTCCGAACCTGCAATCCTCACGGTGGAAGCAATAGCCCCAATAAACCTACTCGCATTGGAGCGGCATGAAATCTGGCGTACCCAAGGAGAGCTGGGAAAGAAATTTGCAAAGAAGCGTGCCTTCAGTCAACTGATGAGGCGATGGCAACTCAGATGGGAAAGTGACCCTTGAGGCAAATAGACCAAGCGACTGATACCACGCTTGGATATCTGGGTTGAAAGGGCCCATGGTGAAGTAAATTAATACCTCACGCAGCTTCTAACAGGACATGGATATTTCCAGAAATTCCTGCAAAAATTGGGCAGAGCGAGTGATGCAGCATGCATATACTGTGATGACATTGACAATGTATTTCACACCTTTTTTGTATGCGGACGATTCAGAGAAGATGTGTGGAAACTGAACTAGGAGAATTGACAACAGATAATATTATGTCGGTGATGCTGCGAAACCAGGAATCCTGGGATTGCGTGGCAGTGCATGTGGAGGACATCCTTCGTCAGAAGAAGAAGAAGGATTTGGAAGCATACGAACGTTCGTAAAGGAGAAATGAAGAAAGAAGACGTCTGAAAGACAAAGCACAATATCACCCTGAAGTAATGCAAAAGCGGTTCCGGGGTGATGACACACATCGTGGGAAAAGGGTGTGTGGTTTTTAGTGGGTAAGAATCCCACACACTTGTGGAGTGCGGACCCTTCACAAGTGTCTTTTGAAGATTTTCCATAATCCCTCATTAAAAAAAATTATTATTATTATTATTATTATTATTATTATTATTATTATTATTATTATTATTATTTATTTTCCTTAAATTGTACATGTACAATTTAGGGGTGGTAGATGGAGAAAGGGCAAGCCTCACATACATGGAAGTGCCTCCATCCTCACATGAAGGTGTACATAAACTCTACTGAATATTTACATGTATGTAGACAATTTTAAATTTACATATTTACACTCCAAACACTGTATTCTTACAATAATTATTATTATTTTGACTTATTCTATACATATTAGAGTAAGAAGACCCAGCCATTTATACTATCACTCATACCCCTGTATACACACTCATTCACAACCACTCCCACACGTGCACGCATATACATTCACTCACATTCAACTGTACTTGCACCCATCCTTCTTATAATTCTAATTTATACAAGTTATATACATAACATATGGGTTTCTATTTACATACACATTTTCTTTACCGCATGGAGGAAGTGAGGAAGAGGAAGCAGTTTACCTCAGATGGTAGAAGATTCCAGGTATGAGCAGACCTTGCATAAAAGCCATTTAAATATGAGGTTGTTCTGGCGAAGGCAGGGACAAGAGTAACTCCTTGGGCTCTCTTAACAGAGCGGTAATTAAGCTGCAGGCGGTGGAAAGGGGAGAGGTGTGTATTGTCTGTCAGGGATATATTATGGAAGGCTACGTCTATTTGTGTACATAACTGCCGGGCTGAGTGGCTCAGACAGTTAAGGCGCTGGCCTTCTAACCCCAACTTGGCAGGTTCGATCCTGGCTCAGTCCGGTGGTATTTGAAGGTGCTCAAATACGACAGCCCCGTGTCGGTAGATTTACTGGCACGTAAAAGAACTCCAGCGGGACTAAATTCCGGCACCTCGGCGTCTCCGAAGACCTTAAAAAGTAGTTAGTGGGATGTAAAACAAATAACATTATTATTATGTGTACATAATTGAGTTCACTGTTGGCAATGACCTGGCTGTGTTTAAAGGGATGTGTTTGTTAAATAAACCTTCTCCTCGTCGCTGGACACCCTCTAGTTTCCTCATATTTTCCGTTGTCTTTGGATGCCAGGAAGGAAGGCCATATAGTAGTATGGGCCGCAACAAGCAAATATAAGCCGTTCGTAGTGCTTTACTTCTTCCTCCCGAGAGACATCTATGGACAAAACCTAGCGCTCTGTATACCTTACACCTCACGTCCTCCACATGCTTATTCCATTTCAGATTGTCCGTAATGTGAATAGCGAGCAGTTTGATGCAGTTAGAAGTCAGTAGTTGGATTCCACATAGAGTAGGTTGGTTCTGGAGTGGTTGTCTAGCTCTGCTTAGTCTTATATATTTATTAAGGGTTATAAATTTCATGTTGTTGGTCCGTATTGAACTGAGAATAACATATGAGTAACAACACAGTAAAGGTTTCCACCTATTCAATACAAAATATATTCACAATATTTTAAAATTACATGGAACTAGTTTCGACCCATCTAGGAGTCATCATCAGCCACATCAAAGCAAAGATCACACTTGACGAAATCCTAAGAACATGTTAATTTTAACAGTAAGATTATTATGGAATAACAAGTGAATGTGGTAAATGAAAAGAGATGTTAGTATGGGACAGGTGAGTAATAGCTAATAAATATACAAGGAATATACATAAGAGGTTTGGAACAAAGTATAAAGGGGGACTTAATGTTGTAAAAATTATATAATCATGGAAAACAGTAAGTCCTTATAATGAAGAATGCAATGTGAAATGACACATATAAAATTATATATGGCTTAGGAAGAGTGGAGGTGGTTTAGGAGGGGAAGAGGGCTCCAAACATGTTCTTAGGATTTTGTCAAGAGTGATCTTTGCTTTGATGTGGCTGATGATGACCCCTAGATGGGTCGAAACTAGTTCAATGTAATTTTAAAATATTGTGAATATATTTTGTATTGAATAGGTGGAAACCTTTACTGTGTTGTTACTTATATATTTACACTTGTTAATATTTATATATATTTTATTTACCTCACATCACAGAGCTATACTATCCAGATTCGATTGGAATTGTACAATATCATCATTGTTTTTCAAGGCTCTGTAAATGACTGTGTCATCGGCATACTGCGCCAGGGTCGATCTTATACAATATGATAAGTCGAGGATATAAATTGTGTACAGGAGGGGTCCTATCACACTGCCCTGAATGACTCTAGAAGTAACTGCGGTTTGGTCTGATTTGGCTCCTCCGTACACAGCACACTGCGTTCGACCCACCAAAAATGACCTCAACCACGCCAGCAGTTTACCTTTAATGCCGTAGTTGTTAAGTTTTAACAGAAGTCTTTGATGTGGCACCTGGTCAAAAGCTTTGCTCCAGTCCAGAGTCACACAGTCTATTTTTTTTTTTAATTATTTGCTTTACGTCGCGCCGACACAGACAGGTCTCATGGCAATGATGGGATACGAAATGCCTAGGAGTGGGAAGTGGAAGCGGCAGTGGCCTTAATTAAGGTACAGCCCTAGCATTTGCCCAGTGTGAAAATGGGAAACCACGGAAAACCATCATCAGGGCTGCCGACAGTGTAGTTCGAACCCACTATCTCCCAGATGCAAGCTCACAACTGCGCGACTCTAACCGCACGGCCAACTCGCCTGTCACAGTCAATTTGCTCCAAAGAGAAAACTGCCAGTCATCAACGACTTTTGTTAAAAGTGTTGTGCTGGATCTTGCCGGAATTAAGCTGTGCTGCTTTGAGTTAAACAGATTTCTCTCCTTGAGAAAATCCAGCGTACATTTAACAACTAGACGTTCCACACATTTACAGACCCCTGATGTTATCGAAACTGGGCAGTAATCATCTATGTTTTCCTTATCTCCCTCCATCTTTGAAAACCGGGACTACGTTGCTTCTTTCCACTTCACAGGCACAGACCCGGTATTCATGGAATAGTAGAAGTCACTGCGATGGCATCATCCTAACAAAATACCATACTGCAATGACATATTGTTAAAACACACAATATTTCTGTAATTTTGTGGAGTACCACCTGAGACCAGCATTGCAAAGAAAGTGGCAACACTTCCTGCAGAATCCTCCCATCATGTTGCACGATAATGTGCAGACCATGTGGCACAACCTGTAATTGACTTGTACAGTCATTGTGGTTAGGAAGTACTTTTCCATCTGACATATTCACCGACTTAAACCCCTGTGATTACGACTTGATCCCAAAGATGGAGCCACTTCCAGACTGTTCCGGAGTTTTTGCAGTCGGCAGATTGCTCCATCACACCCCCACTTTTGTCTTAGTAGAAAATAAATAGTTGCCACTATTTAAGTCCCAACCCATATACATCTTCCCTCCTGCTATAAATCATATCAACGTTTTCTGGGCTTGTAGGCCATGGTCCAGGAGCATGCGATGGTCCCGACATTTCACCGAAGACTGAATTCGATAGCAGCAAAGCTCTCAGCGGAATGAAGTGGTGGTGTAATTCCACCTCATTATATAGTGCAGGCTATGGTACGCTGCTCCCTTATTTGGTCCGCCATGCTTGGGGGGGGCTGCTGCTGACCGGATGTTCTTTTGCCCATGGTTGAAGCATTAATGAACCCAACGTACATCGACATGCCTTGGCGGAGACAGGTGTACGTGTCGTCTTCATCATCATTTCAGCCTACAGGCGTCAAATCAAAAGACCTGCATCTGGCGAGCCGAACATGTCCTCGGACACTCCCGGCACTAAAAGCCATACACCATTTCATTTTCTGCTAAAAATCATTTCACATTCTGCACTGCTATGTGGAACTGATAAAATAGCAAGCATCATCTTAGAGAGTCTGTCATATTTAAGTATACCATCAGCTGATTTCATCTGACCTACCAATGTCCACCGAACATCAATTTTTCCTTTTGACAAGTATGTTTATTCGAGTTCAAAAATTTACAGAATTGGGAGTGCAGAATATCAGTTTATTCATCTAAATGTTCCGTTTCACTAGTCAGAATGTTCACAAACTTGTTACTGAAAAATCTAAGCCTAGAAAATGATGCCTTACTTATAGCAGAAATATTTGCAATTTCTGCATTAATTAAAACTTCATCTTTGAATGGAAATTTGTGTACCAGGTAGTCACATGATGAAGAGAAACACTTTCTAACAGACTTAAAGAATATGCACTTTTCCTCAGACTTCAAAGTGTTCACCAAAACAAATCCCTATCATCTGATCACAATTATCCTTTTGATTTGCTGGAGTATGATAACCTACATCAAGGAGAGAGGAGGAGCTTTTAATAATGTGTGGTTTCACAAACCTTGCCATCACATTCTTCAATACTTCCTCCAAAACGGACCTCAGTAAGTGAATGTGTGGCATACTTGACTGAAGAGCTATGTTTGGATTCTCAAAGATATCCATAAAACTTGAGAGAAAAAGGCAAAAAGATTTATGTAAATTGAACAGTTGTCCTTCATGTGACAAAGCATGGCTCTTAGTGTCATCAGTAGTTTCATTATTTTTGGGTGAAACTGATGACTGGGTTTTTCTTTTAACTGAGGAGTGTTGTGAAATGTTATGACAATAATGCACCTTTTCAGATAAACAAGACACCTCTGCACTTAAGACTGTGGTTAGGAATTTTGTAAGTCTTCCATATTCCCATCTGAGAATCCTTGAGTAAGATTTGAAAAGGAAAACCTACAACCTGTTTTCCAGTCATTGACCAGGTCAGGGATGGAATGAACGAAGCAGATATAGGCTATTAGTACGATGGGGTCGCCACTTCCAAAGTGATTTATTAACGACTGATAGATGCTATGAAATGAGAATGGAGAGTGTTGCTGGAATGAAGTTGACAGGGAAAACCGGAGTACCCGGAGAAAAGCCTGTCCCGCCTCCACTTTGTCCAGCACAAATCTCACACGGATTGACCGGGATTTGAACCACGGTATCCAGCGGTGAGAGGCTGACGCGGTGCCGTCTGAGCTACGGAGGCTCTTGAGTAAGATTTATACAGGTATATTAGTGAACAGACAGAGACTGGGCTGAAGAGCAGTCGATACTGTCAATTTTTCAGGGTGGTTTTAGAAAGGGCATGAGGACGACAGATAATATGATAGTTAACATGATCCTGGAGAAATATCTGAATAAGGAAGGAGCTAAAGTATATTCAGCTCCATTAATTTTGAAAAAGCTTTTGACACGGTGAGTAGAAGCGCGTTAGTAGAAAAATTAGGAAGGGTGGAGGTTTGACGAATGATGATCCGAGCAATTGAGGACATATATGATAAAGTCTACTGTGGTGTTAAACTGGAAGAAGGTTTAGTAAGCGAAATGACAATGTAAGATTGGCTTGAAAAAGGGCTGTAAACTATCTCAGATTCTATTTTTATTATTTATAAATGATATTTTGCAAGGACATGGAAGAAAAAAATTGGGCATGTCCTGTTTTAGGCGATCAAGAGATTCCAGGATTGATTTTTTATGACGAAGTGATATTAAAGACTAACAGGCTGGGGTTTACAGAGAAATTTAAATGCCGTTTCAGAGTATGCAAGTAAGTGGTCCTTGAAAATTAATTGTAATAAGACAAAGGTGATGGTAGTTCAAAAGAACAGGACGAGAAAGAAGAGGAGGAAATGGGTGGTCCAGAGGGAGATGATTGAAAAGGCAGAAACGTTAGAATATTTGGGGGTTCTTATAAACAAAAAAGGGAATGGGAAGATCATATTAAGAGAGCGAAATGAAGGGAGATGGCAGCTCTCTCAGTTGTCAAGTCTTTGGAGAGCAAATACCCAGGAATAAATTATAGTATACAAAGGATGGTGTTAAGCAGACTACTCCATAGGGCTGAATTATGGGGTCTGGAGGAAGGAAGGGATACGCTAAATCAGATTACTAGTAAATTTAGTAAGATGTTGATGCGACTCCCTGAGTGCCCAGCAAACGCGGAGGGGATAGTAATTTGTGGGGAGTATATGGAAGTGGAAATTGAAATTTTGCTACCAACTGCTTATCAGCACCAGATTAAAAGTATGTATGGGGTGAGCTGGCTGGTGAAGATCAAACTGTATGTGGAAAGGGTGGGTCTGGGATATATATGGTATGAGGATTGAGTGTTGGAGATTGATTATAAGGAGTGTACATCCAAATACAACGTATCTGACAGAGGAATGTCGGAAGAGAGCTACCCTAATTATGTTTAATAGGATAAGACAAGTATCGAGGATAAGTATTAGTAATGTAGATAGAGGTGCAAGAAGAGGTTTATTATGGTGGATTTTGGGCCTATACAAAAACAAGGGGTGGATTTGGAAAAAGGATAATGCATTATGTTTACTATGTGGTGAAGTGAGGGAAAATCTGCTCCTGTTAGTAACATGTAAAGAAACGAAAAAAGTGAGAGGGAAAATATTGAGTGAGAGTCAGCAGGAATTATTAAAGCAGAATGGTAATGATCAGAAAATTATTGGGTGGGTGATAAAAGAATGGAATAGGGAAGGTAATTTAAATTTCTATTTGAATGCAGTGAGAAAGGAAGTGGACGTGTGAGTAATGCTCCAGAAACACTTTGACATGAGTTTAGGCATGATAATGTATGTAGGAGTTGATATGGTTGTTTTGTATTGTTAGAATACCTGTGTTTTTCCTCGATATTTTGGGTTCTAAGTAAAGAAGGTATGATGAAATTAGAAATACAGGGCACTGAGGGTCAGCAAGATACCGGACGGAAGGGGGTTGAATCAGCAAAAGGTATTAGATAACGAAGGAGTTCTGAGCGTGGTAGCATGGCAGGTCAGGGCCTGGAGAATGCAGCCTTGTTGAGAATCTGTGAAATACGATTCAAGAACGAGGTTATGCATTGTTCTAGGTTGTGGCCTGAGAGTGTAGAGTTTAGAGTTGGACGATAAGACTTGCTGATTCAACCATGGTTTGACAGATAGGCCATTCTTCTTTGGTTTTGGTTTTGTGTTGCCGTTTTACCATCTAGTTTTGCTTTATAGTGTATTGAATTTTCCTAGTTTTGCTTTGTCCATATTTGTTTTTCTGTTTTATTTTTTCTATTTTTCTCAATAAATATTAATAGGTTGAAAAATTGTAAAATCTGGAGAAAAGAATGGTATTTCTGTATCAGTCATGTCCACAGTAACAAGGAAATGCACTTTTTTTACTTTTCCATAATTTCTGTCTCTGTATGCACACGCATCACGAGAAAACGGCTGAAGAGAATTTAATGAAAATGAGTATGTAAAGTCGGGGGATGAGCCACTACAATCTAGGCTATAAATCATTTTATTCACGCTGAGCAAAATGGTAGTTTAAGGGAAGGCCTAAAAATTAATTCTCAAATATTTATATTTTTAGTGGTCCTATTGATAAATACTACATAACTAAAATTATATAGAATTAAATTTCCAATCATTTATGTCTTATACATTTTTACTGTACCGGCTATGATAATATAGATATTCATGAATTCGCATTTTTGTTGTCAACGCCGAGCCACGATAAAATGGGTTAACAAAATTTGATGAAAATCGGTACATAGTTGGAGAATAAGAAACAACAGCCTAAGCTATAAACAATATTATTCACTCTGGATGAAGTTGTAGTTTAGGGGAAGGCGCCTAAAATTCAATTTTTAAATACATATGTTATTCGTCCTATCAAAAATAACTACATAACAAAAGTTATAGAGAATACAATTTCCAATCATTTATGTTTTATTCAGTTTTACCGTTCCGACTATGAGAAGAGTGGTATTTCAGAGTCAGAAGAAAACAAAATGCGAAGGCCTACAATATCGAAAGCACATAACATTGATCAACAATAACATTACATTGATCATTGTTTGTTGTGATGTTCTTTGTCGCTTATGCTGCCATTCAACTCCGATAAATGGGACTACTGCTGCGTACCAAGTATAACAGCCTAACTGAATACTGGTGGGAAATAGGTGGAGAGTTAGATAACTTTCTTCTTTAGCATGCCATTCGTCTGGTTCATACATTTCCTGATACTGCTGCTATGCAACACACTGGTTCATAATAGTATTCCAGCTATTCGATCCCTACTCTGACGTGCTGTTTTGAATGAGCTGTGTGCACTCTTAAGGCAGAGGCTCACTTAGTAGTAGTAGTAGTAGTAGTAGTAGTAGTAGTAGTAGTAGTATGACCTGGTCTAGAATTATAATTTAGGTCTATTCCAAATTACAGCAGTCTATTCCAAATTACAGCACCACAATTCACTAAATAACTCAAAATTCAACCCTGAAGAGAGCCGTTTCTTATGAAATGCTTCTTCCTCTTCACTTTTATTAAATTTACATCCATTTTATTCCAAATTAGCAACCCAGAGGGGGTTTCTCTTCTGGCTTGGGGGAAAAATTTGCCAAGTCAGATAGAGTTTTTCTCCCGCCAGTGGAGTGAATTGAATTTTCCGACTCATCGGATACACCTATTCAACAGATTAGTAAAAGGGCATAGTTTTTACCTTGGGACTCTCCACTATTCGATCCCCCCTCGCCAAAGAAAGACGAAGAGTGTTCACGGATCACGGCTGTCTGTGGCTTGGTCATTCCAGCTCTGGAACTTTGGGACTGTTAGATCAGCAGCATAGTACTGTTCGTTAAAAGTGAGAAAATGTGTGGTTTTTCATTGATCGAGTATTTAATACGAAAACATTGCTTATAATAGTGCCATTCCTACTGACGTCGTAATGACCTATGTTCATTTCAGTTGGCAAAAACCACTAAGACAGTCTTTCTGAGGATGTAAAAAGGCACGTGGAGAGTGTGTGTCTGCCATTATAATGAAAACTCCTCAACCTGATTGTGACTGACAGGCAAGCGGGCCTACCATTACAATGAAAATTCCCTAACCCAGTCTTCATATGAGAAAAGACGTTTGGTAACTTCCCCGTCGCGTTTCTAGGGTGACGTTAATAACTATGAAATTTAATACAATCTTGCTCACAACGTGTACACTACCTAACCTAGAATTATGTATACAATGTAAAATTCTGTAGCGAAGCACGGGTACATCAGCTAGTCTATCTATAAGTGGATATGACCTGGAGACAATGAAAGGTATCAAACAGACTTCATTATGATTCGGCAGAGATTCAGAAGCCAGGTGTTGGATTGCAAGACATTTCTAGGAACAGACTTGGACTCTGACCACAATTTGGCAGTCATGAAATGCCATCAGAGTTGAAGAATTGAGGAAAGGAAGAAATGCAAGAAGATATCTAGATAAGTTGAAAGAAAAGAGTGTGAAGGATTGTTTCAAGGAACATGTTGCACAAGAAGTAAATGAAAAGGATAAAGGAAATACAATTAGATGAAGAGTGGACAGTCGTGAAGAGAGAGAGATCAGTAGGGCTGCTGAAGAAAGGTTAGAAAGAAAGATAAGATCAAGTAAGAATCGAGTGATAACTTGGGATACACTACACTTGATTAACGAGCAGCAAAAATACTCAAATTGTCTGAAGAGAAAGAAGTAGATGATAAGGTTCTGGAACTAGAAAAGTCTGTTGATGCTTATGAAATAGGTGACCCAATTCCAGGGTCAGAATTTGACAGGGCTTTGAGATACCTAAATAGAAACAAGGCACCTGGAATTGATGACATACCCTTAGAATGACAGACTTCCTTAGGAGAAACCAGCATGGTAAGCTTATTCCAGTTAGCATGTAAGATATATGATACAGGAGAAGTGCCATCCAATTTTAGACAGAATGTTGTTATACCTACTCCCAAGAAAGCAGATGTTGATAAGTGTATTAAAAAATTCTGTTTCAACATTATTTTCATAGAAGAATAGTACCATTATATACATTGCACTGTTGATTATTTACAGAGAGGAAAGGGCATATACAATTATTTGTTTTAATTAATTTGTAAGCTTTTTACAATTCCAAGGATACATTTTCTATTTTATATGGCTCAATATATGGAAATATTGAGCCTTAATGATATGTCCATTTCTTTCCTCATAGTAATATCTCTGTGTCCTCAAAAAAATAGATGAACATTAACTGTCCAAGTCATTAGTGATTTTGTTAAAATAACAGGAACAATTAACAATTCCTAGTTCCTTTGTCTAGTCTAATGGGTAACATGGTTGACTGCAGTGAAGGTGCTCTTAAACTTGATCCTGACTATCTATGGATATCTCCTTGGAGGATCTGGATTGGGATTGATCCAGCACAAAAGTAAATATGAGGCAGCCCCAAATATGAAAATCAAGAGCATTGGGTTTCATCATGCTGACAGAAGATACTCAATATTGCAATCCATCCTCAAGTTGGAAGACTATGAACACGGCTATGAGCACACCTCAGTCAGTAGAACAGAAAAATAGAATCAACACCACACAACAAGTAAAACAGCTTCTGAGTTAAGAAAGTAACTAAGTGGGAATATATTCATGAAATACTCATTTTTGAAAGAGGAAAGGTAAAACAATTCTAACACTTGCTTTAGACTAATAGTTCTTATAATGAAGTGTTATATTGTAGTATTTTTAGTGTCATTACTGTCATTAATTTGGCAATAAATGTGAAATTTGTATCATGCACATGTCTGTCAGGTCATCAGCCTGAAGGCTCACTGGGTCTCAGACAGCACTATCAAAGGTTGTGGGGTTATACGGAAACCACAAAAACCAATAGTGGCACCAACGTGAGGAGTACTATGCAGGATGAATGAAGAGTGAGGTAGTTCGCCACTGATTTCCTTGCTAGTTGCTTTACGTCGCACTGACACAGATAGGTCTTATGGCGACGATGGGACAGGAAAGAGCTAGGAGTGGGAAGGAAGCAGCCGTGGCCTTAATTAAGGTACAGCCCCAGCATTTGCCTGGTGTGAAAATGGGAAACCACGGAAAACCATCTTCAGGGCTGTCGATAGTGGGGTTCGAACCTACTATCTCCCGAATACTGGATGCTGCCCGCACTTAAGCGACTGCAGCTATCGAGCTCGGTACTGATTTCCTCACCCGGCCTGAAAGTTCTATTACAGCACAACTGACCATATGAGTCACTCTTTTCATAACACTCAGGTCATTAGTATTGCTCTGAAAGTCATTTACTCAGCACCAATCACACTTCAGCAGCTTTCATAAAGTACCAGCCATAGGTTAAACTAGGACGGAAAATTACTGCATCCATCAAGAAATGGTAACAGGCAGATTACGTACAAACGTTTTAGAAATGTCAGAGTCTCTAGATATGATGTATGTATTGCAGCAAGTAGATCTGCAAAAAGCCATCTTATATGCAAATGACAAACCAAAAGGAAAAGACAAAGCATTTCACGTAGAACAAATGAAAGCAATGAATATATTACATAATATATTATTATTATTATTTGCGTATGGATGCTGTTGGATCACGCATTACATTTATGATTCGCCTTTCTAAACAGACCATACTGAGTTCATTCTTTCACTGTGTGCCTGTTTTCTTTCCTCTGACCGCTTAGTTCCCGATCTTTTGGGGACTTCATTCTCTGGCTTTACTACCCTTCTATTTATCTTGTGATGGTAAATGTTTCTGTCCAGTATTTTTGATGTTTCTATCTGGGCCTTTTCCAGATCATTTTTAACATCTTGTATCCATGGTACTTTCTTCAGTTTTTCAGTATATGTCAAAATCTTGTGGGTTAGCCTTGAAGACGATAGTCTGTGAACGTGTCCATAGAATTTCAATCTTCATTTCCTGAAGTCTGCAGCAAGCTTGGACGTTTTTTTCTGTAGCTTTGCGTGATTTGAGTCTATACCCTTCTTTTCTTTTTTTCTCTGGGCCCAGGATTTTCTTCAAGATCTTTCTTTCCTCCTTCAAGATGTTTTCCAGATCACCTTTATTATTAAGTACCAAGATTTCACTTGCATACAGCACTTCAGGATTCATCACTGTATTATAATGTTTGATTTTTGTATGTATGGACATGCATTTCTGGTTGATGTCACGGGTTTTCAATATGCTCTTTTGAGTTTTTGTAATCAGATTTTCTGTGCTTCCTTTTCCAACCCTGTTGGTTCTAGGATCTCACCAAGATATTTAAAGTATGGAACTTGCTTGATCTGTCCATATTTTGTTTGTAATTCCTGAATGTCGAATTTAGTGCAAATAAACTTGGTCTTCTTGAATGAGATTTGCAGTCCAGTTTTCTCAGCGCATTCCTTGAGGACTTCAATCTGTTTGATAGCTGAAATATCACTGTCTGTTAGTACTGCTAGGTCGTCTGCAAAAGCTAAACAACTGACCTTTATGTCATCGTTCTTTCGGCCAAGTTGATTGGGTTTCCAGTGCTTCTGAACTTTCAATTCCTTCTCCCATTCTCGAATGACTGTCTAGAACAAGTTTGAAAAGCAGTGGTGACAATCTGCCACCCTGTCGCGCACTGGTCTTAATGGCAAAGGGCTCCGATACTTCACCCATGAATTTCATTTTTGACTTTGTGTCGTGAGTGTTTCCTTGATGAGTCTTAATGTCTTTGGGTCAAGTCCTTGTTCTTATAAGATGTTAAAGAGAGACTGTTGATTGACCGAATTGTACGCTTTCTTGAATTCGTCGAAGCTACAAATAACAATAGGAGAGCTTCGGGTTTCTCTATGTTTCAATATCGTCTTCAAGTCAAAAATTTGTTCAACACAGGACTGCCCAGGTTGGAAACCAGCTTGATATTCTCCAATTTTGTGTTCAAGCTGTTCTTGTACTCTTTGAAAAAGACACACGGAGAGAATCTTGTATGCGAGTTGAACGAGAGAAATCCCTCTGTAGTTATTTACATCCGTTCTGTCACCTTTCTTGTGTAACAGATGGATAAGTGCACATTTCCATTCTTCAGGTAGCTTTTCTTTTTTCCATATGTCCATGACTATTAGTGTGAGCTCCTGAAGTGTATTTGGGCCCATGTTCTTTAAGTGTTCTACAACTATGCCATCTTTTCCAGACGCCCTGTTATTTTTGAGTCTGAAGACACGTGTCTCTAGATTTCTTCTTTGGTAGGTGGTGGAGATTCAGGGTTTGCGTGTACAGGAGTTTCTTTGGGCCACCGTAATGTTGGCTCCTGGCAACTGAGTAATTCAGAGAAATATCGAGCCAACTCCTTACAATTATCCTGGTTAGACAGCGCAAGTTTTCCGTCTTGTTTTCTAAAGATGTTTTCGGAAGCATAAATTCTATGGGGTGTATCCTCGGATTCTTCCTGCAAAAGTCCTGTAGAAGTCTCGCATATTGTGATCTTGGAGATCTTTTTACATAGATTCCAATTGGTCCTTCATGTAAATCCTCTTCATTTGATGACTTCTGACACTTCCTTCCTTGTCTGAAGATATTGTTGTTGAATCTTGAGTGACTTCTTACAGTTATATTTCTGAAAAGCTCTCTCGCTTTTCCAGTGCCTCTTCACATGCAGACTCCCACCAAAGGTGTTTCGTATTCTTCTTCAATGGAATCGTATCTTTACTTCTTGTAATGATCTTGTCATGGAACTGTTGCCAGGTGTCCACTTTTTCCTTTTCCCCATTCTTCTTTTATGTTAGTTTCCTTTATCTTTTTTGTGTCAAACTTCTAAAGATGAGATTTCTTGTAGTGGATTCTTTTTGGATAAATTTCACTTTGATACGCACTAAATAGAGGTCAGAATCAATGTTAGCTCCTCTTCGAACTTGCACATCATGAATTTCTTTCTGTAAAGGATGTGTGATGGCCACATGGTCGATCTGATATTCTCCAAGAGATTGTAAAGGTGATCTCCAGGTCTTCTGTTTTCGAGGATGCTTCCTCAGAGATGTGGACATTACCTTCAGGTTGTTCTGTTGACACAATTCAATAAGTCTCATGCCATTCTTGTGGGTGAATTTATGAGCTGGGTATTTGCCTATGGTCTTTTGGTATTCTTTTTCCCTACCAATCTGTGAATTGAAATCACCTAGCAGTATCTATGTGTCTTCTCTGGGGACTGCTGCCAAGATTTTTTTGAGTTTAGACAAGAATTGTTCTACTTTCTGCAAGTCCTTCTTATTTTCAATGTTCGTGGGGGCATGTACACTAATTATTGTGTATTTTTTGTTGGCACATTGTATGCGCATTGTCATTACTGTATTACTTATGGGAGTGACTTCCTTTATCGAATCAACTATGCTTTTGTGAACTACAAAAGCCATACCCAAAAGAGGGCTGCCACCTCTTCCAATTCGTTTGTCTGTTTTACTTTAGAAAATATGGTAATTACCATAGTCTAGTGTGTTTTCATCTGTAAGGCGTGTTTCCTGAAGAGCTAGTACCTGTATCGTTTGTCGATCTAGTTCTGATATTAAGGTGTGTAGTTTGCCTGGTTGTAGTAACGTGTTAATGTTGAAGGTTCCAATGTATGGGTTTCTTTGATGGTAGTTTGCCAGAGTACTCCGACTTTCACTGTGATCGTGGTAGTCCAGGTCCCCCAGAATCCGAAAACCTGGTTGCTGTCCATGGATGGGCGGATTGGTTACCACCTGGGATAATTTTGTAATTACTCTCACGAATCATAATTGCTTGTAATCAAGGATTAGTCCAGTGTTTCCACGGAGAGTTTAGGACCAGGGATTGCTACTTCCTGGAATGAAATTTGTACAGCTGTACCTACTAGGTAAACAGACGCTGACTACTTTGCCGCTCGATCCAAGTCAGATGTGAAGTGGATTTCATTTTTGGTTCTTCCGCCCTCTCTGCCATTGAGACATAAGTCCTCTTCTACCATCAAAGCCGTTGACCACAGTTCTATTCACCTCAGTTGATCCGCGAGTGCTTATTTGACTAGGTCTTATTCGCACCTGTCCTGTATATCTACAGGAAACTTCCCCTATTAGCCATTGGGACGCGCCGTGTCGGGATTGAGAGTCCCATCCTAGTGTCTCACGCAGGGTTATGCTTAGCTCGTACTTTGTTCGGAACAAAACCCCCACATGAACTGACCAGGTAATGATGTAGTATGCTGTCTAGTACAGAAGCGTCGCATTGCCGGTCTTACAGATGGCTGAAAATAGTGGCTGGCTGTGTGACCTACGTAACGCCGAGAATATACAGAAGAGTGTATATCTTATTCGAGGTTTCTATGGATATAATGACAACGGAAAACAAAAAGAGGACAGTTAGGTCAAAAGTGTTATTCAGATATATGGCGTGACCTCTAGATAGTGTTATCTATAGAATAATTGCCGTAATTACCAAGATGGTGGACATTTATTACAGAAAATTCATATTAAATATTACCCCCAAAACACTATTATACAAGAACAAAATCACAAGATAACACTAACACACTTTTAGCACCAAAAATTACATACATACATACATTACATACATACATACATAATCATTATAGACTGTTATGCCTTTCAATTAAACCACTATTATTCCTCAAAAGCCACAAACAAAGTACAGTTCTTCTGTATAAGCAGACATAAGCCGCAACACAATTATGCATGATCTTACCCACTGGGCATGGATATATAATATATAATAGTATAATACAATGATCAGGATTTATATGCAATACTAAATATGTACATACACATGGACTAAAGAAATATCAAATTATGGACTACATACATGCCACACAACAATTTAAAGAAGAGTCACAGAACAGTAAACGGGATTTTATTTTGAGGTGTTGCTACTTTTTTGGGGGGTTCCAGTTGTGGTGAAGTATCCTGCCACAGAAACTTACATTCAATTTAGTATTTGCTAAGTGATTGTTTAAATAGAAACAAGACACCTCCGTTTTATTGGTGTTGGGCTTAAGTCTCCAGTCCCTGAAGTAAGTTTCCAAAATGGACAAATCCCTTTTTAACATCTCTTCAGTTCTCTCCAGTTCTGTGTTGCACAGCTAATGCTACATCATCAGTGTAGCAGAATTTCCGTGATGTAACTTTAGGAAGATCAGATATATATAAGCTGAACAGGAGTGGCGATAGGACTGAACCTTGAGGGAAAAAAACATTTTTTAGCTTCCTCTGCTTGGTCACATTGTTCCCGATAACAACCTGAAGCCTCCTATCACTCAACATATTGTTAATAAGTCTTGCTATCTTTATGCATTGTATGACCTGGAGAAGTTTATAGACCATACCTTCCCTCCACACGGTATCAAATGTAGCAGTGAGATCAACAAAAGCAACGCCGGGCTGAGTGGCTCAGACGGTTAAGGCGCTGGCCTTCTAACCCCGACTTGGCAGGTTCGATCCTGGCTCAGTCCGGTGGTATTTGAAGGTGCTCAAATACGACAGCCTCGTGTCGGTTGGTTTACCGGCACGTAAAAGAACTCCTGCAGGACTAAATTCTGGCACCTCGGCGTCTCCGAAGACCGTAAAAGTAGTTAGTGGGACGTTAAGCAAATAACATTATTATTAACAAAAGCAACAGATGTTTTCAATTTTCTTTGGAACGGCATTTCTATGAATGTTGTAAGTGCCAAAACCTGTGACCTGGTCTGAAGCCTGATCCATGGAAATGTGCTGTAAAATGGTATTTATTTATCGTATGGTTTACAATCACATCACAATAAAAGTATTTTAAAATTATTTTCACGTCTGAATACATTAAGTCAAAATGTCAGATTTTTATCTTTAATATAATTTACATCGTTTTGAGTAGACATCAAGAACTAGGCTGGATCTCCTGAGAAGGCTGATAGAGGGCATTCTTGGATAATATGCTGAACAGCTTGTCTTTCAGCACCACAACTACACTCGGGAGATGGAATTTTCTTCCATTTATAAAGGGAGTCTGCACATCTACCACAATTAGTTCCGACTCGGTTTAGAGTACACCAAATTTTTCTGGCGAGCTCAAAACCTGGTGGCTTAGATGTGATGCATGGCATAGCTTGCTGTTCTGGTGTTGCAGAGGTCTTCCATAATTGCTTCCAGCTGTCAATCATGTTGAAATTACTTTCAGCAAGCTTCCTTGCAGTATTCAATGGAGGGTGGCAGGAACGAAGTATCTTCCTGTTAATAACAGGGAGGTCAAGATGTACAGGATGAGAAGAATTGTTGCACATTTTATTGTACACCTTGATAAGTGCTTGTTCTTTTCTCATGGATGGAGGTGGTATGTGACTTAATGATGGCAGCCAGTATGTTGAGTACATCTGATTGTCCCTGATATTAAACGCATGGTTTGGTTGAGCAGAGTATCAACAAGCTTAACATGAGCGCTGTTTATCCAGATTGGAGCACAATATTCAACCACGGGATAAACTAGTCCAAGGGCAGAAGTCCGAAGTGTAGAAGCTGTTGACCCCCACGTAGTGCCGCACAGTTTCTGCAGGATATTATTTCTGGTTCTGAGTATGGCGGCAGTTCTGCTAAGATGTTCTTTGAAACTTAGCGTCCTATCTAGAATGACTCCTAGAAATTTTGGATACTCTGCCATCAAAGTGAACTTTCAGGTCTCTATTCGCTTGTTTATTGTTGAGATGGAACGAAGCAACTACTGTCTTTGCAGCGCTTGGCTGTAACCTCCAGTCACGAGAGTATCGTCCCATAGTAGACAGGTCTCTGGTTAGAATATCCTCGGTAACTTCGAAGTCTATATGGCTAACAGCAAGGGCCCAGTCATCTGCGTACCCAAACCTCCTAGATGTAGTCTCTGGCATATCTGCTATACAGGGTGAAGCGTAATTCGCGCACTCAGGCGTCGCAGCGCGACTCCTCTTATGCCAACAATAAAAAAAAGTCTCTTACAAAATTTCGTCTTGCGAGTATATCCGGAAGAAAACGGACATTAAAGAGTAGCAATCTGGCAACACTGTAACCGTATGTAGGGTAACTACCGCTGTCAGCACGTTCACGTCGTGCTGTACAGTTGGTGCAGTGGGTAGAGTTTTTGGCTGGCATGCAGGAGGTCGATGGTTCGATCCTGGGTTGAGGCGCATTAATTATTTGCTAATTTCCACCTGACATTTCCTACTGTAATACAGTAAGACACCGTTTCTGAGGTCACATGTATCCTACATTTACAACAACAACAACAACATAATAATAATAATAATAATAATAATAATAATAATAATAATAATAATAATAATAATAATAATAATAATAATGCATTGAGATACGTACTAAACAGCATGCGGTTACCAAGCGCAATGTTCAAAGGCAGAATGATTGGGACCATGGTGATAACACATACAAATTGTAACCGAGTTTGGACATTATTCGCAGAGCACGTTGCTAGACCTACTGGTAACATAAGGCCCTAACGAAGTGTAATGGACCTGAACGAGGCAAGAATAATAGTTGGTACTAATCTATGGGACCAATGGAGGAGGGTACAAAGAAAACAGGTTTCACATCTAGTAGATGAAGAGGTGCGAATAAATTCACGCCCACGACGTGGAAAGGGCGCCTTTCAAAGCTGACCAATGAAAACAATTGTTCGTCCATATCTAGGATCGTAGTATGCAAGTTCAAATGGTTTCTAGAGGATCCACTGCAATCGCTGTTGACGATTAAGATGCCAGATACCATACCAACTGGACTACATTTACGAAATATAAAACATACGCCTCAACCCAGGATCGACCACTCGACCACCTGCATGCTAACCCAAAACTCTATCCATTTGCACCAACTGTACAGTACGACTAACTTCTGCTGACAGAGGTAGTTACCCTACATGTGGTTACAGTGTTGTCAGATTGCTACTCTTCAACGTCGTTTTTCTGCCGGATATACTCGCAAGATGAAATTTTGTAAGAGACATTTTTTTATTGCTGGCATGTGAGGAGTCGCGCTGCGACGCCCGAGTGCGCAAATTACGCTTCACCCTGTATATAAACAGAACAAAAGGGGAGCCAGCACAGAACCTTGTGGGAGACCATTATTAAGATTCCTCAGCGAGCTCATACTATTGCCAATTTGAACCAGGAAGTTTCTGTTACTGAGCATGTTGTTAATAAGATTTCCAATGTGCAGGCATGGAATGATATGTAGAAGTTTGAGAATCAATCCTTGTCTCCACACAGTATCATATGCTGCTGTTAGATCAACGAAGGCAATTGAAGTTTTCTGGTGTTTCTGAAAATTAGCCTCTATGAATGTTGTCATAGAAAGGACCTGATCTGTACAACTTCGGTGCGGGCGGAAGCAACAGGTAAGTTTTTGAAAATGATATGGCAAATACGGTTATAAATAATTATTTCCACAAGTTTATAGATCATGCTAAGCAGAGCAATGGGTCTATAGCTTTGAGGTTCGTTGTTAGGTTTGCCAGGTTTAAGAATAGCAATGATTTTGCCCTCTTTAATTCATGGGGTATATTGCCTGATAGAAGAATGTCTGTGAAAAATTTAGCTAACCATATTCTTACATTTTTACCACAATTGAGAAGGAACTCTGGATGAATACCATCGAAACCTGGAGCCTTTCCTGCTTTTATATCTTTCAGTGCTATTGTAACTTCTTCTGGAGTGAATGGAGTGGAATATTCAGAATTCGAGGTACATATTTTCTTGAGCTCTCTTAATTCCTTCTTAACTTTGATCGTGTGTTGTTTTTTTTGAGGAGCTCTTGAAGTGTTGACTATGTTGGACACAATTTGATTTGGTGTAACAGCTCCGTTAGTACGGTGTGATGGTTTGCCTCCACCAAGCTTCCTAAGGAGAGACCAGGCCTTTCTACTTGATTTTTGGAAGTCCATGGATTCCACAGTCTCTGTCCATTTAGCACGTCTTGCAGCGTCAAGTTGGCATAGCAGTTCATCAGCTACTTCTCAGTCGTTTACACAGAATTCTTCATAAAGTTTCTCACATTTCTCCGTCCAGCCAGGGACATATTCCCTACGGTAGCCTCTTGGGACACATTTCTTTGATGTACTTATGATAGCTCCAACAAATCGCTTGTAATTGGACCTTATGGGAGAAATCCAACCGATGCATGTATCAAGATTTTCCGAGAACAGAGTCCAGTTAGCTTTCTTGAATTTTCCATCTAGGGTGTGGAAAGGACCTTATTATTGGGATACTATGGCCCATTTCCAGAAGAACTGGTCGATGTTGGCTGTGTGGAAAGTCTGTCATAACCTGTCTCGACACTGGCAAGGGTTGGAGATTATTATCGGACGAGACAAAACACAGGTCGGGATTATGGTCTGTCTTCCAGGCTGCGGACCGAAATGTACATAGATCTTTGGCATCAAAAACAAGGTTGAGGTTGTGTTGTTCAGTCCAATCAACCAAAGCTATTCCATTATCATCATTGCAAGAATATTTCCACATTTCATGATGGCTATTGAAATCTCCCACATATATCGTAGGATGACTGTGAGTATGGAGTACATGCGCAGGTGAAGTTATCCCCGGAGGTTTATAAATATTAACCACAGTAACTTCTCCTATCTTGGAAACAATCTCATGGATACCAAAATCAGAACTAATAGAAATAATATATGCATTTTCTATATTGGTTCGTACATATGTTGCAATACCATAGACCTTGTCATAGGTGGCACCTAATAATTCAAATCCAGGTATGGAGCCTCTTCAAAGAAGTTCGGTTACATCTCCTGCATGTGTTTCCTGAATCAGGGCTATGTCAACATTGTTATTGACCAAGATATTGTGTAATACTTGGCATTTAGATCGACTAATACCTTCTATATTGAACTGAAAAATCGTCAGACAATGACCTAACTTTCTAGACAGTGGGACCTCAGACTTACATTCCATTGTATGATGTGATTTATGCCAGGAGATCCAAAGGATTATCTGGCAACCAGTGTTGTTGCTCGGTTAGCACCACCCGGAGGACACATGTAGGGAAATTTCAGGTTAAACCTACGGACGTTGAGCAACGTTGTCCCCACAATCAGAAGTGTAGACTCTGAGTCTTAGGAATATCGGGGAGGCCACACATAGCGTCTATCTTCTCCATGACTACCGTGGTATTGGTGGCAAGTCAATCAAAATGGCTGACACTTAAGGCAAAGAATATAAACCTATACCGGTATATCAAGTCTCTCTCTTCGTAGTGTTATCTATGGATCGAATGCATGCAAAAACAATGTGGCTGATACTTAGGGCACGACAGTAAGAAATATTTATGCCTAAAATAGGTGATAAATGATCAAAAACTCTCTAGATAACACTAACACACACTAAACACTTAATGCAGTGTCAAAAATACTGCCTAAAAACCACAAACGGAGCATAGTTCTAACGTACAGATAGAGATAAGACGCACAGAAACTACACTTGATCTTAAGTCATGGCCTAAAATTGCTGCTTATTCTGTTAAATATGAGTCTTTCAAACAGTTTGTAGCAACAGCTAAGGGGGGCTATGGGGCGATAATTTTCTGGCTTGTTGGGTTTGCCAGGTTTTAAAATCGCAATTATCTTAGCTTTTTGGAACTCCAAAGGCATGTGTCCAGTTAGTAAGATGTCTGTGAAAAATGTTGCCAGCCATTTCTTCGCATTTTGTCCCAGATTGATCAAGGGGATGAATTCCATCGAAGCCAGGAGCTTTAAATGGTTTTACATCTTTCAGTGCTGTATCAATCTCGGATACTGTGAAGGGATTTGCATATTCTGAAGACTGAGGTGCTGTTAACTTCAAGACTTGAAGTTGTTGTCTAATATATTTGGTGTGTTTCTTGTCACCTGGAACTTGTGACGTTGCAATGATGTGAGAGGCAATTTGATCTGATATAACTTCAGCCTGTTCTCTGCATACTGGTGGGCTTCTTCCTAATTTTCTGAGAAGACTCAAAGCTTCTCTGCTAGAGTGAGTAAAACCTATTCTCTCAACTGTTTCTATCCACTTATGCCTTCGAGATGAGTCCAGACTGGACAGAAGCTCGGTTGCTATGTTAGGATCTCCACATCGTTGAAAGTCTTGACATAGTGTTTCACTTTCTTCATTCCATCCAGGGATATATTCTTTGCAGTAACCTCTTGGAATGAACTTCTTAGCCATTTCTATAACTGCACCAGCAAAACGCCTATAGTTGTTATATTTGGTCCAGTCAGCTTTGCGAAAATTCCAACGAGAATGTGGTGTTGATCTAATTACAGGGATTGTGATACCAATTTCAATTAGGATGGGCTTATGTTGGCTATGTGGAAATTCACCAATCACTTTTCTCGTGCTGTTTTCAGGAAAACCACTTTCATTACAGCTTACAAAACAGAGGTCTGGATTTGTATCTTTGATCCATGCAGCTGATCTAAATGTGCCCTTGTCTTTAGCATCAAAAATAAATGGAGGTCATTTTCCTCTGCCCATTTCATGAGCATTCTACCATTTTCATAATTTTTGGAGTACTTCCAGAGTCCATGGTGACTGTTAAAATCCCCAACATACATTGCAGGATGCTTTGCAATATGTAAGACATGTTCAGGCCAGGGAATGTTAGATGGTTTATATACATTTGTTATAGTAATGCCATGCAACTGTGTGACAACTGTATGTATATTTCCATCCGTATTTTCAGAAATAAGCGAGGCTTCATTTATGTTGTTACAGATGTAGGTGGCTATTCCATACACATCGTGATATGCCGCTCCAAGAGCGGTATAACCAGTATAACCATGGCTGGACCATGTGTAATAAAAGTTATTCAATAAACCATTCTCACAACTGAAGTATGAAATAAATTGCTGATAGTTAAAAATGCTAAGCCTACCCTGTCTCTTCCTCAGTTACAGTGCAAGCAAGAGAAAAAAAGAATGCATACTTAAAGGTATCTCAATGCAAATAATTATGAAATGTATTTATGGTTATGTGGCTCATGTGAACTTTATTGTTGGCCATGTTTGTTTGCAACTGAGAAAACTCTCTGGAATAGGACAGGTTTCACAAGTTTAGCGTATTTAATCACTGCTTTAGAGAAACATCAAAGATCAACTAGCCATATAAGATCTTTTACAGTTTTGAAAACATTCTGATCTAAAGGGCAGATTACTCATCAAATTTACTGAAAAAAATTGCAGATAATTTACATAATGAGAAGGTCAGGGAAAACAGAAATGTGCTTAAAAGACTTATCAATATTGTGGTGTTCCTTGGTAAACAAGAATCTTCACTTAGGGGCCATAATGGAAGTAATAAGCCATTAAATAAAAGGAACTATAGAGTTACTCATAGATTGCCTGCCTTTTTTCTCTCTCACTCTACTTCACATACAGAGGTCTTGAGAAAACTCCCTAAAAATTATATATATATATATATATATATATATATATATATATATATACACTAAGTATCATCCTTACATTTAACATTTGTCATTGTAGGTGGTGTCATGTGTTTTATTAGTTGTAATTTGCTCAATTGATTCATTGGCTGATGATGACGTGCAGTGCGCGTCGAAACTACAGGATGCAGCAGAAATACCTGACGAATTTCAGACGTAAATAACTCAGCAACGCAACAAGCCATTCACAATTTTGTTGGGCAGTTCAGAGGTGCCAACCTTTGAAGCTGATTATCAGTAATCGCCCTCCGTCCCCGAGAAAAATGTAGAGTAAAGACCAAAGCGCCCTTCTCGATAATGACATCCCTTTTGCCCTTCTCTCTAGCAATCTACTCGAAAGAATATCATATTAAACAATAACATTTGCACACAACCTGTTAATTCTGTAAAAAAATATTCCTTGTACCTTGTTTCTCACGCAGCAGCTCCTTTTCACTGTAGTTTTTCTTGAAGCATCCTTCCCACTGTGATGACATTTTCGTCTTCTCAACCACAAGTGATTCCAGCACAGATGTGCTTAATGTAGGCCTCACTTCTTTCTCAATCATTCTGTCAACTGTCAGTACCGTACACTTGACACAGCAAATGCAACATTACTGAAGGGTTTATAGTGGAAAAGATCAGCTCCTGAGCTCCCTCATTCACAATGAATTTTTCAACGCTTACGGGTAGCAAAAGGAACTCACGATCGAATAAGTATCGTTGCCAAATCACAAGCAATAAAACGGGGACCATTTAGGAGAAAGGCTCAAAAGGATTGAACATTTTTCCTTATTTTCTTTCTTTCCGTAGAAAATTATTTTTTTCGTGATAATGTCAGCTTCTCCGTAATAATTTCCCCTTTGACCGTAATCCCGTAATCGTGAGGGAAAATCCGTAATAATTACGGACAATCCGTAATAGTTGGCACCTCTGGCAGTTTAAAAGCTTTCAAACAGGTGTTGTTGTTGTGGTGCACGCGGTCTTGGCCTTGGAGAACGCATGCATCGTCTCGTCTGGGCTAGTCAGACAGCCAGCCAGTCGCTAGCATGGCGTGGAGTGGTGAACACCAAGGTTTCGTGATTGAGACTTATTTAAAAAATGCCGACTGTTACCACAACACAGCGTTTGTTTCGCAGACACTTTGACTTAGGTCGACACGAGAAAGTTCCGAGCAGGAACACCATTCTGTTATGGGTGAACAAATTTAGAGAAAAAGTGGTTCGAGTGTGGAAATTTACTCATTCAGGACAAATATTTTAAGTTCCCTACGGGAATCAACATCTATATCATGTGAAAACGAAGCCGCCTGGTAGGCCTCGTAGCGTCCGAACATCAGAGACTGTCCGTGGAGTGAGACACAGCGTAACGCAATCTCCTCAACGTTCGGTGCGTACACATTCATGTGCTATGGGACTCTTGGATCTCACCGTAAGGAGGATTTTACACGCAGACATGAAGTTCCATCCGTACAAAAGGGTGAGTGTTCAGAAACTCAATGAATGTGATTGGGCCAAACCACAGAGCATTGTGAGACTATCCTAGAAGCTGTAGCAGCTGACACCAGTGTCCTGGCAAGTGATGAAGTGCACTTTCATTTGTCAGGCTATGTTAATAAACAAAATTTTCGGTACTGGTCCGCAACCAATCCTCAACAGATCCACGAGCAACCTCTCCACAGCATGCGTGTTACTGTTTGGTGCGCTACTGCTGATTTTGGAATTGTAGGCCCTTACTTTTTTGAAGAGGAGGACAGAACTGTTAACAGTAACATCGGATCATTACGTACACTTACTGCAGCCGACACTCACCGACTTAGGGAATCCTGCTGTGTGGTTCCAACAAGATGGTGCAGTCTCATCTCCTTACAGGGTGACATTCCATGGCCAGCCAGTTCCCCTGACCTCGCCCCGTGCGATTTCTTTCTCTGGGGATATTTGAAGGATCGTGTCTTCTGACATAAGCCGCGAACACTTCATGACCTGAAAGCTGCCATCCGTGAAGAAATCGAGGCAATACCAGGCTCACGCAAGTCATGTGGAACTTCAGGGAGAGGCTTTAGAGGTGCACTGAACAGTACGGTCGGCATTTGGATGACATTATTTTCAAAACCTAGTGTGTATGTGTATGTGACACAAATGGCAAATACTACTCTTTCCAACTTTACAATAAATCTTTAAATGACGTGTTGCATTGCCGAGTTATTTACGTTTGAAATTTGTCCAAGTATTTCTGCCACACCCTGTAGTACCAATCTTGTATAAAACGACATGTGATCTAACTCACATCATTAAATTATCATTGTATTGAAAAGGTGGATCCTTAACATTTTCAATTTACTGTAATCCCAGTTCAAGCTTTTAACCCTTAGGGAGTCAGGTTTCTTAGCCCACTGCACACCCCAAAATTTACGTTTTTGCACATGTTTGTATAACAACCCTCAAGAGAGGTATTATATTTTTATGAAATGAATGAATTTAACACACTATGTTAACAAGACATCAAACAACTAGTTTAAGTACAAAAATTGTGAAACATCATTTTTAGTAATGTTTTTTGGTATGATAATCTTCAAAACAAGTTACAGGGCTAAGAGTTTTGTTGCACTCCTTACAATGGTAGATAGTTCTTGTGTTCCTTTTCTCTCTTCTTGATGTGTGAGCACACGCATGGCACACTCTTGAAGGGGTCTTCTTCCTGATTCGTTTGGGGGGGATAAGGGAAAGAAAATGTCGGTGAGTTAGCCTTGTTGGATTATCCCTGCTAGACGGACGACCACCAGAAATAGATAAGTTCTTGTAGGCCCTGCTTCAGTTAGCGAACGAACAACTTCCAGTCGAAACGATTTCAGTGACCTCTTGTCTCCTTTCAGAATCCTCTCAATAAAGAAGCAATTCGGTATTATCACTTCCAAGAAATGGACAAACAATTTCTTGTACCATTTGATTTTATTTACCTTTGTTCGCTTCGGATGTGACGGCTGTAAGACCTCATCCTCACTTTCATTTAAGTCTTCACCACTTATTATTTCCAGATATACGTCCTACACAGTCTTCATCACTGTCTTCAAATGCTGAACGATCACTTTCATCATTCATAAGAATTTCATGAACTGTATCGTCGCTTGTAAGCAAGTCAGCTCGACTTGGCGCACCCATTTTCAACTGTTTGCGATTGACTTGCTAAAGCTGAAGACATCCGCTTAAAAACATTTCATTCCCAGCACTCCCCATGGTGATAATAATAACCTAACGACTTCAGAAAATAGCCAACAGATGTCGGGAGCTATCTGTTTTTCAACTGTTGTCCAAAGACATACAGTTACGAAGATATATCATTTCAAATTCCGACACGCAATATATTGAGCCATAACCACAGCGGCACTTACTGCTACACACAATATATTGCGCAGTGACCTTCAAGGGGTTAATACAGAAGCCATCTCAATTATTATTTTTCATACTTTCCAAAACAAGATCATGGACATATCTTATTGCACTGAAAAATTAAATAAATTTGTAGACACGCTGCAAAGCATCAGAGAAAGGAGAGCCTAGGTCAAAAAGGAGAAAACTTTAATGAAGAGGAAGTGTATTCAAGGATCTCTTGTGAAATTCTCCACACTTCTTACAAAATTGTACAAAACTATTTTAATCCTCCTAGTCTATACTATTAGACATGTTTCGACCCAGCATGGGTCATCCTCAGTAAGACATGTATGATTAATTATAAACATAGGAAACACACAAAATCAAATGTTAGTTAAATTTTTTTTAAAAAAGCATGATGAAAGTTACAAACTGTGCAATGTTGATCGTTAAAACAATCTTGAGCTGGAGGTCTTTCTGTTTCAATGTTTTTGTTCTACTTTGGTGTGGTTCAACTTGTATATTTCACGGATGGTCCTGATTTCTTTTTCCAAATTTTTCTTTGAGAGTGGGATTTTTAAAGTTCTTTCTAACATGCTATTGTAGGCAGCTTTTTTGTGAGCTTGTATACTGTTGGCTTAGTTGTTGTGTTCCGACATGGGCTGATATACATACGCATTATTGAAGTTGAACCGTCTGTTTTTAGTCTGTAAAATGGATAATACAAATCCAATTAAGGATGAAAAATGGTGACTAACAGAAACAACATTTAGATTAAGTTATGAAGAACGAAAATTAACTTACGTTACGTGGCCCGCTTGTTTCACCCGTGCTCTCTGACTACGGAGTCCAGCTCTCGAATGACTTGCTCCCGCAGTCGACATGCAAGACGTGTTGCTACGAGGAAGTGGAGTGGGGAGATGGGGCGGAATATGCGGAATAATCGGGGCGGTCACTGAAACCGAGTGTAATAATTGAGAGTTTTTACTACAAATGATCTGAATAAAATTTTCCTATATTATAATTTTTTTCTTTCTTTTGTCTCATTTAAGTTGAGGGCTGGGTTCTTGTATTGATCCATACTGATGTAGAAATTCTCTAAAATGTTGAGTAGTGGACCTTTTCATTCACGTAAAATTTTTAGATCTTTATCTATTGTAGTATAATTGTGATTATAGTCTTTGTGATGGTTACTCATGGCAGAGAAACTATTATATTTTAAAGTGTAGCGATGTTCTGTATATCTTATGAGGAAGTTCCTACCAGTTTGTCCGACATAACTTGACCCTCATCCCTGATATTCCAGTTTATATATCCCAGAATTTGTGTATTTATTGCTAGTATTTACTGTGTGAGAGTTAAATAATATTCATTCATTAGTGTTGCTGGTTTTGAAAGCAATTCTGAGGTTCGGTTTTCTTAGGACTTTGGTGATTACGTGTATATTATTATTGCTAAATATGAATGTGGCATATTTTTCTTTAGTTTTTGACTTTTTCATTAAAAAATAGTTGTGGGCTTGTTAGTATGTTTATTGATTAGCTTATTTATAAATTTTGTGCTGAATCCGTTGTTCAAAGATATTTTGCGGATGGTCCTGATTTCTTTTTTCAAATTTTTCTTTGAATGGGGGATTTTTAAAGCTCTTTCTAACATGCTATTGTAGGCAGCATATTTTGTGAGCTTCAGGATGTACTGAATTTTGTTTAATGGTGTTATCAGTGTAAGTTGGTTTCCAGTAAATGTTAAATGCCAGGTGATTATTCTCATGATGTGATAGTGTTATGTCTAAATAATTAAGCGAGTTATTGTTCTCCATTTCCATAGTGAATTTAATATTCTGATCTAAACTGTTGAGTAGTTCCAAAATTTTCTTTCATTCGTTAACGCTGCTATCTATGATGGATGGCTAGCATATCGTCGACATATTTTGGTGAACATACAGTATATATGGCCACTTAGAACACACAAACATCATAGATAAGATCAAAGCTATAAAATACTGGACACGTTAAGTCGATGATGTGCTAGCCATCATAGATAGCAGCGTTAACAAAGGAAAGGAAATTTTGGAACTACTCAACAGGTTAGATCAGAAAATTAAATTCACTATGGAAATGGAGAACAATAACTCGCTTAATTATTTAGATATAAGACTATCACGTCATGAGAATAATCACCTGGCATTTAACATTTACCCGAAACCAACTTACACCGATAACACCCTTAAACAAAATTCGATACATCCTGAAGCTCACAAAAAAGCTGCCTACAATAGCATGTTAAAAAGAGCTTTAAAAATCTTGCTCTCAAAGAAAAATTTGAATAAAGAAATCAGGGCCATTCGCGAAATATCTTTGAACAACGGATTCAGCACAAAATTTATAAATAAGCTAATCGATAAACATACTAACAAGCCCACAACTATTTTTTAACGAAAAAGTCAAAAACTAAAGAAAAATATGTCACGTTCACATTTAGCAATAATTATATACACATACTCACCAACCTCCTAAGAAAACAGAAACTCATAATTGCTTTCAAAACCAGCAACACTAATACAAGAATATTATTTAACTCTCACAGAGTAAATACCAGCAATAAATACACAAATTCTGGGATATATAAAACTGGAATATCAGGGATGAGGGTCAAGTTACATCGGACAAACTGGTAGGAACTTCCTCGTAAGATATACAGAACATCGCTACACTTTAAAATATGATAGTTTCTCTGCCATGAGTAACCATCACAAAGACTGATCACAATTATACTACAATAGATCAAGATCTAAAAAATTCTACAACGTGAACAAACCTGTCCACTACTCAACATTTTAGAGAATTTTTACATCAGTATGGATCAATATACGAACCCAACCCTCAACTTAAATGAGACAAATTTTTTAAAAATAATATAATTTGGGAAACATTTATTCCAATCATTTGTAGTAAAAAATAGGAACAAAAGAACTCACAATTATTACACTCGGTTTCAGTCACCACTCCCATTATTCCGCACACTCCTATTCTCCCGCATGCCCCGCCCCATTTCTCCACTCCACTTCCTTGTAGCAACATGTCTTGCATCTTGACTGCGGGAGCAAGTCAGTCGAGAGCTGAACTCAATAGTCAGAGAACAATGGTGATAAAAGTGGGCCACGTAACGCAACTTAATTTTCGTTCTTCATTACTTAACTTAAATGTTATTCCTGTTAGTCACCATTTTTCAACCTTAATTCGATTTGTATTATCCATTTTACAAATTATAAACAGAAGGTTCAACTTCAATAATGCTTATGTATATCAGCCCATGTCGGAACACAACATCTAAGCCAATGGTATACAGATACAAGTTGAACCACACCAAAGTAGAACAAAAGCATTGAAACAGAAAGACATCCAGCTCAAGACTGTTTTAAAGATCAACATTTCATAGTTTTTTAACTTTCATCATGCTTTTTAAAAACTTTTTAACTAACATTTGATTTTGTGTTTCCTATCTTTTTAATTCATCATACATATCTTATTGAGGACGACCTAATGCTGGGTCGAAACATGTCTATTTATGCGTGAAGATTAGTCTCAAATGGATGTAAAATATATAGTACTGACTAGGAGGATTAAAATAGTTTTTTACAATTTTGTAAGAAGTTCAACGATCAATACGGATTTAACATGAGATTCATAGTCTGTAATAATTCTCGTCACTGTTATGTCTCAAACTAAATTAAGATTTGAGTCACAAAAGCAATTGAAATTTGTGGCTCTATTGGACTGTAAGCATATTGATAATTACAATATAACCTTCCTTAACATATTTTGTGAACTCAAAGAACCCTATAGTTCGTATTTTGATTTAGTGGCCTTAAAGAATGAACAGAAAGTGTTATATTCCCTTGATGAATTTTCTTAAAAATCAGCACAAGCCATTGGAAATTACATGAAACTGAACAATCTCCCTACTGGTGTAAGAAGTTGGCTACATTCTTTTTAAGTTTCCCTTCTACTACTGCAAGTGTTAAAAGTTTTTCAACTATGGAAAGGATAAAATCATACCTTCGAGCAACACAAGAACAAATTCATCTCAGCAACTTGACTCTTTTATCAACAGAAAATGAGATACTTGTTTCCCTGAGGAGAATCAATGAGGAGGCCTTTTTTGACAGCGACATCACAAAGGTGACCAAGAAATGGAGACGGCTGGAATTCACGTACAGATAAAACAGTAGAAATGTAAAACAAGATTGATGTTTTATTTATTTGTTTATCTATACATATTTATTTAGAATATTCAATTTAAAACGCAATTTATCTTTATTTTGTCTGATTTACATTGAAAAACTGATGATGGATGTCAAGCCGTGTTTTGTTCTTGGCACTACTCCGAGCACTGACCAATCAGGCATTCACAGTGCTCCACAGTTAGAAAGGCTCCTTCCCCTCGCAGTGAAGCATAAATTAGAATATCATTACTGCTCAGACGGATTAATGGCAAAACAAGAGGGATAGTGAGCTGGCAATATGGAGAACAGTTCTATGATGGGATTGGAAAATCACCATATTTTTATCTGCAGTATTTTTCAAGTTACAGTATATTAAATCACAAGATAACTGGCTGTGAAGATAAGACCCCTTTGAGACCCATGTGTTATGTTTCTTCAGTCAACATTATTCTATGTATAAACAGGGCATGTGCTGCTCATTGTGTATACTTCCTGATCTCATACTTCTGACTTAATTATATAGATAACAGAGCTCTGGTATATTTCACTCCTGTCTACTTCTACATCCATGTCAGAAGACATCGCAGAGCTACAGTTACATAGGTAGGAGTAATATAATTTTATTTTTATAGGCAATTCTGCTAAAATGAAATGCAATCTTTCAGGTTTAGTGTTTAGTGTTCTCTTTTGTTATTTAGAATTGAATCTGTGATCATGGGTCAGACACCACCACTGATCTACTGAGGAAGCTAATAAACCAGTGAACAATGGGTACGACAGAGGTAATGTTGTAAAAGTCTATATTTTTATTAGATAATAATGATGTTTGTTGTATAAAGGGGCCTAATATCTAGATCATCGACTCCAGAGGCCATGCATGATTATTATTTTCATAAAAGATGACAGATAAACACAAACCTGTTGTTTTAACTATCTGTGAATGGTTAAATAGCAATACCTATCAAACACGATTTGGGAATGCATTGATCTATTACCAGAGTATGCAGGACAAAATTTGTTTGGTTAAACAGATGTTTTTACTCTCAGGAAAATGACAACTGTCATCAGAAAATATGTGAATGAAGAACAGATACAGAAACCAAAAAGATTTGATGATTATTTCCCAAAAGTGAACTGAAAGCAACTCGTACAAAATACAGTGTGTTTTTAGATGTAATTTTGTAAATAAGTTGTCAGTTTCTGGCGAGCTACACATACTGTAAGTAATACAGTGGACTTTCAAATGTGATATGAAGCATGTTATTTAAATACATAAAATGTGCAGTTTCAGGTAAGAACACTTGTATTTTAGATTATCCGTGTTTTTCATTTATCCACGCAGTCCACATTAACCCCATAATGCTACATAAAAGAAATGGTCCCGACTACAGAAATAAGCTATAAATTGGTTTATTTTCTACTAGAGAAATTACTATTATTATTAGTATTTTCACTAAACACTAAATCACATTATCATAAAACAGAAAGGCCTCTAATGCCAAAACTATGCTTACCGGTAAATAAATTGTGGCAGAGATGACCATGACTTATCTGCAGATCCATATCCAACATCTGCTGTATATCAGGAAAGTCAAAACTGAAGACATTTCTTGATATCCCTTAACGTTTTCTCCACTTTACTTAATTACATACCTCCTTTCTTACATCTGTGGTGATTTACTGTGAATCCACAGTATAGAAGTGTCCCTCTACCTAAATACCAGTAGCTATCGTATTGAATATCAAACATTACAGAACAAACATATACAAGCTATATACAAGCAGAAACTCCTCAACTCACCCGGCAATCAGCAGTCTCTGAACGAGGAGAAAGAGCCAGAGCCTGCAGGCAGCTGCTGCTGCAGTTCCAGTTGTTAAGATCCTGAATGCAATCATAAAAGAAATTACCACTCTACAGACAGAAATGTATATACAAAAGAGCCTAAAATGCCCTGGATATAAGTCAGACAAGAAAACTTCCCATAAATTAGAAACTGCACATGTACCCTACTATATCCATAAATAAACACATCTGTTTGGGCTTTGTCATTTTCTATTTGCTCCAGTCTTTCATGAATTAATCAATGTCTACAAATTTGTTATGATTAAAGAAACAAATTTGTCATACATAGCCACAAAATAGTGGGTATTGATACATCTTGTTGGATTTTGAGGCTTATTTCTCCAGTAATTAATATAACATATTTCACTCATGGACTGAGTTTCATAAGACTGTTTTGTCTCATGATCATGAAGCCACTAAACCCACCGCCCCACATCCAATCCAAATCATAGGAGCGAAAACTGCTTATTTCAGAAACCTAACATAAAATAACTGGGATTTGAACTACAACTGACCTGAGATACCAGGTTTCTCTCTCTCACACAGAATGCCACATATGTACAGAAACAAAATTGTACTGAAACAGCACATCAAGAAGTACATATCAAATCAAAACAGTTGTGAAGCCAGTTCATTTACCATCTTGTACCTACTAGTGACTTTAACACACTGAGTGCCAGACTAAAATTTGTGGGATTGGCGTCTAGTGCCATGAGTTAATAGCACTGAATTACTCCCTGGTAAAACGTTCACAGGCTTAACCAAGCAAATGATTGCTGAAACGAGGGTATATTTATGATATATAAGGTTCACTTATTATCTATATTTGAAATTTGATTGAATTATTGGACATTACAAATTGTACACGTACACAAGCCCCCATATGGGGCGGAACTTATTCAATAGTTAATATCCCGACGCTCGGCAATACTTACCTTTGCCTTTGAAGGGACGCATTATTTATGTAGTTGATTATGAGAGACTTGTTAGCTTGTTCATAATATGAGCATGCTACACCTGAGGTGTTATTTTTAATGCCGTATTTGTGGGCTTTCCATGGGAGATACTGCTTGCACGATAATCTCCCTTGTCAGGGAACCATAGATTCATCTAAGGCCATATTACAGCCTGAGTCTTCACTTTCTGAAATCGGTTTTCAATCGTGTTCATAAGGGGCTGTATTTTGTGACGTTTGCCAATCCATTTTGTTGGCAAAGTGCCAGAATCTTAAGAGTAACAAACCCGTTTCTGATCATAACACTATAAGCAACTTTTGTATAGAAAAGAGACTTATCACTTCAGTAACGTGGAAAGAATAGAACTTGGACGAGACCAATCCACAAGCGATGTATCCACCTATTCATTAAGCTGGCTCGATCAATGCTTAGTCATTAAAACTTGTTTGCTTCCTTTACCACTAAATTTATTACTTTATCTGTAACAAACAATAAATGCCATAAGGTGAGGTATCGGAATGAATATCCATCCCTGTGCCTCTGCCCCTTGAAAAGGAACTCCACGCTGAGCGCCACTGCAAGTTATCTAGCTGTTATGGTTGTTATTATTATTATTATTATTATTATTATTATTATTATTATTATTATTATTATTATTCCCAAATGTTCCCTGTATCGAAACCCTACCATCATTTTCACTTTGAGGCTCACTTTCAACACTTTCTGAAATGTTTCTACTTTCTACAACCTCATCACCTGTACTTGGTTCAAAATCACTGCAACTACATTCTTCGTCAATGTTATCATTGTAGACTTCATCAATATATCATCCAGACTACCTGCACTCAGTCTTTTTTTTAAATTTGCTTTATGTCACACCGACACGTAGGAGTGGGAAGGAAGCGGTCATGGTCTTCATTAAGGTACAGCCCCAGCATTCACCTGGTGTGAAAATAGGAAACCACGGAAAACCATCTTCAGGGCTGCCGACAGTGGGGTTCAAACACACTACCTCCCAGATGCAAGCTCACAGCTGCGCGCCCCTAACCGCACGGCCAACTTGCTCGGTACACTCAATCGCTTACTGCTCGATTTACTCATAATGATTTAAAGACAGTAATGAACAAATTAACTCACACAAAAGAAAACTAACAGCACAGTACTCTTACACAAGCAATCCACAAGATAGACAGTGACTTTGTCAGCTGACGTAGCCGTATGGGGTCGCACCAGAACAGGAATTGACAATGAAAGGTGGATTATGTAATTAGATGGCCAACAGATGGCAGAAAGAGGCCTTATACAGTTTTGAAACACACACTTATTGCGCACCGAAATAGATGGCAGAAAGAGGCCTTATACAGTTTTGAAACACACACTTATTGCACACCGAAATAGTTTTGTACATTTCTCTATTTCGATAAAACATACAACCCCACACAGGGACCTAATATTCAAGAAATTTAGTGCTCTCACGTACTGAAATGCAGTCACTTGGCACTCAATGTGTTAAAGATGTCATATGAACATACTGGAGATCCTATAGGAAATATTATCCAAATTCTGGCAAGAATGGAAGTTAGTCCCTTTAGAATGTTAAGCCTTCAAATGTACTACGCACTATTATGTGAAGCTTTTCTTTTTATGGACTGTTAAATTACTGTTAACTTTTTTCCTGGTTTGGACCATGCTGTTGTTCTATGCACCTAATATACAGAATACCAACATTTCAAATTCCCCTGATGGTAACCTCATTTTGCCAGGGTGGGCTTGCATGGTCAAATGATCCTTTGAACTATGCTGGCAGTAGTGTACCTACTGGTAGAGCTTCCCGAGCCTGACAGGTTAAAGGTCATTATCTAGACTACAAGTGATACCCTGGCCCTCCAGTTTAGTGGGTTTGGTGCGAGGCTAACAACCAAGTTACAAAACTTCAAGGAGAAAATGCTGGTCTGATCAAACTATGATGATCTAGCACAAATTCTGTACAAAGAGCAAGGGATAAGAAATGAACTATGAAGACCTCTAAACTGTAATGTGAAATGAGAGATCTCGGTATATTTCCAATCCTTAAGGAAGTTGCTGGATCAACATAATAAACTTAAGAAAAGGAAGGAAGACATTACATTTTTCAGCTGTGACGAGAACATGAATTTGGTTTATAAGAACCACCTATCACCCCAAGTGTGTCAACACTCATGAGTATTAATTACAGTATAATGCCCATGCTCCCACTGACGAATCTGCAGAAGTACTGAAAGATAAATTTTATGATTTCCTTGAGAAAGCATTATAACAGTCCAAAGAATGGCATCACTGTCATAGTAAGTTAACTGATCGAAGAACTGTCAATCAAACTGATCATGTTCTGATAAATGGTAAACATTAATCAAACCCTGTGAGGTGCTAATGCAGACTCTCATCACTTCTTGCAATGACTAAGATCTGAGCTTGAGTTTCAATCGCATGGAAATCAAAACAGATCTCTACACGATTATGTCATACAACATTTCTGAATTCACCAGAGACTGCTAAATTATACTGCCAAGAAGTCACGAAGGCTCTTCAACAGATACACAAATTTGAAAATGATAGCAATGAGGAAAAATGATTGGTAATAAGAGCTGCTGTTGATAGTAAAAAAAAAATCTGGCGACTGAAAAAGTGATGAGCAAAATCCCTTGGTTTACAGGTTACTGAAGAACAAAATAGGATGTATCAAAGGATTTAACAGAACAATTGCACAAGAAGCCTAAAGGAGAATTGTCATGAGAAGAGAAAACTGTAGAAGGCTGTGCATAACCAAGAAATGAGAATGAATGAAGGTGGAAACTGAATATATGGAACTGATGAAGAGGCAACCTGATTCAAGAAGTTTCTTTAAATCAGCTAACAGTGCTTTTAAGTTATTCAACCAAAGGAATGGGGCAGTGTATTTCAGAAGAACCCTCAGTTAAACTGACAACCTATAAAATCATCGTAAGGTCACTCCTCGCACACGCCTCGGGAACATGGCCTTTTAACAAAAATAAAACATACAGTAGCTGTACACATTTGTGATGAAGGTCCTGAGAATGATAGTTGGTCCAGTGTGTGACACTGACTGATGCAGAATGCGATATAATGCAGAACTCTACTCATCTATTCTGACACATCAGTAACAAGATTCATCAAATCAGGTAGGCTGAGGTGAGCTGGACATGTGGTAAGGATGGAGGAATCCGAAGTACCAAAGAAACTTCTATTTGGGAACCCTTGAGGATAGTGTGTAAGAGATCGACCCAAAACCTGATGACTGGAAGGACCACTCCACATAATTCCATCATCAGATGGAGCAATAATATTCAAACATGTTTGGACTCGTTTGAGCCATCTTCAGTGAAATAAGGAGGGGGGGAGTAATCTACATAATACAAGCTAAAAGTATGCTAAAACATAATGAAAGAACAAATGAAAAACAAAAGAGACAGACGGAAATAAAACAATAACAATATACAATAATCACATCATTAGATGGAGCAATAAATAACTCGCTAAGACAAATTCAGTGAAAAAATGGTTAATATAAAATGTAATTGAATACAAAAAATGTGCTACACCCAAGAAGAAAATAAAATAAAATAAAATAAAAGATACCGACAGAAACGAAACAGAAAGTGTTAATAGTGAGGATGCAGACCTCTTAGATTAAATTTTTTTAATAACAATTCAAAAAACAGGACGAAATCACTATGTTGAAAATTTAGGCTGACAGTCTGCCTTTGTAGAAACACCGTTCCACGAATGGCTAGGAGGGGAGCGAAAAAGCTTGAGAAACCAAGTTTGAGAAGAGACAACGTGCCAGGTGAAATGTATGTGATAAGTGATGGAAAAATGCCGATCAATTGAAAACTTTAGAATAACAGCATTCTCAATTTCTTCTCAATTAAGCGGTCCCGTTCTCGAAGATTATTTCCAATGTTGGCTAGGTGTGTTTGTCTTATTTTAAATGGTTGGGAGAGCAGCGACAAAACTGAGAAGCTGTGTTAGAGAAGTAACAGGTGCGTGGTAAACTGTAAAGTGACCGTAGTGGAAACCGTCAATGAAGTTCCAATCTGTAATGGACAAAACGAGGTTGTGTGAGAAACTTGGGCTGAAAAGTAAAAAGTGTAAAATGGGTGTGAAGAAAACAAACTTATGGTACTTAAAAGGTGGTTGTCCTCTCGAACTGGCCTGGCCTTCTCACAGTTAATAGTCTATTTTATTGCTCTATCTAATGATGGAATTATGTTTTGTACTGAATAAGGAGGATACATTTAATTGTTTCCTTTGTAAAGTGAAAACCATCAACACTGAATGATTCTAACATCTTGTAATCAGATGACAGAAGCAAATCAGCTCATTGAAGAAGAAGAAGAAGTAGAAGTAGTAGAAGAAGAAGAAGAAGAAGAAGAAGAAGAAGAAGAAGAAGAAGAAGAAGAAGAAGAAGAAGAAGAAGAAGAAGAAGAAGGCAATTCTCACAAACAATGTGTGCGCAGAAATCTAACTCATCAATAATTTGGAAGATAACTCATACGCGGCAAGTTAGATACGCTTTATAATTACAAGTTCAACACAATCTACTATGCTGGTTACACTAGCACATTCATAAATTTAGCAATTTACAGCTTGGATACTATGAGAAACCTTAAGCTTTCTTGAAAAGTGGTAAACTGATCTGCTGACTTTAAGAAGATCCTTCAGTATTATACAGCTTCTTTACGCAGATCTAAAATTATCAGTTACAGGAGATGAAAACTTTACATCAAATATTGATTTATATTCTGATCATAAATGCAGCTTTTCAAACATTTCACACATTTATCAAAGGCTACTGTAATCCTTTTAGAAGGTAAAGCTTCTTTTTCCAGCAGTCTGAAATCTCAACTACTTTGGTAAGTTATTTTTTTTGTTCCAATAATCATTATGTAGAGAAAAAACAAAAGAAAGGCAATTAACGCAATTTTTAAAAAAATATTAATATCATGTAGCCTAAGTCCATTTTTCTAATTTGTTCATATTTATTACAGAGAGGAAATGTTGTCCAGCTACATATTCAAGAAATTAGCCTGCTTTCTTACATTAACTTAAGAGATCACATGATATGATGGTATAAGCTGCAAGTTACAGTACGTGGTGTAAGTATAATGGTGAGGCGGATCATTGACTCAATTGTGTTCCGTCTTGTGCATGGCATCACACTGGGAGCATCTGGGAGTTTGGGTGAGGCGGGAGAAATGCACGATTAATTTGCAGTCGATTGAAATATGTTTATGTTGTTAGTTGTGTGCATTGCTAGGGTGAATTATTTCTTAATCTCTGTAAAAGGAACATATAATGCAATGCCAGGTTGCGCTATGTACAGTTCCAACAACCACTCCAAGAAAACAAAAGGATTCAATATACGATATTTAGATTTCCACTGGACAAAGATGTGGCAAGCTCATGGGTGAGGGGTTGTCGAAGGGAGGACAAGTTTAATTTACAGCACAGCAAGTTATGGTTTCTAAAAGTAGAGCGTTTGTTGTAACATGACAACTAAGCATAGCAGTAAAATATTCATTAAATTACTGAGCTCAGAACATTTTAAGCAAGCCTCGAACCTATGGGAGTAATGGAGTCCCACTCCCATTTGACAGGCAAGGGACTCCTTGGAAACAACTTTGCGAACGAAATGGAATTCGATGGGGAGCTATCAATATTAATGTGGCTTATGGAAGAAAGAAAGTAAAACTGGCTGAGTGAGCAAAGAGGATGCATCTGGATGTGCTAGGAGTAAGTGATATTCGGGTAAGGGGAGATAACGAGGAAGAGATAGATTATAAAGTGTACTTGACGGGTGTTAGAAAGGGAAGGGCAGAGTCTGGTGTAGGGCTCTTTATCAGGAATACCATTGCACGCAACATAGTTTCTGTTAGGAACATAAATAAGCGAATGATGTGGGTAGATTTGGCGGTTGGAGGAATTAGGACAAGAATTGTGTCCATGTACTCACCACGTGAGGGTGCAGATGAGGATGAAGTTGACAAGTTTTATGAAGCATTGAGTGACATCGTAGTCAGGGTCAACAGCAAGGATAGAATAGTGCTAATGGGCGATTTCAATGCGAGAGTTGGGAATAGAACTGAAGGATACGAAAGAGTGATTGGTAAATGTGGGGAAGATATGGAAGCTAATGGGAATGGGAAGCGTTTGCTGGACTTCTGTGCTGGTACGGGTTTAGCTGTTACGAATACATTCTTCAAGCATAAGGCTATTCACCGCTACACATGGGAGGCTAGGGGTACCAGATCCATAATAGACTATATCTTAACCGACTTCGAATTCAGGAAATCTGTTAGGAATGTTTTTCGCGGATTTTTCGATGATACACACCACTAACTGATCTGCAGTGAACTAAGTATCTCTAGGCCTACGGTAGAGAAAGTGAAATCTGTCTGCAAACGAATAAGGGTAGAAAATCTCCAGGATGAGGAAATTAGACAGAAGTACATGGATATGATTAGTGAGAAGTTTCGAACAGTAGACAGTAAGCAGGTTCAGGATGTAGAAAGTGAATGGGTGGCATACAGGGATGCTGTAGTAGAAACGGGCAAGGGAATGCCTAGGAACAATTGTGTGTAAAGATGGGAAAAGGCGAACATCTTGGTGGAATGATGAATAAGAGCAGCCTGTAAACATAAAAAGAAGGCTTATCAGAAATGGCTCTAAACAAGGGCCAAGGCAGACAGGGATTTGTACGTAGATGAAAGAAACAGAGCGAAACAAATCGTTGTTGAATCCAAAAAGAAGTCGTGGGAAGATTTTGGTAATAACCTGCAAAGGCTAGGTCAAGCAGCAGGGAAACCTTTCTGGGCAGTAATAAAGAATCTTAGGAAGGGAGGGAAAAAGGAAATGAACAGTGTTTTGAGTAATTCAGGTGAACTCATAATAGATCCCAGATAATCACTGGAGAGGTGGAGGATATATTTTGAATATCATCTCAATGTAAAAGGAAATCATCCTGGTGGTGTTGCAAACAGACAAGCTCATGGGGAGGAGGAAAATGATGTTGGTGAAATTATGCTCGAGGAAGTGGAAAGGATGGTAAAAAAAAACTCCATTGTCATAAGGCAGCAGGAATAGATGAAATTAGACCTGAAATTGTGAAGTATAGTGGGAAGGCAGGGATGAAATGGCTTCATAGAGTAGTAAAATTAGCATGGAGTGTTGGTAAGGTACCTTCAGATTGGACAAAAGCAGGAATTGCACCTTTCTATAAGCAAGGGAACAGGAAGTATTGCAACAACCATCGATGTATCTCATTGATTAGTATACCAGGCAAAGTATTCACTGGCATCTTGGAAGGGAGGGTGCGATCAGTCGTTGAGAGGAAGTTGGATGAAAACCAGTGTGGTTTCAGACCACAGACAGGCTGTCAGGATCAGATTTTCAGTATGTGCCAGGTGATTGAAAAATGCTATGAGAGGAATAGGCAGTTTTGTGTATCCTTTGTAGATCTAGAGAAAGCATATGACAGTGTACCGAGAGAAAAGATGTTCGCTATACTGGGGAACTATGGAATTAAAGGTAGATTATTAAAATCAATCAAAGGCATTTATGTTGACAATTGGGCTTCAGTGAGAATCGATGATAGAATGAGTTCTTGGTTCCGGGTACTTACAGGGGTTAGACAAGGCGGTCAACTTTCACCTTTACTGTTCGTAGTTTACATGGATCATCTGCTGAAAGATATAAAATGGCAGGGAGGGATTCAGTTAGGTGGAAATGTAGTAAGCAGTCTGGCCTATGCTGATGACTTGGTCTTAATGGCAGATTGTGCCGAAAGCCTGCAGTCTAATATCCTGGAACTTGAAAAGAGGTGCAATGAGTATGGTATAAAGATTAGCCTCTCGAAGACTAAATTGATGTCAGTAGGTAAGAAATGGCCAACGGCTGTAGCCGTGTTGAAACACCGGATCCCGTGAGATCTCCGAAGTTAAGCAACATTGGGCGTGGATTGGATGGGTTGCCACGCGCTGTTGGTGGCGGTAAGGGAATGGACGAGGGGAAAGGAACTGGCCACCCTACTGCACGTAAACTCTGGCTCAGGAACACCTCAACGGAGGTTAAGACCTGCCTTCGGGCATAATAACCCTTACCTTACAGGTAAGAAATTCAACAGAATTGAACGTCAGATTGGTGATACAAAGCTAGAACAGGTCGATAATTTCAAGTATTTAGGTTGTGTGTTCTCCCAGGATGGTAATTTAGTAAGTGAGATTGAATCAAGGTGTAGTAAAGCTAATTGCAGTGAGCTCGCAGATGGATCAGCAGTATTCTGTACGAAGGAAGTCAGCTCCCAGACGAAACTATCTTTACATTGGTCTGTTTTCAGACCAACTTTGCTTTACGGGAGCAAAAGCTGGGTGGACAGATAGATTACCTAGGAGACTAATGGACTCTGCTATGGAGGGTAAGAGAAGTAGAGGGAGACCAAGAGGACGATGATTAGACTCGGTTACTAATGATTTAAAGATAAGAGGTATAGAACTAAATGAGGCCCCAACACTAGTTGCAAATCGAGGATTGTGGCGACGTTTAGTAAATTCTCGGAGGCTTGCAGACTGAACGCTGAAAGGCATAACAGTCTATAATGATAATGTATGTATGTATGTATGTATGTAAATTATCAGTAAAGTTGAAACAGTGGAATAGGTCTACATGCATTTTCAGACTATATATATGTAATTATAAAAATGAATAGACAAACTAGATAACATTTACGAGTGGAAATTATTATAATTTTCTTCAGCTCATGTATGCACTTAACTGATGAGTTTTCAAATTCCACTATTATAGCAATTGTTAAACTACACTCCAATGAACAATAGAAATTTAAAACTAAATGCCACTCTGACTGAAAATCTACTGATTTAAGCAAGCAAATCAATTTGCTAAATAATGTCAATGAGTTGATAACATCCATGAGAGTTGGCCAATAAAATCTCACTTCCATTTCAGAATGGAATTCTACTAAGCAACATAACCTTTCCAAATATTTGAAGTCAATGTGCCAAGTCTATTATATAATAACCTATTGTCTAAACCAATATATTTTTAAGTATCTTTTCTCATATATTACAACAGGGCCTCTCAAACACCCAAAATCTCATGCGTGCAAATCGAGGCGCAGAGACTCTGTGCACAGTGCATTGGTCCGACTCAACTCGGCTTGACTCTGCTGGTGTAGTGTGCTGAGAGCGACGAAGCATTCGGTGATAGAAGATAAGTGCAAGACAACAACAAAATAATCGAACAACCTGTTTCGATGAAAGCAACGACTTCTGAATGTCCATTTCAATTGAACTGGGAACTTTCATATTTTTTGTCAGTTGTGACGATAAAGTCAAATGCTTAATCCGTGGGACAATAATTATGTGATAAGTTAAACAAAAAGATTTTCCAATACAAAGGCTTTGCTCAAATTCTACGAGAATTTGTTGAAGGAAGATTTTCCTAAGCTGCATCGAGAAGCAGCCAAGATTATTTTGATGTTTGGTTCCACATGCATATGCGAGGTATTTTTTCCTGTTTTGACTTGTAAAAAAACTAGATTGTGTGCGAGTAGGCCTATTTCTGATTGTAGTGTAAAGAAGGCTCCCAAAATTGCTGTCAGCCCGTCCCTTGTTCCAGGCATAACTGATATCATTGCAACGATAAAGGAAAAGAAGAGCTAGAGAAGATAAATTGTCTGCTCATACCAAATTGAAAGAGTGCTTTAACACCGGTAACATTGTCCCATACATGTCACCGCTCACCGCACATAAACATTTCGTAGTGAGGGGAAAATCAGCGGTGAAGGCGCAGAAGCGAAGACAGGCCGAACGGGTGAGACAGGTGTAGGGGAAGTGCAGTGGGGGTTTGCACTCTGGTCAACCTAGTGAAGTCGTCTCCTGCACCTTGCGCCGTGCAGTGCACGGGTGCATGCACTCTGGAAGGCCCTGTATTAGAGGAATGGGAAGCTCCAAAGGTCAACCAACTCCTCTGGAAATTATATATAGATTGAGATGGCACATTTTAGGCAAATACTTGGCTTAAGTTTTTGCTGTAAATAGATATATAGAGTAGGATATCGTTTAAAAGTGTCTGATTAAACCCAAGTATACAGAAACAGACTCCTGTTTTATGCAAACTGCATTAGTAAATGTTGCCAAACATATTTGTGATATCGTGGATGCTCCTAAAGAAGGAAAACTAGTTTCTAGTTTATTTGTTGAACCAAATTTCAAAACGGTGAAAATGGACACAAGTTGTTTTGAAATGACCTAACAACACAATGATTTGTTAGATGAATATGATCTCACATCGTTAGATGGAATGAAGGTTTAAAATACATTACAGGATATGTAATACACAGATTCCGAGACAAATACAAAAATATGGGAACACTATCTCAAGAACTTGAACCCATTAATGATGGTCGAGATTGATTCCAGTTTATTTCAAGAGGAAACTTAGTGCCCACATCTATGCTACGTCCAGACCAGAAACTAAACATAGTTAATCAGTACATATGGCCAAAATTGATATAACCTTTGCAAATAGCACCAATCCAACAACTTCCAGTAAAATACCTGGAAGACATAAATAAAATAATCTGTAGCTATGTGAAGGAAATGCTGCGAGTGTCTTAGGAGGCTTACCTTCAAAATGTTAATATTGTTATTAGTTTATTAATCTACTAGCTAATGTACCCATGCTTCGCTACAGAATTCATAGGTTAGGTAGTGTACACGTCGTAAGATCGTATTAAATTGCATAGCTATTAACGTTACCCTGGAAACGTGACGGGAAGGTCACCAAACGTCTTTTCTTATGTGAAAACGAGGTTAGGGAATTTTCATTGTAATGAAAGGCCCTCTTGCCTACCATCAGTCACAATAAAGTTGGGGAGTTTTCATTATAATGGCAGACACTCACTCTCCACTTGCCTGTTTACATCCTCAGAAAGACTGTGTTAGTGGTTTTCCCGACTGAAATCAACATAGGTCTTTACAATGACGCCACTAGAAATAACGTGATTAAAAGCAGTGCTATCATATGAAATGAAATGTCCTCATTTTAACCATCAGTACTCTGCTGCCGATCTAACAGTCCAAAATTCCAGAACTGGAATGACCAGGCCACAGACAGCCACGAGCCATGAACTCGCTTTAATTTCCGGGGAGGGGAGTGAGGTGTAGCGAATAGTGTAGAGTCCCAGGACAAAAACTATGACCTTTTACTCATCTGTTTAATGGGAGTACCCGATGAGTTGGAAAATCTCAATTCACTACACTGGCGGGGGGAAAAGGTCTATTTGACTTGGAGGCAAATTTTTCCTCCAAGCCAGAGAAGAAACCCCCTCTTCGCTGCTAATTTGGAATTAAATGAATGTGGAATGATATAAAAGTGAAGAGGAAAAACCTTTTCTTAAGAAACGGCTCTTTTCAGGGTTGAATTTTGAGTTATTTTGTAATTTACGGTGCTATAACTTGGAACAGGTCAAAATTGTAATTCTAGACCAGGTCATAAGTGAGCCTCTGCCATTATTCCATTATGTATGGACACTGGTCATTCCTATCAGCGTATCAGAGTAGGGATCGAATAGCTGGAATACTATGATGAACCAGTGTGTTACATACCAGCAGTCTCAGAAATTGTATGAACCGGAGGAATGGCATGCTAAAAAATAAAGTAATCTAACACTTCAACTATATACCGCACATTTTCAGGCTGTCATTAATGCTTCCACGGTCCGTACTTAAAGACATGATACTGTATAGGCTTTTGGGCTTATGCCGTGTCAAGAGAATAAGGTGAAATTCTTGACGTTTCGCAGGGAACTGTGCTCTGCGTCCTCAGAAGAAATCTCGACTGTCCACGAGAAAGGCTTCTTAAACAAAGACACTTTTAAATTTGGACGTTATAATAGAAGTGGAAAATGGTACGTTCATTCGTCACCAGATAGCCCCCAGAACGTGGCAATGCTAGCATTCGAAGCGGAAGCTGACCGAACCATCACAATCAGTCTAAGCTGTTCACACAATGTGTTTGCGTTAACACATGGCATTGGCAGATGTACGGCATAGACACAAGCGTGGAATGATACATCTGGCGACGAGGAAAGTACGAGTTTGGAAAACACAGAGACGAATAATAACAATAGTGAAGGGACCGGGAAGGGAACTACCTACGTAAATTCTTAATAGCTGGCAACCAGGTGTTAATTGATAGCCAGTGTCCCTGTTGAAATTGTTACGATTTATACGTATTTCCACAGCTTCCCGTATAATCCTGGACCTGTAGTGTCTAGTGTGGGTAACAGCTCGAGCATCTTGGAAGATGACATCATGACCCGACGATAGAGCGTGCTCAGCTATGGCTGATTTGTCTGGTTGGTTGAGACGAATATTACGTTCATGTTCTTTGATACGGGTACCAATGGACCGGCATGTTTAGCCGATGTATACCTTACTGCAAGTACAGGGAATTTCGTATACCCCAGGATGTAAAAGTGGGGACGATTTGTCCTTGATTTTATTTAATGTTAAAAAATTCATTGATTTTACTCAGACTGTGAGCAATTTTAGTGACGGTGCCAAACACGATTTTTATACTTTGTTTGCGGAGGACGTTGGCAATTCGATCTGTGGTGTTGTGAATGTAAGGCAAGTAGGCAGTTCCCTTCGCTTCTTCCTTCCGAGAGCTTTGCTTGGTCATTTCTCTGGGATGTAGGGCTCTATGAATCTGCAAATCGCTGTAACCATTAACCTTGAACGCGACTTTGAGCGTGTCCATCTCCACCTGGATATGCGATGGCTCACAAATTCGTCTCGCCTTCTTGGCGAGTGTTGTGAGAATTCCTTGTTTTTTGTGCTGGATGGTGGTGAGAATCTGCATGAAGATAGCGATTTGTGTGGGTAGGCTTACGATAGACGGTATGTCCTAGGGAGCCGTCTGGTTTCTTTCTTACTAGAACATCCAAGAAAGGAAGGCATCTGTCCGACTCCATCTCCATAGTGAATTTTATTGACGGATGTTGCTGATTTAGGTGGTTTAGGAATAGATGAAGTTTCTCAGGACCTTCTGTCCAGAACACAAATGCATCATCAACATACCCCCACCATATCATAGGCTTCACGGGCGCCGAAGCAATAGCCTCCTACTCAATATGCTCCATTAAGAAATTAGCCACTACGGGCAAAAGTGGACTTCCCATAGCCACTCAGTCCGTCTGTTCGTAAAAATTCCCACGCTCTATCGTCGGGTCATGATGTCATGTTCCAAGATGCTCGAGCTCTTACCCACACTAGACACTATAGGTCCAGGATTATATGGAAAGCTGTGGAAATACGTATAAATCCTAACAATTTCAACAGGGGCACTGGCTATCAATTAAGTAATACCTGGTTGCCAGCTAATAAGAATTTACGTAGGTAGTTCCCTTCCCGGTCCCTTCACTATTGTTATTATTCGTCTCTGTGTTTTCCAAATTCGTACGTTCCTCATCGCCAGATGTTTCATTCCAAGCTTGTGTCTATGCCACACATCTGCCAATGTTATGTGTTAAAACAAGTTATGTGAACCGCTTAGACTGATTGTGATGGTTCGGTCAGCTTCTGCTTCGAATGCTAGCGTTGCCACGTTCTGGGGGCCATCTGGTGACGAACGAACGTACCATTTTCCACTTCTATTATAATGTCCAAATTTAAAAGTATCATTGTTTAAGAAGCCTTTCTCGTGGACAGTCGAGATTTCTTCTGAGGACGCAGAGCACAGTTCTCTGCGAAACGTTAAAGAATTTCACCTTATTTCCTTGACATGGCATAAGCCCAAAAGCCTATACAGTATCATGTCAATATTCAGGCTGTTATACTGGGTACGCAACAGTAATTCCATCTATCGGTGATGAGTGGCAGCATAAGAGATATAGAATATCACTACAAACAATGGTCAATATAATGTTATTGTTGATCAGTTTTATGAGCTTTCGATATTGTAGGCCTTCACATTTAGTTTTCTTTGGACTCTGAAATACCACTCTTACCATCGTTGGTACGGTAAAACTAAATAAAACATTTAAAAAAATGATCGTAAATTGCATTCTCTATAACTTGTGTTATGCAGTACTTTTCGATAGGACCAATAACATAGCTATTTAAAAATTAAATTTTAAGCACCTTCCCCTAAACTACCATTTCATTCAGGACGAATAAAATTGTTTATAGCTTAGACTGCAGTTTATTATTCCCAGACTCTATATACCGATTTTCATTAAGTTCTGTTTACCCATATTCTTGTGTCTCGGCGTTGATATGGACTCGGCAACAAAAATACAAATTCATGGATAACTCTGTTATCAAAGCCTGTACGGTAAAAGTGTATAAGACATACATGATCGGAAATTTAATTTTACATAACTTTGTTGATGTAGTATTTATCGATAGGACCACTAATAACATAAATATTTGAGAATTAAATTTTAGGCCTTCCCCTAAAATACCATTTCACTCAGCGTGAATAAAATGATTTATAGCCTAGATTGTAGCAGCTCATTCCCCGACTTTACATACCGATTTTCATTAAATTCCCTTCAGCCGTTTTCTCGTGATGCGTGTACATACATACAAGCAGAGAGAAATTACGGAAATGTAAAACTGGCATTTCCTTGTTACTGTGGACATGACCGATATAGTAATACCATTATTATTAAATTCTGAACAATGTACAGACAAAACTCTTATTTTATATATATAGATAATAATCTCCATGTGAATACTTCAAAGGCTTCTAGAAGAACAACTTAAAGCATCATGTAACGATCTGGATCTCCCCTGTCCAACGGATTATCGTAAATCAGCTGGTAGCAACCTCAGGGAAAAACTTTGTCAGAGGGAGTATGACATTTGGAAAGCATTGCCTGTAAAGGGCAAAGGAATCGAATTATTCAGTGAGGTCACCGAGGCCAATAATTGGATAGCCAACAAGTCATGACAGTCTACCTCTGAATGGGTAACCTGTCTTAAAATGACTGACAATACTGCGGCAGTAAGAGCAGTTCCCGATTGGTCCTTGGATGGTTCCCAGTGCAGATATGTATGTTACAAGTAACTAATCTCATGCTCATGTTAAAGGGCAACGTGACCGTGGTTTATTACTCACAAACGCTCAACACCATGAAGTAAAGACATTAATAGCAGCAGCATTGAAAGACAAATCATGGCAAGTTGAAGAGGAAGTATCCCATGCTGTAACAAACGGCTCCACTAGACAAATAGACATCTTGGCATATTCAAAGGCCACCAGAAATGGATTCATTATAGACCCAGCGATTAGATTTTAAACGGGAAAAAGTCAGCCAGGAGTAAATGCTAAAAATAATATATATGAACCAACAATTGGGTATTTTAAGGCAAAATATCACCTGAATAATCTAGAAGTGATGCGACATTTAATAGGGTCTCGCGGTCTAATTGCGAAATTCTTTGAAATGTTTAGAAAGAAATTTGAATTATCTCAACATTTACAAGACAAAATTGTCACTGTAGTGCTAAAGAAATCGTGCCAAATTTTAGTACATGATTCATTATTTTAAATTTTTTTTGAGAGTATACCGAGTCTGATGGGACTATCTCCCATGGAAGCTGAATTTCATCAAATTCATGGCAATTTGCCATCAAGTAATATGTTTATATTCAATGAATGAACCAGAAACACAATGGAAAAATTGTCTCATATTAATATCCCATATCACCACCTGAATCATCTAGAAGTAATACGACATTTAATAGGGTCTCGTGGTGTTATTTTGAAATTATTTGAATCGTTTAGAAAGATATTCAAATTATCTCAACATTTACAAGACAAAATTGGGACCATAGTGCTGAAGAAATGAGCCAAACATATATAAGGTTGCGTGACTTAAACAGAAAATTAAGCTTAAGCAATTCACAGAGAAAATTGGATTGTAAAATGTCAACATTAACCAGTGTAAGAAAATAATATATTTGTAAATGGACAATTAATATTATTTAGAAGCACGGTGAGTTTTTAATTACTTCAACATTAACAGTGTACAATATTATGGTAAATATGTTTTTACTAATATCTTCAAGTTATTTTTTAAAGACAAAAGCTGCCTCAAATGCTCCACAAGGCAAGATTGGAGCTCCCAGCATGACATCATCAGCATGAGAGCGAGGAGACAGTACCTGCACACAGCCACACCATTTTACTTACAGCATATCTATATATATAAAATTGGATGTTGGTATATTTGTAATTAATAGACTCAAAAACTACTGGACCGATTTCGCTGACATTTTCACAGTTTGTTCTTATTACATCTGAGAGGGATTATGAAGTGGTTTGAACAAAATTGGGTAGGTAGTTTTTTATTATGAGTAATTTTATGTAATTTTATTAAATTGCAAAGCCACACCAAGATTGAATCGACTTGATGGACAAATTGTTGCTAGGCGACAGCAGCTTATGCTATATCCTGATAGTCCGTTAAGATATGCTGTATATAGGAGGATGGGAACACGTCACCATGGTTTATAAAGTACCATCCCTTGCTAGGAGCTTCATGAATGACCGTGACTGTTATTTGAAAATAGCAATCCAACATGCTGTGATCAAGACGTACTTTCAATATATAGGACCAATTTTGATAGGTCTGCCCAGTTTGAAGAATGTACCTCTCTCTTAGATGTGTAAAATATTTAAGAAACTGTGAAACATATAGAATATCAAGAGTGGAATGACACGAGTTATCACCCACTCCTAACGAAGAGCAACTGGGGGTTTCCAACGAGCAAAGGCGAGTCTATATAATCTATCTATAGATCTATATACATCAATGTCATTGTATTTGGATATTTATGTATTACATCTCCTAAACCACTGGAGCGATTTCAACCAAACTTGGTACACTTGTGACTTAGTATCAGAAGACAAACTTCGTGGAGCAAAGACACCACAAGCACCCTTAAATGCGAGTGGGGGGCGGGCGAGGGGCTGATTTATAAAAATAATCGATAATAACATCAAATCCATATTCAGGTACTTTTAGGTTAAGTCAATATTCCACCTTTACAACACCATAAGTTTATTATCTATTTATTTAAACAACATTATTAACTATGACGGGACATGTTTCGTCTAACTTGTAGACATCATCAGCCGTAAGATATCTAAGAAAAAGCACAAAAAAGACAAGAACAGAACAACACCTTAAAATAAATTGGGTTGCTGAACACATCAACCAAAATAGCAAGTATGTTCCAGATTGTTCCAAGTACGAACATTCAAAAGCTGTTGATGAACAAAATTAAAATCATACACATGAGACGATATAGTAAAGCTTGTTGTTAAAGTTTTTCTTGAGGGAGCTGTTGACATGCAGCATTCAGGTGCGTCGGCAAAAGTATCGTCTCATGTGTATGATTTTAATTTTGTTCATCAACAGCTTTTGAATGTTCGTACTTGGAACAATCTGGAACATACTCGCTATTTTGGTTGATGTGTTCGGCAATCCGATTTATTTTTATGTGTTGTTCTGCCCTTGTCTTTTTTGTGCTTTTTCTTAAATATCTTACGGCTGACGATGTCTACAAGTTAGACGAAGCATGTCCCGTCATAGTTAATAATGTTGTTTAAATAAATAGACAATAAACTTATGTTATTGTAAAGGTGGAATATTGACTTAACCTAAAAGTATACGTACGACAATACGGACAGGATTTTTGGTCAGCCTTAAAATAATAAACTCAGTTCAAGAATTCAGATCACAGTCTCCACGACTCTCAACGCTCACCTTAAAGGCATCTAATAAAATCTATACTATAATAAATGCCCATGCTCCCACTAATGATAAAAACAACTCCTCAAAAGACCAAGAGGAAACAGGAGAATTTTGGGACCTATTGGACCAGACCATAGATAACATCCCCAAACACCATATAAAATTATTAATAGGCGACTTCAACGCTCAACTAGGCAGAGAAAGAAAATACCGTGACATCATCGGAAAATGGCCAGCACACAAGAAAACAAATAAAAATGGAGAGAGACTAGTTGACCTGTGTAGAAACCATAATTTAATCTCAAAATCTACATGTTTTAAGAGGAAACCTCAAAAACTCAAAACATGGAAACACCCTGACTACACTAAAGGAGAATGGCAACTGGACCACGTCTGCATGGACAAATACCACCACAAAGAGATCTATAACGTCAAAGTCCTCCGAGGAATAGACACAGGTTCAGATCACTACGTAGTTAAAATTAAAATTAAACTCACTCCCCAGAGGAGACAACAAAAGCAAGCCCTTAAAACTAAAAGAAAAATAGATCCTACCCAGCTAATCAACAACAAAAATTACCAGAAAGCAACTGAAAAAATAAAAATCACAGACAAACTTGAAGACTTAGTACACAACCTTAAACAAATTGCAGAAGACCTAGCTCCAATTAAACCACATAAAAAACACCAATGGTGGAACAGTGAATGTGATGAAACAGTGGAGAAAAGACATCAGGCATGGCTATTACATCAGTCCCAAAAGACAGAAATATCCTATCAAAAGCTAGTAAAACAGAGAAAAGAAACTACCCAAGTCTTAAGAAGAATAAAAAGACAACATCATAAGGACACCCTGCAGTTAATTGAAGAACAGTTCAGTAAAACTAAATCAAGGGACTACTACAAAACCTTCAGAAAGCAGCTCCAAAAATATGAACCCCCGACCCTACTGATGAAGGATGAAGATGGTAAGCTGGCCCATAACAATAAAGACAATGCAGAAATTCTGGCTAAACATTTCAACAAGCTTTTAAATTGTGAGGAACCTACAGAACTCCTTCATTTGGACACCAACACCCCGATAAAAACATCACCAGAAAACATCAATCCCCCCACAATAAAGGAAGTCTACCAGGCTCTGAATAAATTAAAAAACTACAAAGCACCAGGAGAAGATCAGACCTTTGCGGAAATCTGGAAATATGCAGGAAACTCAGCAAAAGTTGCCCTCCATCAACAACTTGTCTCTATCTGGATTAAAGAAGAACTACCAGAACACTGGACAACAGCCCTCATTCATCCTCTGCACAAAAAAGGGGACAAAACCGACCCTAATAACTACAGGGGAATCTCTCTCCTAGATATAACATACAAAATATTTTCAATAATCATCCTTAATAGGATAAGTTTACAACTTGAGAAAGAACTAGGAGAATATCAAGGAGGTTTCAGACCCTGGAGGAGCTGTCCTGATCAGATCATGAGTCTTAAGTTGATAATGGACTATAACAGGAGAAGAAACAGAGATATGGTGATAACATTTGTAGATTTCAAGAAAGCTTATGATTGCATCCATAGAGAATCTCTGTTTAAAATTTTAAGACACCTTGGACTACACCCCAAATTAATAAACATGATAAAATTGACTCTCACCAATACCAAGTCAAAAGTGAAGTTTAGGGGTGAAACATCAGAGACATTTGAAATTAAAACTGGACTACGGCAGGGAGATGGGCTCTCACCACTATTATTTAACTGTGCTCTAGAAATGGTAATGAGGGAATGGTTTAGAAAATGTCCCCCCAAAATAAAGATTGGCCGAAAAATCAAAACAAATTGCCTGGGTTTTGCTGACGATTTAGCATTACTAGCAGTGGACATAAAAGAAGCAAAAACCCAGATATCAGAACTTCAAAACATTGCAAATAAAATTGGCCTCAAAATATCATTTGAAAAAACAGAAATTATGCCCCAAAAACCAACACAGCTAAAAGAAGTCACCATAAATGGTAATAAAATCAAAATAGTAACTCAGTTTAAATATCTTGGAGAAGTAATAACACATAACTTAAATGAAAAAATCTCAATCCAAGTAAGAACAAATAGATTAGCTAAAGCACAAAAATTAACATGGGATATCTACAAAAAGAAATGTCTATCAATAAATACAAAAATAAAACACTACAACACAGTTATAAAACCGGAAGCTACATATGCAGCAGAAACACTCTTTTACCTGAATAAACAATCAAAGACTGACAGACTTCAGAAAATTGAAAGGAGGATTGGAAGAACCTGTATCAACAAAAAATATCAGAAAGATGGACAGTGGCGGTTAATACCTAACAAAGTCGTGTACAAAGAGCTAGAACCCATTACAGATACTATGCGTAAGAGGAGACTGGGATTCTTTGGACATATCATGAGGATGCAGGACTCGAGACTTCTGAAACAACTAGTACAACACAATCTCGTCTCAAAAAATACCACAACAGGATGTAAATGGATCAGAGAAGTAAGAGAGGATCTGAAGGAAATAGGCCTTACAACAGAAGACACCAAAAATAAGATAAAATTGAATACAAAACTCAAGAATACAAACCTCCGCTTTACCCTTACACAAAACAAACCAACAACACGCACATTTTCAACTGAGGAAAGGGCACGAAGATCGGAGCGTCTGAAGAAGTACTGGGAGGACCGCAAAGCCCGAACAATCCCTTCAAAGAGACCTGAACGACGGACTGACTAAAGTGATCCTATGTGGTCATAAAAGAAGAAGAAGAAGAAGAAGAATCCATATTCGGGGTCGCTGCCATGAATAGTCACTCCTGATATTTGAAAGTCCAAGTTCAGCCCCCTTTGGTGTGTGGGAGGGGAAGTGAGATATAAAATAATCGAAAGTAGTGTCGAATCCATAGCTCTTGGAGTCGCCGTGATGAAGAGTGACACTCCAGATTTTGTATCCCTTAGGGGTAGGGGTCGAGGGGGAAATATAAAATAATCGAAGATAGTGTTTAATCCATTGCTTTTGGGGTCGCTGAGATGAACAGTGACACTCTGGATTTTTAAAGTCCAATTTTAGCCCTGTTTGGGGTAGGGGCGAGTGAGATATAGAAATAATTGAAAATAGTATCGAATCCATAGTTTTCGGGGTCGCAGAGATGAACAGTGACACTGCGGATTTATGAAAGTCCTATTTCGGCCCCCTTTGGGCTAGGACGAGGGGGAGTGAGATATAAAAATAATCGAAAATAATGTCGATCCATTGTTCTCGGGGTCGCTGAGATGAATAGTGTGACTCCGGACTTTTTATTTCTTACGGGTGGGGATCAAAGGGGGTTATATGAAAATCGAAAATAGTGTTGAATCCATAGCTTTCGCGGCCGCTGAGGTGTATAGTGTAATTCCGGATTTTTAAAAATCCAAGTTCAGCCCCCTTAAAGTGGTGGCGAGGGGGAGTGAGATATACCAATAATTGTAAATAGTTTTGAATCCATAGTTTTCGGGGTCGCTGAGATGAATAGTGACACTATGGATTTTTAAAGTCCAATTTCAGCCCCCTTTCGGGTGAGGGTGAGCGAGATATAAAAATAATCGAAAATAGTGTCAAATCCATAGTTTCCGTGGTCGCTGCAATGAACAGTGACACTCCGGAGGCCGTATAAGTCCAAGTTAAGCTCCAATCGGCAGGGGCGAGAGAAGGGACGAAGAAATAAAAATGTCCAAATGATCATATATCATGGATGTTTATATGTTGTTCCAGCATATGTGTCAACTAAACTTGGTAAAAATATTACCGACTATCTGTAAAAAATATTGTGGGAGCAAGGCACCCCTAGAAGCCCTAAAGAAGGGGGTGAAATATAATTATAACTAAAAACGACCTATATTCGTGTTGAATCCGTACTTCTCTGGACTACGGGAGAGATTTCAACCAAACATGGCATACTTATGACTTGCTTCCAGGAGACAAACTGCGAGGAAGTATTGTAACACTAGTACCCCTAGGGGTGGGGTGGGAGGGGCTGAGATGTAAAAATAATCGAAAATAGTGTCGAATCCATAGTTTTCGTGGTCACTAAGAAGAATAGTGACAGTCCGGACGTCGCTGAAGTCCATCTTCAGCCCCCATAGGCACGGAGATGAGAAGGGATGGAAAAGAAATTGCCCAAAACCGAAATTACGGAAAGTGTTTCTTCCAACATAGCCCTCATACAAAATTGGTACACATATTTCTTACTATCTAAAAAAATACTGTTGTGTAAAACACCCCTAGCACTCCAAGCGGAGGTGGTGAAATATGAAAATTAACAAAAATGACTGATATTAATGTCGAATACCATCGTTCACGAGGTCGCTGAGTTGAACTGTGATACTCTGGATGATTAAGCCTTACGTATGGGTGTATGTGGGTATGTTCCAGAATAGCTCTCAACGAATCTTGGTACACATATGACCATCTGGAAGAATAATACTATGGAGATAAAAGGGTGGGAAATGGGAGGAGATGGCATTTGAAAATAATAGAAAATACCAATATTAAAGTCTAATCCAATGTTTATGTGTCGCTGAGATGAATTGTGACGCTCTGAATACTGTTTAAGTCCATGTTCAGCCTCCATTGAGACGGGAGGAAGAATGAGGTTTGATAGTAAATAGTCTAAAATGACCGAGATTAGTGCTGAATCCACTGCTTTTGGAGTCACAAGGATGATTAGGGACAGTCTCAAAGGGAGTTGAAATCGTATAGATCATATCTATAGCACGACTAATACATACATGTATTTACCCCCATTATTAATTTTTTGAAAGGATCAAATACTTCCCAGTCAATTCGAGCTTCCATAAGGATAAAGTTTTACCTAATGATTAAATAATCGAAACTTGAAATCAAACACACCTAAATAACTCTAAAGCTTCATAATAGATGTTAAAAATCAATATTTCAAAAAGGAATTCTATAAAAATTCACTTCGCACATAACTAACTATTAATACTAATCTTCAAAGTAAACATTTAAAAACCAATCGGGCAAGGCCAGGAACTACAGCTGGTTACAGTATATATTCTAACATATTGTTATATGTCATTCTGAACTAAGACATAAATGGAAACTATAGCACATTCACAAGAATGAATATGCTCATTTTTTTTTTTTCAGTCACCTGAGCCTGATTTACAAACACAGCACAATTTGAATAACATGTTTGTTGAAAAGTCTGCCTGTCAGCTACTATTGCTACTTTCAGTACATCCCGCCAGTAAATAAAATACATACTATATGTTATCTAATTTGACAATTAGTCACTACCAAATAAGCCGTACATAAAAAATTTTGAAAACTTATAAAAATAGGTCACACTATTATAGTATCAGTGTACTGTAACATAACCCAAGTTTAAATATGCAAAAAGAATGTTTCTGTTTAAAATGGACATGTGCAATACTACCATTGTTCTTGATGGAAGAAAATCCATAGAAGAACTAGCAGCAGTAGCAGGTATATGTAATAAGTTCATGCATTTAATTACACTACAGAGCAAGCAAGCACTCACATACAGAAGTAGATATGCATACACTTACCATCATCAGTTAGCATGCGCAACGCACACACACAAGCACGTGCCCACCCACCCTTAAACTCTAATGATATACCGGTAATTGATCAATATCAGGCAAGATTAGCCCATATCCCATCATCCAGAATTAAACAGGCAGCACACAGGAGATTATGAATGATTCCTCAATCAAAAGAACTCAGGTATAAAGAAGGAAAAAGTTCTAGGAAGCATGCAAAATTTCTGCATTCTTACATGAAAATGAAAGGAGATATAAAAATAATTTCATGTTATCAGAGAGTATATAATAAAATGAACTCATATTTCAAGCCAATACAATTCACTATACTTTTTATACAATGAAACAGAGTTTCTGTTTATGACAATGAGTTAATAAACAACTGAATAAATTCACACTATTTAATTTTTTTATAACTGTTAAGTTCTTCAGTCTGTTGAAACTAATTTATGAATAAATAAATTTAGGAATTACCTCAAAAATGAAAACATATAATAACAGAATTATACCTGAAAAAGAAAACATCAATTCTGTTGTCGTATTTCTGTTTTTTTCAGATGTTTCTAAATTCATGTATTCATAAATTAGCTTCAGCAGACTAAAGAACGTAACAGTTCTACATTAACTGAGTCGAAACGGAAAAGAAATGGCTTCAAATATCACCCCCTCAAAAAAAATCACACTATCATAAAGTTGAACAACATACAAAACTTGGAAACTAGTTCTCCCATTAAACTAAATCTATATATATAAAACTAGCAAATGTATCCGTGCTTCGCTACGGTATTCCACACTGTATATGGATATCGAAGTAAATTACTGTACATGCAGTGAATAAGATTTTTTTATATTGCAAGTATAGATAAGGAATCTGCTCCATGTACAACACTTTTTGTGCTATGCCCACTGGACTTAGCCTGCAAACAGACCACGTTCATGATATCTCCCTTCCTCCTGTTGATATAATGCACATTAGAAAAAAGTTTTAGAAATGGATTTCCATCAAGGTTGGTCGATTTCCAGTCAGGTTGGTCTTGTACATAATGTGGGAGAATAAAATCAGTTTCGGTTCCCTATAAACCCCCAGTCCACTCCGGGAATTTGAAATGGTACGGACCTTGAAACCTACCTTTGGGCAGGTGGATGCTAAATATGAAATTTGGTAGAAATATCTTCAGTAGTTTTCCAAGTTATAAGAAATACACTTTACACGCATCCGCTCGAGTTAAGTCCGGTGGGCCTTGTACCGAAAAACGGTCCGTTAATGATATCTCCCTTATTAATCCTTGTATCAAAATGATGCACATGAGAAAAAAAGGTTTAGAAATTGATTTCCATTAAGGCAGGTAGTTTTCCATTAAGTTTGGTTGTGTATATTTTGTGGGAGTGCAAAATCACGGTTTCGGTTTTGTATAAACCCGCAGTCAGTTCAGAGATTTAGAAACAATATTGGCCCTAAAACCTACCCAAGGACAGGTGGATTCTAAATATGAAGTTTGGTAGAGATATATTGAGTAGTTTTCAAGTAATAGACAAACAGACACCAAAGCTAAAAAATATGCACATGGTCATTATTACACCTGAAACGGATAACAGTACGGAAATTTCATCGAAATACAGTAGTCAATGTAGAGACACACGGTCATTACGATTTTATTTTTATATATCCGGTATCTGCTCCACGTACAATACATTTGGGCTATGTCCGCTGGACTTAGCCTGAAAACCGACCGTTCACGATATCTCCCTTATTAATCCTCCTTTCGAAATGATGCACATGAGAAAAAAGTTTTAGAAATTGATTTTCATTAAGGATGGTAGATTTCCATTAATTTTGGATGTGCATATTTTGCGGGAGTGCAAAATCATGGTTTCGGATTCAAATAAACACCCAGTTATAAGAACTCAAACAAACCAACAAACAAATAGACAAACGGACACCAACGCTTAAAAAAATGCAGATGGTGATTATTACACCTGAAACGGATAACAGTAGGGTAATTTCGCCAAAATAGCCAATGTACAGACACACGGTTGTTACTATTTTATTTATACAGACAACATGTCCCGACTGACTGATTCATCATCACTGAGCCAAAACTACTGGACATAAAGAAACAAACTTTTGGGGATACATTTATATTAGGGTAAGTACTCACTAAGGGAGGATTATAGGATATTCCGTCGCTAAGGGGGTGAAAAGGGAGGATGAATTGTTTGAATGAATATATCTCAAAAACTTGAAAGTTTACAGACGTAAAAATTATTTGGAATCTCCTTTATGAATAATGATGCTTGTTGTTGAAAGGGGCCTAACATCTAGATCATCGGCCCCTAATGGTACGAAATGAAATGACAAATTAAAATCCCAAAATCCTCCACTGACCACAATTCAAAACATGAGGACGGACGGGATGGATATGAAGTTAAAACGATCAGAGGACCCGACCCGCAGTGCCTCACATGCACAGAAGCTGGCGTAAAACAACAGTACTACTGACCAAGGGACTGCTTCTATAGCACGATACTGAATCGATAATGCTTGTAGTCGAAGGGAGTCCAAACTCCAAGTCATTGGCCCCTCATAATGCTACGTATCGCTAGAAAAGTAGAACCATTGTATTTGTCATGTTGCGGTACTAATCAAGAGTAATGTAGACTCGTGGTATTCCACACATTATGGTACTATTCACAGGTAATTTCCCTCAAGTCCGCCGGCAAGCCGGTTAGGAACCCCCTATCCGCCACCTGGGATGCGCCACGTGGGAGTATCACCTCTCCCCCTGCTACGCCAGCGTAGTAGGTTCGTGGCCTTTATGAATAAAGAAACATAAAATTTTTTGTTCTGGAAAATCCCACTAAGGGGGGGGAGGGGGGGGGTGAAAACCTTTTATGCGAATATTTATATTTAAAAAAACTGAAGATGTTACATGAGTCAAGATGGCGGCTACAGTAGACACGTGCAAGCTTAGTGCTGCTGCAGTTTGTGTTGTTTGTGTGGTAACAATCAGAGTTGTTGCGCTTTACGGTTCTCTGCATGGGTCTATTCGAGTTAACGAATCGGTGTGTGCAAGTGAAAAAGTGAGTTCTCCTTTTCCATGGATACTAGCAAAGAGAAACTACTACATTCCGGCGTTCTCTCTGACTGGATGCGCCATTTTCCAGACTTATAGGCGCCTCCCTACTAGCTCTGAGCCGAACAAGCCTAGGCCTGGTCGCTCAGCGATTAGGGGCTTGCTTTGCCTCCTACTACTGGCTGGAGATATCCACTTAAACCCCGGTCCCACCACTTGTGAAATGAAAACAGACAAACATCTATTGTCAGAATGTGAAAAGCCTAAACAATAAGCTGTCTGATTGTGAACTATCCCTGCCAGACTTAAGAGAAGTTGACGTGATTGGACTTACTGAAACATGGCTCTCATGGGCTAGTGACAGTGAACTACCACTCAATGCCAATTACAGCATATTCCGTCATGATCGCACTACTCTAGGTGGTGGAGTGATGCTAGCAGTGAATAGTGCATTACCATGTAAACAAAGGACAGATCTCGAACGGAACTGTGAGTTAGTGTGGGTGGAGCTACTCTTTCCTCGGCGCCCTGTACTTGTGGGATGTTACTACAGACCACCAAACAGCCCATTCTGTGACCTTGAACAGTACCTGGACTCAGTCATTGCAGCTCTCCCTCATGGTGAAGTAATTTTAATGGGCGACTTTAACTTGTCTATTAAGTGGTCTTTACCAACTACCGGACTGCCAGCTAACAACTGTGACACATACTTTATAGACAGTTTTATTAATGGCCTCGGACTGAAACAGTTTAATATGTACCCAACCCATGGACCCAACACCCTGGGCTTCATACTCTCCTCATTAGAACTTAAAACAATAACCCCAGGCAGAAACCTTTTCCTGTGCGACCACCAGTCTCTCAATGCTACATTCCTCCTTCCCCACCCCTCCTCAAAGCCTCACAGCAGGACATCCTACCGCCCTACCTACATCTGGCGCCGTGCCGACTGGCCTGCAATGTGTCGTGCCCTGGAATGCCTTCCCTGGAGTCTGCTCGAAATAGCTGATATCGAATCGGCTCTTGACCTGCTGTACGACTGGCTGCAAGCTGCAATTAAAGACTTCGTACCTGCACAACAGGCTACTACCAGCAAATATCAACACTGGATATCACAAGAGACCAGACTGATACTATTTAATAAGAAGAGCGCTTGGCGCCTGTGGAAAGACTTCCCTAACCCACGCACTCACAATACCTTCGTTAAAATCCGCCGCCACACGAGGTTTATGCTCAGAAGAGACTACAAAACACACGTAGACACTGTCACTGAAAACGTCCGCAGTAATCCCAAGCGCTACTGGAGTCTCATCAACACATGGAGAAGGACGGAGCGGATTCCTGTCAGCGTGAACCACAGCGATGCAACAGCAGACGGCGCTGATGGCAATGAACTGTTCAACAGGTATTTCTTCTCCAACTTCTCCCCTCCCTTACAAAACCAACCGCTACCTCCCGTTGGTACAGCTTCAAACAGAACCCTATCAAGCATAACTACCACACCAAGTGAAGTTCATAACCTTCTTCAAACTCTTCGTACCAACAAAGCTACCGGTGCTGAGACTATAGGTCCTCTTTTCCTAAAAAATACCGCCAGCACTCTCTGCGTCCCTCTCTCTAAATTATTTAACAGATGTTTTGCTGCGGGCTATTTTCCCTATTACCTGGAAACAGGCAAATATTGTTGCACTTCTCAAATCGGGCAACAAATTTAATGTTTCATCTTACCGAGCAATTTTATTCTCCCCACACTATCCTTTATCTTTGAAAAAATTATACACCAGCGTCTCCTCACATTCACTTTGCCGTATATCTCAACCAAGCAGCATGGTTTTCTACCAGGTGGCTCTTGTTTAACAAATCTGGCCACTCTGCATAGCTTTGCATCACACGCCATTGCAGCTAAATTACAGCTGGGTATCTGCTACATAGACATTTAGAAAGCTTTCGATTCTGTAGACCATACTCTGTTGCTCCATAAACTCTCCGAACGATTGAATATACATGGCAGTCTTCTGACCCTTCTTGCTGGCTTCCTACATAACCATTGGCAGAGAGTGGTAATATCAGGCACTTCATCCTCATGGTTACCAGTCACCTCTGGTGTCCTACAAGGCAGTACTCTTGGCCCCTTGCTGTTTTCTTTGTTTATGGACGATCTGGCACCCAAACTGAACGAAACAGCGAATACCCTACTCTTTGCTGACGACTGCAAGATATTTAGGGAGATCAGGAATCCAGCAGATGCAGCTCTGCTACAGTCCTCACTTAATGCCCTCTCGAACTGGCGCTGTACTTGGAAACTTATCCCCAATCCATAAAAATGCGGCCACATGACCATAACACTACGTAAATTTCCTCTACCGACATCATATTACCTACTCGACAAGCCCATCACCGTAGTTACGCGACAGCGTGACTTAGGTGTAATATTCGATACAAAATTACAATTTAAGACCCACATAGAAACATATACAACCAAGGCTATGAAATTACTAGGCATTCTCTATCGCTTCACAGAAATTTGACCCCATTGCCCTTCATCACTTCTTCCTCACGATCATTCAACCTCTCTTAAACTACTGCTCTCCGATTTGGACAACAGCCTCCCCCTCCAATACTAAGCAGTTAGACAGAGCAGTGTCCTTCTTTGCTGTAAGTGTAAGGAACAGAAACCCCAAGCTCAGAAATCTGTCTACGCAGCAGGTATTAATGGCAATTAATATGTCACCACTACACATCAGGTGACAGGTAGCTGACCTGAGTTTCCTTCACGAGATCTTAAATGGGCATTACCGCTCGGAACATCTTGTCTCACTCTTCTCTCTCCGTGTTCCTTCCCGCTCCACCAGAACCAAAGACCTTCTCCAAATTCCCCACACTCAGCACTCAATACTTCTCAACGATCTTTCCTAATCCACCTCCCAACACTCTTTAACAATATATTTTTTGTTTTTTTTGTTTTTGCTAGTTGTTTTACGTCGCACCGACACAGATAGGTCTTTACATAAAATAAATTTCATCGTAAAGTCCGTATTGTCGTACGTATACTTTAAGGTTAAGTCAATATTCCACCTTTACAATACCATAAGTTTATTGTTTATTTATTTAAACAACATTATTAAATAATACGGGACATGTTTCGTCTAACTTGTAGACATCATCAGCCGTAAGATATTCAAGAAAAAGCTTTAAAAAAAACAAGGACAGAACAAACACAATAAAATAAATTGGTTGTCGAACACATCAATCAAAATAGCGAGGATGTATACAGATAGGTCTTACGGCAACGGAAAACCCTTTTCATGGCTGCCGACAGTGGGGTTCGAAACTACTATCTCCCGAATACTGGATACTGGCCGCACTTAAGCGAATGCAGCTATCGAGCTCGGTCGTTAACAATATTAATAGGAGACAAGAGCTTCATATAGCATCAAATAAAAGTGTATTCGAGAGGTGTGTAAATAGTCTCTTAAAGATAAGTTGATGTGAAGGGATTATACCGCCATCTTGACCCACGACGACTTGGCTATGAACATGGACATTCTCATGGTTTTCGATTTGGATAGTTGTTATTAGTAGGCTGTGTACCTGATCTTGTTATATTTTGGTTTTTTTGTTTTGTTTCTTTTTTTGCTAGTTGCTTTACGTCGCACCGACACAGATAGGTCTTATGGCGACGATGGGATGGGAAAGGCCAAGGAGTTGGAAGGAAGCGGCCGTGGCCTTAATTAAGGTACAGCCCCAGCATTTGCCTGGTGTGAAAATGGGAAACCACGGAAAACCATCTTCAGGGCTGCCGACAGTGGGGCTCGAACCCACAATCTCCCAGTTATATTTTGTTATGTTTGCTATATTTTATTATGAAAGTTTACGTTTGTTGAATAGTCTGTTGACAGTGCAAGTGAAATTTGCTCAGTGTAGCTGTATCTTGTGCTTCGTGAATAAATAAAATTGGTAATTGGAATCTCCTTTAAAAACAAAGAACACATTTTTTTTTTTGGTTTTGTTTTTGGAAAATCCAATTACTGGGAAAGGGTGAGCAGGAGTGACAAAGGGAGTGAATTTTGATGGGGCTTGTTGTTTAAAGGGGCCTAACATCTAGGTCATCAGCCTGAGGTGAATTTATATAAAGACTATTTCGACAATATATCTCAGAAATGTAACATGTTCCAAAAGTAAATTGTGGTATTTGGAATCTCCTGTAAAAGTAAAGAAACATACATAATTTGTTTTCAGAAAAACAACTTAAGGAGAACTGAAAAAGAGGGTAAATTTTTAAAATGAGCATATCTACAGTGTATCTCAAACTTAACATGTTACAGGCGAGAAAATTATATTTCAAATCTCTTTTAAAATAAAGAAACAAATATTTTTTGTTTTAGGAAAAATCACTTGGGGGGGGGGGGGGGAAGGACTGAAAAGTGGTTGAACTTTTTAATTAGGATAACGATATCTCAAAAACCAAAGATGTTACAGACGTTAAAATTGGTATTTGGAATCTCCTTTAAAAAATATATACAGTAGAGAGAGAGAGAGTGAGTGAGTGTGTGTGTGTGTGTGTGTGTGTGTAAGAATTGAAAAATTAGTTTAATTCTTTGTATGAGGATACTTATATTTCAAAAACTGAAAATGGGTAATTGGAATCTCCTTTAAAAATAAACGTATCTTTTTGTTTTTGGAAAATCCACTTAGGTGGGGGTGGGTGAAGGACTGAAAAAGGGACTGAATTATTTTTACGGGGATACTTATGTCTCGAAGCCTCCGTGGCTCAGGTGGCAGTGCACCGGCCTCTCACCGCTGGATACCGTAGTTCAAATCCCGGTCACTCCATGTGAGATTTGTGCTGGACAAAGCGGAGGTGGGACAGCTTTTTCTCCGGGTACTCCGGTTTTCCCTGTCATATTTCATTCCAACAACACTCTCAATAACATTTCACTTCATCTGTCAGTCATTTATCATTACCCCAGAGGAGTGAGACAGGCTTCGGCAGCTGGCACATTTCCTATCCTCGCCGCTAGATGGGGGCTTCATTCATTCCATTCCTAAGCTGGTCGAATGACTGGAAACAGGCTATAGATTTTCATTTTCATTTCACTTATGTCTCAAAAACTTACGATGTTACACACGTGGAAATAGGCATTTGAAATCTCCTTTAAAAATAAAGAAACATGTTTTTATTTTCGATTTGAGAAAAGACTGTTTCTCCCTTGTACAGTTCTATGTCGCATGGTCATCTTAGACCCAAAAGGCAATACCACAAACATGGTTTATAAAGAGTTTCTGGAGTAAATAAAACTCAATATATCGCAGAGTTGTTTTTTTTTTTTTGCTTTAGGTCGCACCGACACAGATATGTCTTACGGCGACGATGGGATAGGAAAGGCCTCGTATTTGGAAGAAAGCAGCCGTGGCCTTAATTAAGGTACAGCCCCGGCATTCACCTGGTGTGAAAATGGGAAACAATGGAAAACCATCTTCAGGGCTGCCGACAGTGCAGCTCGAACCCATTATCTCCCGATTACTGGATACTGGCCGCACTTTAGCGACTCCAGCTATCAAGTTCGGTATCTGAGTTTTTATACTTCAGGGATTTTCAGATATGTCTTAGTACAGTAGCAAGCAACGATTACTTTCATCAAATTACGAAATCCACGCGAGTGAAGCCGTGGGTAACTGCTAGTACTCTAATAGACAGAGGAAAGGAAACACCATGTATGAATCACAGAAAATTCATTAAATAAATTTGTCAACGAAAAACATATTGTAAACAGAAAGTGTTCAGCAAATTATGCTCCAACACTTAATGTAAGGGTGTCTACACTAGAGCATTATGGCAGATCTCACAGGGTTTAATAGGCAACATTTGGGAAGATGGTAACCAGTGATATATTGTGTTAAACAGGCACTGTGTGCTGCAATGAGGCACATTCCTTTCTTCTCCAACTACACATGGAGTTTGGGAGCAGTCAGCACAGACTGCAGATGACAACCGAGCCCACCCCACACAAGCTCTATTGGTGAAAGGCCTGGTGACCTTGCAGGCCAAGGTAGGGTGATAGTATCTAAGTGAGGCTGTTCTACTATGGCTGTAATAAGGGTCAAGTATTTTAGTGTTGTAGAATGCTTTCATCACACACAAAAGAAATATCAGAAATCAGGGCTAGAGGGTCACGTGGACAGTCAGTACATTTGCAGTGAACACTGCAAAACAATCAGACAGGTTCTGGAGTCGTAAGTAACGGCTGCCAACACTACAACTTGAGAAGTAGGAACATTGCATCATTGCACAATATCAAATTAAAAGCTAAAAAGCTACATATGGTTTCACCTTTTCCAGCTTTTTAGATTTAATTTGTAATTGGATTTCAGTATGGATCACTATGAAACTTACTGCTTATGATTCCACAATATGCCGTAGATGGTGACACTGGCCCCTGGGATGCCATTTAGAATGAAGCATCCATAATGGCAATGCAATGCCATTCCTACCTCCAATGCTCATGTTTCTGTTTTTGTTACAACTGGCTTTACGTTGCACCGAAACAGATGGGTCTTATGGCGACGAAGGGATAGGAAAGGCCTAGGTGTGGAAAGGAAGCATCCGTTACCTTAATTCTGTGGCTTGGTTCTAAAAGGGCCAATGTCAAAAAAACCTGTTTTTGAGCTATGAGCATTTGAAGTTTTGCTTATAGTACTTTCTCTGTGGAAGTCACCTTATTAAATGCTAATCTTTTCTATTGTATTCTTTAAAAATTGCAAGGTCTCTAATCTTTATTGGTAATCTAACATTATTGGCAAGGGCTTATTTAATTAAACTTTAACTGTTTGTTTAGTACTTAACACAGACATTGGCCCTTTTAACAAGTTGCAAGCCAGGATAAAACGCGTTTGTATCAGTTAATATCTCAATTTCGATAAAAAATGACATTGGCCCTTTTACTACCAAGCCACAGAATTAAGGTACAGCCCCAGCATTTGCCTGGTGTGAAAATGGGAAATCATGGAAAAACCATCTTCAGGGCTGCCGACAGTGGGGTTCGAGCCTCACTATCTCCCGGATGCAAACTCACAGATGCGCACGCTCATGTTTCTGAAACAAAGATGAAATGCTAAACTACATATAGTGGGATGACATTTTTGCATTAATTTATATGTTCAATTTAGTGGAAAGGAAAATTTTTTGAGTTATTTCCCAAAATAGGGCTGGCCCTATCGCTTTAATTTTGCGTTAATCATTTCCTAAAATTATTCATAAAAGGATTAATTGTGAGATTTATGAATTATTTATGTGAAAGATAGATAAAGGGAAACAATATTGATAATCATTCATTATTCCTTATGTAATCTTGATTAGAACAATAATATAGCCTAATCAATATTACATAACAAATTACCCTCTCACCCTACATGGCCATAGCTTTCACCCTATATGGCCATACTGTTAAGGGATTTTATAGAATATTAATATGAAGAGATACTTCTATCGAAAAGAGAAATCCTCATCCTGTCTTCTGTTTCCCTTCACACACGTGATATTGGAATACAATTTCAAGATCGTTATTTTCCATGAATTTTGCTGCATTTTCACACTTATCGCAAAATATGTAAATTTTGCTTTAATTCGCTGTAATTTGCAAAAACAAAATCACTAATTTCTTAACCAGAATCATATGATTTGTTAAGATATCTCAAAATCACTTCAAAATATTTCTTGTTGTGCTTATTAATGCGAAAATGCCATGCCTCTCACTATACATCTGTGTCAATAGCAGTATGAGCAGAGGATTCTGTGATAGTAGTCTACCTTCATTTAGTTGTGCCTGGATGGTCCTCTGGGACACTGGCTATGCTAGTTGGGGATACCCAGACTGCCAGGCTGGAATCTTCCCTATGTGATGTACAAACTTTGTTCTTCCCACAGGGCAATACACCACGTTATGATACTGTATTCACACACCACAAGATAGGTTATCCACCACACCAACCGACCACCCTTGTACAGGCCCATTCAAACAAGTTGAAATGGTAATATTGTTCTTGTCAACGGTCTTATACCTTATACAGCAGTGACAAATATTGCCAGTGCAGGGACATTCTGCATTATAACTTCATTATTAGACACCTAGAGCTTTCTGGGTCACATCTATGATATCATTTATACATCACTAACATAACACACAAACATCTTTTGACAATGCTTTTTTGGGCGCTTCACTTTCTCTGTTCAGTATTATTATTATTTACATATTTTACGCCCACATTGGAGCACTGAAATCAATACATTTGAGTTAATTTCTTCTTCTTCTTCTCCCAGAACTTTTTCATCCTCTCCGACCTGGAAGCCCTTTGTGTGTCCGATATAGTATATTGTTTCCGTTCAACTACTTTTAGTTTGAGACTTATGCTTTTGTTCTTCAAAATCCTCTTCTCTTTTCTGTCTTTGATTTGTTGCCGAGTTATACCCAATTCTTCCAAATCGTCCTGAACTTCTTTGAACCAATTATTATTGATTTTATTCTTCAAAAAGTAATCGAATAGTTGTTTCAATATCCTGGTGTCTGCTAATCTTGATATGTGACAGAAAAAGGAAATTCTTCTTTTACGCATTGTAGATATTATTGATTCACATTCACGATAGACAATGTTGTTAGGCAACAATCTCCACTGTCCATCAACTTGGTGTTTTTTATTAATAATTGTTCTAAGAATTCTTCTCTCAGTTTTCTGTAATTTGTCTGTTGTAGATTTTACATTTAATTTGAATAAAGTTTCACTAGCATAGGTTGCCTCTGGTTTAACTATGGAATTATAGTGTTTCAGCTTAGCGTTTATCGAAAGAGATTTTTTTTTATAGGTTGGCCAGGTAAGTCTTTGTGCTTGTTTAAATTTAGTTGTTCTGTGTTCTATTGCTTCTTTTTCATTTGTGTTCCATGTTATTATTTCCCCAAGATATTTGAATTTCTGAACAATTTTAATCTCTTTATTACTGTTCAGCTGAATAACTGGTAAATCAACTTTAAAAGTTGGCATCATTTCTGTTTTTTCAAATGAAATTTGTAATCCCATTTTTTTAGCTATAATTTCTAGTTGTTCAATTTGAAATTTAGCCTCTTCTATTGTATTTGCAAGTAATGCTAAATCGTCCGCAAAAGCAAGGCAGTTGAGTTTAATATTTCTACCGATCTTGATAGTTGGTTGGCATTTCTTGTTCCATTCACGCATAACCTTCTCCAATGCACAATTAAATAACAATGGTGAAAGTCCGTCTCCTTGTCGAAGTCCAGTTCTTATAGTGAATGATTCTGATAATTCACCTCTAAATTTAACTTTTGCCTTCGTATTTTTAAAAGTCATATTAATGAGGTTAACAAGTTTTTGATGTAAGCCAAATTCTTTAAGGCTTTTTAATAATGAGTCACGATGAATACTGTCGTATGCTTTTTTAAAATCTACAAACGTGATGACCAGACCCTTACTTCGAACTCTTTGGTGCTTCATTATCCATTTTAAACTAATGATTTGATCTGGACAGCTTCTACCTGGTCGAAATCCTCCCTGATATTCTCCAAGTTCAGTATAGTGTATAAATTACTATTTTCATTTGGCAGACTGGCAAGATCTACAGTAAGTGAAAATTACAAAAGAAGAATCAATCAACTCAATTAATTCTCCTTGTATTGCAGTACAGGTCTTACTTTCTCCTAGAAACACATAGATTATAAATGAATAATCTTAATGCAACTGCCAACTTCTAGAAATCAAAAATAAGATTTTTTTAGATTCTTGGATTTCATCACTTACATTGCGCAGCGGTGTCGATGAAAAAAATACAAGATAAAAGCATACATATTTATAGTTACAAAGCAACTTGACCATTAAAATCTTAAACTAAGAAAACATAAAAAAGGTAACAAGAAATTGTACCGAATCATTCTCATTTATGACACACACATACAAATAATGGTGTAAGGATGCGGCGACCCCATCGCCCAGTGGGCAACTCCCGAGTATTGGCGGGTAAACCATACACTTAACTAACATGAGGAAATGCGTGTCAGGCACTGACCATCTAGTGCAGGGCCTCTCAGGGTGCATGCGCCTGGTGCATGCACTGTGCACGGTGCAAAAGACGACTTCGCTTGGTTGACCAGAGGGCAGACCGCCACTCCTCGATTTGGAGCAATAGCGCTGTCTCCCTCTTTCCCCATGCCTGTCTCGCTCGCTCCCCCTGTCTCTCTCTTCCTCACCTGCTCCGTAGCGCTCCAAATCCGAGCTGAGTTGAGCCGAGCTTAGCCGGGTAGCCCAGAGACGAAGCGTTGGTCTGAGCTGAGCCGAGCGGGACCGATGCACTGTGCACAGGAACTCTGCGCCGCTGTTTGCACGTGCGAAATTTTGGGCGTTTGAGAGGCCCTGATCTAGTGCATAACAAAGTATCAATGCGAAGATCCATGGTAGGCCTAGCAAGCCAGTGGTAGCGCCTTCAAATTGCTTTCAACATTCAAACGAACCTCGGATGGAGATAAAAAATACCGAAATTGACAAAGTCTTCGAGCAAATCTAGCAAGTATGACGGCCAACATGGCTCCGATGAAAGACATGTCCGAAGAACAATGTAAGAATTGGGACTATGAATATTTTGACCCTGACTGGAAAAGCTGAAGAACTGATCGACATGATGAAGAGGAAAAATCTATCCATATTGGGAATGAGTGAAACAAAATGGAGAAAGGCAGATAGCAAGATTCTCAGAGATGGCTACAAATTAGTATGGAGTGGACGCGAGGAAGAGGCCAGAAATGTTGTAGCTGTCCTGATAACAAAAGACATGGACGCCATTACCGAAGTATCCTATAAGAATGATAGGATCATTAAATTATCTATGCAGCTGGAGTCCACAAATTACACAGTAGTGCAGGTATATGCACCACAAGTTGGATGTAGTGCTCAAGAGAAGGATCTAGAAGATATAATTGATGAAGAAAATGCCATCATCGTTGGGGACTTATATGCACAAGTTGGGACAGACAGACTTGGTTATGAGGAAATCATTGGACCACATGGGTTTGGGAACAGAAATGCAGAAGGTGAACAACTGCTTGATTTATGCAGAAGAAATGGATTGAAAATCAAAAATACATTCTTCCAAAAACAAGACAGCCACAAAACAAGACAGATATAGCTGGGATGGAAAACATAAGACTCTCATCGACTATATCATCACTAACAAACGATGAGGGGAAATATGTAACTGATGTCAAAGTTATCCCCAGTGACAGTATGGACAGTGATCATATATTATTGATTGCAGACCTAAATCATGTGGCTAACACAACCCCAAAGAAAAGAAAAAGAAAACAAAAAGTGAATACTTGGAAATTAGAAGAAGCCAAGCTGAAGGAAGAATATAAAATAAGGATACAGAGACACTTACCAAAAGGGGAAATGAATACAGTAGAAGAAGAATGGAAAATTTTTAAGGATACTTTGGTAGGTGAAGCTGTGATCCTGTGTGGAGTAACAGGATCGACCATGAAAGAAAAAGACACACCTTGGTGGAATGACAGAGTCAGACTGGCTATAAAAGAGAGACATTGGGCAAAAAAGATGCTAGACAAAGAAAAGCAAAGAGATGCACAAGATCCAGGTGGCCAAGAAATAACTTAACTACAGGAACTATACAGGGCAAAAAAAACTTACTGCTAAGAGGATACTACGAGAAGAGAAAGAGAAAAAAATGGAATGAATTTGTGGAAAAGTTGGAAGAGGACAGCAGAGGAAACAAGAAACTTCTTTACAGAGTAATTAAAAACAAGCGAAATAACCTAGAAGACATCAAGGTAATAGAGCAGGACAGTGGATCAGTAGTACAAGAGGAAGATGGAATCAGGAGAGAATTCAAGACCTTATTTGACAAGCTCCTGAATGGAGAGGCATCAAATGTAATTCAAAACAGAGAAGAATGTGGAAAAAGTGAAGAGCCCAGTAAAAATACGGAGATAGCAAAGAGCCTTAAAAGTATGAAGAAAGGGAAAGCTGCAGGAATAGATGGGTTAAGTGTGGACATGTTGAGAGCAGGAGGAACCCCAGCAATCCAATGGCTATATAGACTCTTAAATGTAGTATAGCAGAAAAATACCATCCCAGAAGACTGGGAGAAAGGTATAATTGTACCTATATTCAAGAAACACAGCAGACGGAAATGTACCAACTACCGTGGCATCACTACTCTCTCATGGACTAAAAATTCTGGAAAAATTGTAGAGAATAGACTGCGAGAAATTGTAGAACCACTTTTAGAAGAGGAACAATATGGCTTTAGGCCTGGAAGATCAACAACAGATCTTATATTTGCTGTCAGGATGCTAATCGAAAAACATTGGAAAAAAAAAGAGAAGCCTTTATATCTACTGTTCCTTGACAATGAAAAGGCCTATGACAGCATACCAAGGGAGCTTATTTGGAAGTGCCTGAGAAAGCTTGAAGTTCGAGACAGTCTAATTTCAAAAGTTAAGGTGCTTCACGAGAAAACCAGAAGCTGTGTACAAGTCGGTTCTGGACTGTCAGACTGGTTTGAGACAAAAAGGGGAGTACAACAATGTAGTGCTTTTCTGCTCCTATTATTATTTATTGTAATGGATACCATATTAAAGGCGCTAAAAGAAAAGGGGCAACAAGACTTAAAAGCTTTTGCATTTGCAGATGATGTAGTAATTTGGGGTAACTCAGAGAAATATGTAGAAGAGAGACTGCAGGGGTGGAGTCAGGAGTTTGAGAGATATGGATTAAACATCAACAAGGCTAAAACGGTGGTGTTGAAGGTACAGAAGGGTGACAATCAGCCAGAAATCATGCTACATGACACTAAGCTGGACAGTGTCACAGAATTTAAGTACTTGGGTAGTATAATGTCCGAGGATAACTTACCTAAATATAAAGTAAATAGTCGAATCAGCAAAGCAATACATTTTTACCTCCAAGTAAGATAGCTACTATGGGATAAACAAGTACCACTCAAAACCAAGATGACACTGTATAAATCATACTACACCCATATCCTCATATACAGCCTGGAAATCACTACATTAACAAGAAAGGACAACTTGAAACTCCAAGCAGTAGAAATAAAGTTCCTACACACAATGATCCAGAAGACCAGGAGGGATAAAATCAGGAATGAAAAAGTCAGAGAAGACGTAGGACTAGAAGACTCCTTACACAAGAAGATCCATGTCATGGTCATGTGAAAAGAAGGAGTGCCAACAGGTCTGCAAGAAAGGAGTATGAAAGAGAAATCAGGGGAAAGAGACCAGTAGGCAGACCTAGAGAAAAGTGGACAGATTTAGTGAAGAAGGATGTAGAGGAGAAAGGTCAGGATTGGGAGCAGATTGTGAATGAAGAATGGTTCATGGACAGAACAAAATGGAAGGGGCTTGTATACCACACCTGGGAAACTGGAGTTGGTCAACGATGATGATGATGATGATGATGACATACAAATAATATTTATATCACATCGAGATACAGAATAAAATGCATAATAGTTTCCTTTCTTAGACTGTAAAATGAATGGAAATTCAATTTTATAGGTATCTCTAAACACTTGGAGATAACGTTTATATTTTTTTGGCCTAACGTGAAGAGAAAATTCCAGAAACTGTCACCGACACAACTCCCTGAAATACATCCAAGTCAATAAAATTATGGAGTAAGAAAGAACATTAATGCACTGAAATACGCAAAACTATCACATACAAAACAGACCAATATGTCTCATACATTATTACGACTTTGACAGGGGGGAAAAGCACAGAACCGCAAGAAAAAACACGTGGCCTAAACCTCCAATGAAACTACGCACAGAATGATGTTAAACAGTGCGCGAACCACACAATAACACAATAACAAACTCATTCTTTCATCCCGCTTAAATGATTGATGTTTGTTGTTTAAAGGGGCCAAACAGCTAGGTCACCGTCCCCTAATGGTACAAAATGAGATGACAAATTAAAAACCCAAAATCCTCAACTGACCACAATTCAAAACGTGGGGACAAAGGAAGGATGGATAGGCGGACGGATGGATGGATATGAAGTTGAAACGATCAGTGGAAATGACCCATAGTGTCTCACATGCACAGAAGCTGGCATAAAAAAATAGTATTATTGACCAAGGACTGCTTCTATAGCACGATACTGAATCGATGATGCTTGTAGTCAAGAGGAGTCCAAAATCCAAGTTATCGGCCCCTCATAATGGTACTTATCGCAATAAAAGTAGAACCATGGTATTTGTCATGTTGCGGTACTAATCAAAGAGTAGCGTAGACTTGCGGTAATCCTCATATTATGGTACTACTCACAGGTAATGAAATTCGCACATGTATTACAGACCTAATGTGTTTCGCACATTGTGGCGCCATTCACAGGCAACGCAAACCTATGGTGTTCGTCACGTAAGTGTACTAACCACAGGGACTCGTACTACCCTGTGGTGTTCCCCATATAGTGGGTACTAATCATAGGCAAGCCAGAACCATGGGTTCCATCATCCCATGGTGTCACTCAGATAGTGCTACTAATCACAGGTACTGTAAAAGCCGTCACGCTCTCGTTTGCTACTAATCACAAACCTATTTGGTACCTAACATAGTGGTACTACGCGCAAAGCAACCCTTGGTGTTCCCTGCGTGGTGGTACTAATCACAAGGAGTTTCATGGTTCTAATATAATCATCCCTTGGTCGCCCCTTTTAGTCGCCTCTTATGACAGGCATGGGATACCATGGGTGTATTCTTCGTCTGCGTCCCCCACCCACAGGAGGTCATCCCGATTAATTAACAAACAGAGTCGGTGGCCTTCCTCGCTTGTAGGACAACTGCCGCCCCGAATTCCCAGTTGTAAGGCAAACACTGCTATAGTGAGAAGGAAACACGATACACGAAGGCGGATGGGCTATACACTCGCCAAATAAAGAATCAAATAAATACACTTGAAAGTGAGGTTGCGTAAATTACACAAGCACATAATAATTTATCCTAGGGGAAGAGTATGGACCGTCTGGAGGTTATATTGTTCAAAAATAGGAAGAAGTGAAATTAAATCAGAAAACTGGAAGACGAGTTAAGAAACAGAAAGTTTCTGGGTAAACCCAAAGGGTTGGCAGGTGTGTTATTGGTTTTATTTCCCACAAAATCCTTTCACAACTTCAGGAGACAATGACGTCAAAATTTTGTCCCGCATGAGAACTGTAACACATACGTTAATCTACTGACATGAGGCTGGCGTCTTCAAATACCACTAGACTGAGTTGTGATCAAATCCACCAACCTGAGTTCAGAAGACCATCGCTCTACTGTCTCCACCTCACATATATTAAAATGATAATGAAATAAATTTAAAATATATACTTTAATATAAACACTATCCTTGATAAGCCTATTTATTGTAGTAGTTACGAGGAAATTAAGATGCACAAAACTGAGAGGGGTTACAGTGGAGGTGATTCAATAATGTAATTCATAAGGGTGAAAAACAATATTGTTACCTCTACTACAGTGGTAACACCAAACAAGACACAAACACAGTTAAAAGGGGAAGGTAAGAGTACAATACACAATATAAGAAAACACTACACACTTGGTAAAACAGTAACTAGCCTTTACGCGGATCTCCAACAAAACAAGTACGTAACTATCAGTAGGGCCAATTAGTGAACGACAAAACGGGAAGATGAAAGGGCTGGGAACCTACCAAAGGCATGGACATGGCTTAGATAGCGGATTCCGAAATTAATCACCGTGATCCTTAGTTTTTAAAATATTATTTACAAGATAATTCTACATATACATTCCAAGTTATGAGCTATAAGTTCAGTGATATACATAGGTTATTCGTAGCAGTGTAAATTCAAATTACAAATGAACTGTACATCTAGTTACCAATGCAGTAGTACAATGCAATTTACAGGTTATCCAAAATCTAGCGTACCTAAAGTGATACAGAACTATCAGAGGCAAACCCCAAGGGAAATACTATTAAACTACAATATACATATTTTAGTGAAACAAAACGGGAAAGCCTCGGAAACGAACAGGTAAGTCTAGCTGAAAAACTAAGGCGTCACAAGTAGCTAATTTGGTGAATCTAGGCGAGGTTAGGGCAGACTCCTGTATGAAAACCAAATCGGAACATTACGGAATTTTTAGCAGGAACGGAATTTAAGAGTGCTTACCCGAGGAGTGCGCCATCCCGAAAACCGGAGGGACGTCATCCAGATAGGCTGCTCGCAGACAGATAAACCGAGACCAACAGAATTCAGGATACAGAATTAATTCGAACACTGCCTCGCTCACTATATATAGGAATTACTGGCCTTGGAGGCAACCAATCAGCGTGCATGTGTTCCCTATCGCCACCTAGACTCACCAATCACAACCTTACTTTCGATCGAGAATTTTGACTAACATTCTAGAATACGCATGATCGCGAAAGTCGTATTTTTTCACAATAGACAGAACACGCTTTCTAGAACACATACCAACAAAGTAACACACCCTGTACAAAAGTTATGTAACTCTCTAGATCTTTCCAGGAACTATAGACAGAATTCTACTATTTACAAATGCCTATGTTACAACATTATACAGTACAGGTTAGGTCAATAAAAATAAAACATCATATTGCATTTTACAAACAAAGACTTAAAAAAAAAAAAAAAAAAAAAAAAAAAAAAAAAAAAAAACCCACATTCCACTCGCATTACATATTTCACTTGTAACAAATATATACTTTATATGCTGCAGGGTATAGCCGACTAAGATTAATTCTGACCATGGTGAAGACAGAATCATTATACGTACTATGCTCCTGGATTTCAAACTGTCTGTAGCATATTCCCAGGATGTGTGTGACCGGCAGCATGAATATTATAGTAACTAATCCCGAATTTGCATGAATTAATGAAACTGAGGCCCAGGAGAAAGTCTAAACAGGAATTTAAAAAAAAGAAAAGACAACAAAGTAACAGACCCAGATCAAATACCTGCAGAGTTATCGAAAACCCTTGAAGACTGATGGAATTTCATAGCTGACTGTACTTTTTAATATCTTGCAATGCAGGATAATGCCGTATTCATGGAGAAAGAGTATGTTCGTACACTTTTACAAGAACAAAGGAGACATGCATGAATGCAGAAATTTTAGAGGCATTAAAATGACCTTGTATACCCTGACGACCAGGGAAAGAGTCATAAATGAGTGCCCACTTAAACTACAGGGTAGTACCTCCAACTGATAATTAATATGGATTCACAAACGGAAGGAGCATCACACATGCTATACGTGCCATTAAAAAGGTTATACAAAAGGTGGACGAATTATGGTTAATGTTCATTGACCTAGACAAGGAATATGATCAGGTACCATATGGCAAGTACTAAGAGCCCACAATGTCCCCAACACTAGGACAGAATAATGTACAATTGTGTCCAGATCCAGAAGCTGCAACATCAGTGTACATATCCATCAAGGTAACAAACTTAGCCCATTGTTGTTTAACATCGTCATGAACTACCTAATAGCTGAGATTCAAAAACCAATCCCATGGAATATCTCATAATAAGCGGATGATGTGGGGTACTAATCTCTGAATGGAAAAACGAAATTCAGGATAGTCTTGAGCAGTGGAGAGTCATGGGAATGATTTTCCACAGTTTCCCATTCTCAATTCCAGGCGAACGCCAGAACGGTACCTTTGACAGACCGTGGCCGAATTATTTCCAATTCCTGGCCTTAACTATCCTTGGCGGAAAAGACATTCAAGAAGAGTCGACGCCGTAAAAGAAATACTGTACAAGTAAAAATAAATTTTTATTATTATCGATCCGGATAAACCGGAGATCCGAATTAATGAGGGCCGGATAAACTAGGTTCTTGTGTACATTTTTTTTTTAAAAACTAACTTCCTTCATCAGCATTAAGACATCCTATTCAAACTTCAGGAACACCCACTGGATATATGATATTTGATGCATTGATTCTTAATACCAATATAAATGGTCCGTTCTTGGACATTATAAATTTTCCAGCTAACTCATTCCTGGTTGCCAGCGTTTCACCCTCGTGTGCTAGGTTGGGCTCATCAGTTGGTACCTAGCACACCTACCAAGACGCTGGCTAGTGCATATCGTGGAGGCCACTGCATAGGCTACTTGGAGCCACCGGCAGTGCCAATGCACTATGAGAGACTTTGTCTCTTTACCAAAAATTGAAGCCTGCTTGGCCATCAGATGATATAGATTCTTGCCAAATATTCCTTGCCTATTCAGAGTAATATTAAGCAAGACCTTTTGAATGAAATGTTCTTTATGAAAATTCAGTAAAAAAACCTGTCAGCAATGTTTATATATCCATTTACTTTACTCTTCATATACCATGACCTTCACTGCTAAACACTTCAAAGTTATTTGACTGGAAAACATAGGCTCACAACCTCTGATCCTAGAACTGCAGAATGAAAACAATGGAGCTTTGGACCTTTGCACGGACTAAATCAACAATGTTTTCAAGTTAAATAAAAGTAATATTAATGTTTCTAAATGTAGCTTTGCTCAGTGGAAAGCTCAACATGCATTATTGCAACAAAGGTTTCAAATGAAAATGTGCTAATATATGCAGAAAAAGTAAATGATAAGCCTGAGTTCAATAACCAATGTCTTTTTACTTGCAAAATATATTTACAACAATATTACAACACAGACATAAATATAAAAAGACAACAAAAGAAGAATATTCAAGGACTTAAAAGATAGGATAAATTATTTACTATCAGGTAAAATAAAAATCACATGTTATGCCATGTTCACTGTACAAAGAGTAACAATCTAATTCAGACAGGCATTCATTAAATATGATGTAATTATAATTAATTTGATCTACTGAACACTTATCCTATCAAAGCCACTAATATCACTGTTTACTAAGAACGGAATACTGAATCACTATTCATACACACATTTTTGCATGCTTAGCTAATACCAAATTGCATCTTGATGCATGCACTGGGACCTCCTTATCTTGTAACATAATATAATGCACATGAAGTATTTTTAACAATCAGTGTAGAAAACTTAGTTCATAAAGTAATCTGCTACATAATAAGTTTTCAATTTCTAATTTTATTTAATATAATGAGAATTCTCTAATGCAATATTTGCACTGAAGCACCAGCTAAAAATTGCACCAACAAAGTAAAACCTTTATTCATTTGGTTTTAAACTTTCATTTTGTATATTATAAATAATACTGAACCCACCATTTCTAACTAAGTTAGGATAGCTCAATCAACAAAAGTAACAACTCTTTTTACATTAAGTATCATACTTTGAAGAAATGTCACCATTAAAAAAAACTAGAAAAATTATTATATAAGTAAGGGTGAAGAATGTATTTTTTCTTTCCTGTAGAAACATCATACTTTATTTATATCAGGTAGACCCACTATTTGCATGATCCAATCTTGAATCACAGGAAGTACAATAATCATCATCGTCACTATGTGAGAATGCTCTATTAGTTGTATAATACGAGGGCTATTTTTTTCCAACCTCTGATCAGTCGCAAAATTAAAACCACAGTGAGAATCTGATGAAGCGCTGTGCAGATGTGTTGCACAGTTTCTCTAGTATGCCTGTCGACCGCATCACGACACACTTGTCAGTTCTGAGCGCATAACGAGCACATAAAACATGCAAGTAAGTTTCAGATGATCTTGTTCAGCAAGTGGATCAAGTGATTCGAGAAAATTGCATTGCACGCCTCAGCATAAAGAAATCGAATGATAGAACGCAATTCACATTTGGCGGGAGAGACTATTGTCCTAGGCATGTTTATGTGTTCACTGCCTGTTCAGAACTGACAAGTGCGACGTGACGCAGCTGATAGGCATACTAGAGACACTGCGCAACACATCTGCACAACGCTTCATACGATTCCCAATGTAGTTTCAATTTCGTGACTAATCGGAGGATGAAAAAAAAGTCCTCGTACATGTAAAGAAGCATCACATAATATTTTACGATAAATGTACTTGAATAAATCTTCGTGTGAAGAAATTAGCAAGAAGAAACATCTGTTGCTCTTTTCAAATTGTACTCTACCAATATGGGAGAACATTACCTTAAACCCAATTTATAAAAGTGAAGGTTAAAATTAGGAATGTCCCTAAACAGACTAACTTTGTCATAGATTCATTAAATATTCCTAACTATTTCTCTTCATAAACCTACGACTCCAATTGTTGTTCTGATTCTAATTGATTGTGTCAAAAACAAGGTAATTTCTTTGTCTTTTTTTAAGCCTAAGTGGGTGGAGGCAGTAGAATATATCCCCAATACCCACTGCCTGTTGTAAGAGGCTATTAAATGACTGTGTGGATTGCAATCACAGCGCCCCTAGCCGAGTATTACAGTGCTTCTGCTTAATTGAGCCAGATACCTCACTTTCATCGTTCATATCCAACCTCCTTTGGTGAAATCTTATTCACTTCTGACCCTGATGGTATTAGGATTGTGAGGCCTACGGAGCCTTTCATGGGCCTGCCATTTCTTTTTACCAATATAATCATTTTTCCTCTGTTTAGTGTTAAGAGAGTTGCACTCTCTCTTAATAATAATAATCACCACTATCACCACTCAGTAAATATTAAAATAGATCATTTTATCCTGTGAAAACATGGCAGCAACACAATAATGTTACTTGGAGAACTAACACAAACATTTTAGGAAAGAGGTATTGTAAAAGTTCAAATCAGCTGCCATACGATACTGAGCAAGATGCTCAAGACCTTCCTGCTCCCACAAATAGTGGACGAGCAGACGGGGTTCATTTCAGGCAAACGAACATGTGAGCAAATCCCGAATGTTTGACAGTTTGTTGTGAAGGTTAGGGAGTTCAACATCGTGACGTCCTTGTGCTTCATGAATTTCAAGAAAGCCTAGGACAAGGCGAGATATTTGAATTCTCATCAAACTTGGTATCCCGAGACACCTGGTGAACCTGATTAAGCAACTGTACTTTTCAAATGCGGTGGTGGTGTTATTTTTTTACGTCGCACTGACATAGACAGGTCTTATGGTGATGATGGAATGAGAAAGGGTTAGGAGTTGGAAGGAAATGGCCATGCAATTAATTAAAGTACAGCCCCAGCATTTGCTTGGTGTGAAAATGGGAAACCACGAAAAACCATCTTCAGGGCTGCCAACAGTGGGGTTTGAACCCACTGTCTCCCGAATGCAAGCTGACAGCTACTTGACTCAAACCACACAGCCACTTGCTCAGCCGGATGTCTTCTCAAATGTTGCTGGAGTAAGGCAGGGATGCACTTTACCGCTCCTTCTTTTCAACATCTACAACAAACACATCATGAAAGATGTCTTTGAAGAATGGAATGGCAGCATCGACTTGGTGGCAACAAAATCAGGTATCTACAAGAAGTTGATGACACTGGTAATAATAAAACATGAACATGAACTAAAGACCGTCATGCTGACACCAGAAGATCGGAACAGTGAGTATGGACTGGAAATTATCAATAAGAAGACCAAATTGATGATCATAAATGGCTCCAACAAGCACCCAGATATCACAGAATTGTCCGTCATGAGGTTGTCAACTGCTTTAAATACCTAGGATTCGACATCACTAACACTGGCGACTGCAAGCCTTAAATCCACAGGCGCATTGCAATGGCGAGAAATCTGACAGCAAAGCTACCTTGCATCTGGAAAAACACTTCCATCACCATCAACACAAGACCAAGATGGGTGCATACTCTCGTCTTCCCTATCGCAACATACATGGGAGAAACTAGGGCTGAGAAGACAGCAAACCATCACAGGACCAATGTCTTGGAACTGTTGTGCTGTAGAAGACTATCTATATAAATACAAATGAATTGCTAAATGTGTTGCTAAGCGCAAAACTCGGGAACAGCTGGACCAATTAGGCTAATTATTTTTTTCAAATATTCGTCGAAGTCCGAGTAAGGTTTTTACGAAGAGAAAAATTGGAAAAAATGGCAGGAAAAACGGTTTTCTTTTTCCATTCAAACTGTTCGTCTCTCTTTCCTTCTCCCACGTTTGCGCTTGGTGCTGTCCTCCTCTAATCCAGCGCGTTTGCCAAATGTCCGTAAATCTCAATGTTATCGGTTAAAATGGGTGAATATCGGATTATGTACAAAATTTCAAGCCGCATTTGATGCCGTTAACAGAAAAAAGTTTTACAAAATAATTGAGTTTGAGAATGTTAATATAATGGAATGTTACCTCAAATGCAAAATCTTCATTGCATAGAACTTATGTCATAACTCCTATTTTATATTCACTATATTTGTAATTTTTTCACTGCTGGTAAAGGAACATTTCAGCTCGACGTAGATAAGTTTGTTTTTAAATTTAAATGATAAGAACATGCACTATTTGTGTCTCCTTTCAGTCATGTTCAGAGATTTTTAGGTGCAGGCACGAAAAAGTCAGCCGCTGGCCAACTTCTTTGCTACTTTGCTACTGAATTTGCATGGGGGGTCAAAGCGAGACAAATGGTCTTCAGATATGGAAGTTATTTTTAAAACAAACCCCAAGTTCTTATCTCGCTTAGTTCTCAGTTTGTGACAGGAAGAATGTCTCCTTGGGTTTTTGGTTTCGCGCGTACGCTCTCCAGACAGTCGCTCGCAATGTCGTAGTTAGAGACCTTTGTCTAGCTTGATTGTTTTTAAATCTTCGCTTCTCAACAAACAAACAAACAAATTCATCGATTTCTTTGGTTGATTGGTTTATTTTGTGTGTGCTTCCATATACAGTATAATCATTTCAAGACTCATGCCGCCTATAAGACGCGGGCGGAGCAACTTCGGTCGAAGAACTCGAAATGCTGCAAGCCAAGCCAATTTTCAGTCTAATCGGACTGCACAAATTTACAAATCAGTGAAGAAATGTACAATGAGGCGTTGATATCAATTAAGAACATGTGTTTGATGATGTCAAACAAAGTATTATCTCAATTAGGCATGGCCGCGCCCAATCGCCCGATGCACAACGCTTTTAATCAAGAGTTGCAACGCAAAAAACATCTCTGTGCTTTAAGAGAATCAGTTCGAATAAATCTTCCGCTGTTGAACCAACAATAAAAGTATGTATTTGATACTCTAAAGAAAGTTGTAAATGATGGAACTGGAGGGATTTACTTCTTGGGCGCTCCCGACAATTCACTCACACAATGAAATTGCACTCGCACTTGCTTCATCAGGCATTGCAGCTACATTGTTGGAAGGTGGTCGAACAGCCCATTCAGCGCTAAAATTTCCGTTGACTATGCAAAGCAACGAAACTCCGACCTGCGGAACAATCAAAACCGATTTGGTGGAGCGATGATTTTGTTAGCAGGAGATTTTCGTCAAACATTGCCAGTGATTCCACGGTCAATGCCAGCTGATGAACTTAATGCATGTTTAAAGTCATCAGTTTTGTAGAAACACGTCAAGATACTAAATTTAAGCCAGAATATGCATGTCGAGTTGCAAAATGATCCATCTGGAGAGATATTTTCAAAACAACTAATTGACACTGGTGTCCGGGTCCATGGCTAAGTGGTTAGCGTGCTGGCCTTTGGTCACAGGGGTCCTGGGTTCGATTCCCGGCAGGGTCGGGAATTTTAACCATGATTGGTTAATTTCGCTGGCACAGGGCCTGGTTGTACAAGTCGTCTTCATCATCATTTCATCCTCATCACGTCGCGCAGGTCGCCAACGGGCGTCAAATCTAAAGACCTGCACCTGGCGAGCCGAACATGTCCCAGCACTAAAAGCCATACGCCATTTCAATTTTATTTTTTATTTTTCATTGACATTGGTAACGGCAAATTCCCTTCAGACGTTCTGCATTACTTTTCCTGACAATTTTGTCGGTTTATGAATCCAAAACCGAACTCATTCAAGAGGTGTTCCCAACATTGCTCAAAATTACACAGATCAAATTTGGTTGAGCGAACGAGCTATATTGACTGCCAAAACATGGATGTAAATGAATTAAATTTCAAAATTCAAAATGAAATTGCCGGTGAATTGAGGACATACAAATCAGTTGATTCCGCTACAAACAAAGATGATGTAGTCAACTATCCACCCGAATTTTTGAACTCGCTGGATTTGCCAGGATTGCCACCTCACATTCTTCAATTAAATATCCGATCAGTGGTCATAATGTTGTGAAATATCAACCAACAGCGTCTTTGTAATGGCACACGGCTAGCGGTGAAAACATTACTGAACAACGTGATCGAAGCAACCATTCTAACTGGGAAGAATAAAGGAGAAGACGTTTTGATACCACGCACCCCTTTGATTCCGACTGACATACCATTTGAATTTAAATGACTGCAGTTTCCAGTGCGGCTCGCTTTTGCTATGACCATAAATAAATCCCAGGGGCACTCATTGAGTGTTTGCGGCATTAATCTTGAAAACCCATGTTTCTCGCATGGCCAATTGTATGTTGCCTGTTCCCGTGTTGGAAAACCATCAACTTTGTTTGTTTACGCGCCAGGTAATCAAACAAAAATATCGTGTACCTTAAAGCTTTACAATGAAAAAATCTTCATAGTGTTGATTGGAATCAGTGTTTTCTATGACAGTTATTTCCTACGAAGAAAGAGGAGTAAGTTTTGCCACATTATCTTCACGCCATCAACTTATCAAATGACTTGATTTGCAATGGGGGATAATTATGGCTCTATGAGGTATTTGAAGACCTGCTGAACAGTTCCCATCTACATTACAGTCAATCAGAGTTATTTCTGGGTAGTGATATGCTGTGACCTATTTGAGCATTTCCTTATTCACAATCAAGATATTAATATTGCAGGTAATGAAAACACGCTTTTCCAGTTGTTTGTTACTAACTTTTAGTAGCAGTAGAAAATTATCTCATTTGATATTGATGATTCGTTATTTGCATTATTCTGATTTTTGCGTGCAGTACAGACTGAATTTCAGTTCGTTCCATTGTCATTTATTTTCGACAGAACGACGTCTGTCGGGTCAGCTAGTTACAAATAAAATGGACAGCACACCACACCAAGTCAGACCTGAGACAACTCTGTGAAAACGTTACTGTCGACCCATGTGGGTCAACAGTTTATTAAATAGTTCGGAGATATTGCTAGGAGACCAGAGACAACGGAAAAACTGATCCAGGGAAAAGCAGAATGCCAAAGACCCATAAGAAGTGTACGACTACGACGGGCAGACCAAATCAAGAGAGAAACTTGTAAGATGCAACCCATCATGCTCAGGATATGGAATCCCGGAGGAGACCCGTCAACATGCTTTTGCATGATGTCACCACACACTTACACAGAGTTAGAGCATGATAGAGAACAATCATACAAAAGATGTGCTTACTTTCCTTAGATACCAAAGTTGATTTTCAATAAAAATGCAGAAACTCTTCCCAAAACACTGATTTAATAATGTGTCTATGCACAAGCTAAATCTCCTCTCGCTACAAAAATAATAAATTGAAAACTGCATTAGGCTCAGGCATTAGGATAGACTCTGGCAAGCTCGTTAATATTCTGTTCCAAAAATTATTTTACTTTTTTTAGAGGGAGAGAAAGACTTTTCCTGAGAATTTTTTCAGAGGACATGTTCTCTTATTAAGTACCATGATGTGTGTGTTTACATATGATCAACTATATCAGTTTGCGACAACAGTGGTGGAACTTGCTATTGAATCTACCCGTGCAAGCCTTTTATATTTCATTTTTGGGCCACAGGATAATTTTTATGAAGTCTCTCCAGCTCTTCAAATTTCATGGATAAATGTTGAAGAATTGCGACAGCAATTGGATGGGTTACAAGTCTTTTATAGAAGTCAAGTTTAAGAAATGACATTGTATCACACTGGCTAATAGCCTGCATGGTGGCCATGACATTTAAGGTGTGAAGGCTATACGGTCTGACACTGTGGTTAAGCTAATTCAAATCTTGCCCACCTTCAGAACAATGGCTAGACTGCGTATCAAAAGCTCGGATACAATTCCAAACCTCTCTGCAGTGTTCACAGGGAACGAGGCCATATGATGCTGTTCATATTAATTCCTCCAATGGATGGAGATGTTAAGCCTTGAGCAGACCCATTGGTGCTATTCGATAGGAGTAGGCTATGTGCCGACATCGGCTTTCACTCTCTCCTTACATCATCATCTCCTCCTCACATCCAAACACACAGGTCGCCCATGGGTGTCAAATAGAAAGAACTGCACCGGGCAAGTCGAACATGTCCTCGGACACTCCCGGTACTAAAATCCATACGGTAAATAAATAAGGAAACCTCGGCAAACCCTTTCATTTAACACTGCCTCAGTGATTTTTTGCACATACTTCCAACAAATACATTATCTATTAGCAATATAACAAAATCATCATTAAGAACTGCAGATTAACAAAACAATAGGTAAATTTCAACACAGATCAATTGATGTTTTCTCAGAAAATCAAAGGCTGATACTCTCTTATATAGGCAAAGCCAAACAGAAGAGGTCAATATTGAAAAATTTTACCAAAAGCAGGTGGGCATTCATTCTCTCTATTATCAACATGTAGGAAAATCAATGTTATGCAAGTATATTAACAAATACACTGATGGCCAAAATTAAACTATGACAAAATCAGTACAAAACAGGTTTGATTTATTGTCGAATGAAGAGAGGCAACCAGATGAACGGTGAAAAGAAATCAAGACAGCCATCACTGAAACCGCCTCATTCTGCGTCTTACAGAAGAAACCTTCAAACTCAGCCAAATGGATTTCTGAACCCACGATCAACATTGAAAGGCCAAAGCTGCAGGAAACAGAAGAGTTCAAACAGCTAAATGCAGTATTTCGGAGAAGCCAGAAGAGACAAAGACACTGGAACTAACAATGTTTGGCAATAGAAGAACAAAATAAGGCTTCACTAGATATCTGTATGCTCAAGTCAAGAGGACCAGAAATCCATTTGTTGCTTGTCAAGTAACTAACCGAGAAAATACTGCTTATGAACTGCATGACCAGCACGCAATATGAGACCACGGGAAGGAATATACAGCACAGCTGTATGATAGTGGCCTACCTGATTAACAGCTTGAAGGAAATCAGGAACTGGAACCTGATATCCTTGAAGTCATATGGACAATGAAACAACTAGCCAATAACAAAGCACCAGACACTGATTGAATTACTGCAGAATTATTGAAGCCAGTACCACCATCAATACTGACAACATTGTACCAACTAATCTGGAAAATCTGTAAATAGCCGAAGGAATGAAAGCAATCAGTGTTCATACCCATTCCAAAGAAAGGCGATTCTACAGACTGTTCCAACTATCATACAATTGTTCTTATATAAGGTCAGTAAAATTCTCCTGAAAATCATACCAAAACATTTGACAACAATTAACAGAGAAAACCCAGAAGTACAAGCTGGTTTCCGAAAAGGCTCAGGTACAAGAGACCATAATGCAAAACTTTAACTGATAATGGAGAAACCTAGAGAATATCAGAAAGATCTTTGTATATGCTTTGTTGGTCATTCAAAATCCTTTGATGTGATTGAATATAACAAGCAATGGTGCTGTTTGAAAGAAATGGGAACACCAGCACACTTGATCAGATTAATAAGATTGCTTTACACCAATAAAGAAGCAAACGTTAGAACACCATATGGGGACATGGAAGGGTTCAACATCCAAAAAGGAACTCATGAAGGTTTTATCTTATTGCCTTTACTTTTTAATATGTATACAGAAGCTTTTATGAGGAAGGCTGGTCTGGATGAGTCAGCGATTGGTGGCAGCAGAATATCAACCTCAGATATGCTGATACCACCCTTTTGGCAGAAAGTAAGGACCTTCTTTATTTGGTACAGGAGGTGAGGGATGAAAGTGAGAAGACTGGGCTGTTTTTTAAACATCAAGAAGACAAAAAACTTGTGATAGCAAAAAGCCCAGATATGAAGATTAAAATTAACAACAATGAAATTGAAGAAGTAAACGATTTTTTCTCCCTTGGTTCTAAAACTGATCAAGAAAGCGACTGCTCCAAGATCAAATGGTGGTTGACACTCTGAGGGAATGCAATGATCAATACGAATAAAATCTGCAAAAACAGAGGCATCAATAAAACAACTAAATGCACACTGGTCAGCCCCATAGTCTTTGCCATTGCCACCTACATATGTGAAACATGGATGCTAAAGAAAGCTGACAGGAGAATGATCAATGCTTACTGTATTAGCAGGGGTCAAAGGGGTAGTATGTGGTCCTGTGGAAGCACTTCTTGCTGATGGAAGTGCACTAGCAAAACACACGAAATGCCATTTATTCCTACCAAGTCCAATACATGCACATCCACGCCGTGCCCTCTGGGCAATGGGTACATTCTTTAAGGTTCACAGCTAAGTCGTGTAAGGGCAGAAAGCGAGTTCCCGATGCTTTAATGGGGACCAATCAGCTAAGGGAGACAACCCTAACAGAAAACATCGGTCCTCCAGGACTGCTGGGGGTTGGAGCAAGGCTAACAACCTCGCTCTGGAAAACAAACTGTTGCGAAGCCCCAGAATATGCCTCAGAATGGTGGATTTAATAGACGAGCTAAGCTAAAGGAAATGGACTACGCAATTGGTACATGGAATGTACGCACACTTCTATGAGCCGGAGCATTGAAAGTATTGACGCAGAAACTAGAAGTCAACAAAGTGGACACAGCAGCCATCCAAGAAACAAGATGGTCAGGAAGAGATGAGATCTGGGACACCAAAATCCACACAATATTTAGTAGTGGGAAGCCAAGGAATGCACAAGGAGGAGTAGCATTTATAGTACGGACACAAGCCAAAGGTGATGTACTACAGGTTTTGGAAGTTTATGAAAGATTGGCAACACTGCACATTAAAATGCCATTCTATAATTTAACAATCGTAAATGTATATGCACCAACGGAAGACAAGGAACAGATAGTCAAGGATCAGTTCTATGCTGAACTGGAAGGAGTGCTAGATTCAATCCCATCAAACGATGCTAAGATGATAAAAGGAGACCTAAATGCACAAATTGGGAAGGAGGAGATACATCAAGGAATAATAGGGAACCATAGTTTACACAACAATACTAATGATGAACAACAATACTAATGAAAATGGACAGAGATTGCTTGACCTTACTACCAGCAGAAACATGAAAGTGATGTCAACATGGACATCACCAGATGGAAAGACCTGTAATCAGGAGAAAAGATGGGCATCCAATATCATGGATGTCAGATCATACAGAGGAACAAGTTGTGGCTCTGACTACTTTCTAGTTAAGGGGAAAGAACGGCAGAAGTTCTGGTAGAGAAATATAATAAGGACCAAACAGCAACGGTCAAAACCAAATGGACTGCTCTGAAGGAAAGCATTAAGGCCGTGGCAAAGGACACACTAGACATTGTACCCAAAAGGAACACAATGGAATGGTTTGATGAGGAATGCCAAAAAGCCATAGAGAAAAGAGATAAGGCATATAAAGCATACCTAGAGAGACCAACAAGGGTGAACAAATAAAAGGTTGAAAACCAGAATAAAGAAGTAAGGAATGTATGTCGAAGAAAGAAGAGAAGAAAATTAAATGAGAAAATGGCTAGAATAGTGGAGGAATTTAAAGAAGATAATAGCTGCATGGCTTACAGAGAAGTTAAGGAAGTGAAAGAAGGATTCAAGGCAAAAACAAACAAACAGCTTTTGGGAGATAAAGAAGGGATCCAAGATAGATGGAAAGAATATTTCCAACACCTTCTGAATCCAATGGAAATGGAGGGGAAAACACCAACTACCTCAAGGAATAACAATGAGACAAATAAATCTGAAGTCACAGCACCATCTATGTAACAGGTGATAGAAGCCATTCAGCAACTGAAAAGCAATAAAGCACCAGGTATCGATGGAATCCCTGCAGAGTTGTGGAAATACGGAGGAACCACACTACAAGAAGCTATATATGATCTAATTGTGAGTGTGTGGAATACAGAAGAAATGCCTGAAGACTGGCGCAAAGGCATCATATGCCCAATATACCAGAAAGGGATAAGTTGGTATGTAGCAATTATAGAGGGATCACACTGCTGTGTACAGTATATAAGCTGTTCACCTCCATCCTAAAGAAGAGACTAGAACCCCTGGCAGAAGAAATTCTAGGAGAATACCAGACAGGGTTCCAGAAAGGAAGATCCACTACTCATCAGATATTTACTGTGAAACAAGTGTTGGAGAAGTGTTGGGAACAGGGCATAGATGTGGTACAGATGTTTATCGACTTTCAACAAGCACAACTAGTTATTTTTTATTTTCCACCTTGTCGATACACTAAATTGCTTAAGGCAACTTATTGGTTAAAAGTGGTACATGTTTCGTATATTATAAACATCTTCAGCCACATAACGCTGTTTAGATGAAAAATTCATATGACAAAGTATCAATGCTTTAGAGGAAGTGTCCTTAAAATTAAGAAGATTGAATAATTGATTAATTTTAAGGACACTTCCTCTAAAGCATTGATACTTTGTCATATGAATTTTTCATCTAAACAGCGTTATGTGGCTGAAGATGTTTATAATATACGAAACATGTACCATTTTTAACCAATAAGTTGCCTTAAGCAATTTAGTGTATCGACAAGGTGGAAAATAAAAAATACTTGTTGTGAATCTGTGTAAGTGCGATACGGACCATGAAGCTGATTTTATGTAATTTCAACAAGCATACGACTCTACTGACAGGGATAAATTAATGGAGACATTAAGAGAGTTCAAGATACTAGAAAAGCTGGTGCGACTGGTGGAATTAACTATGAGAAATACGATGGTGGGAGTGAAAATTCAGACTGAAGTAGGCAGCTTCTTTGAAGTGAATCAGGGATTGAAGCAAAGAGATGGCTTAGAACCAATTATAATTAACCTGGTACTAGAATTAGTGATTAGAAAGTTAAGGGTGGACACCAGAGGAACACTTCTATACAAAACAGCTCAACTAGTTGGATATGCTGATGACATTAATTTGATGGGAAGAACAACAAGGACAGTTAAACAAGCATTTGAAGACTTGAGTAGAGAAGGCAAAGAGATTGGACTTAAGATCAATGAACAAAAGACGAAGGTAATGGTGCAGGCTCGGAGAAGGAAGTAAACAGATGACCAACTTGTCCCTGAAGGATCCAAAGTGGAGGTGGTGGATTATTAAATGAATGTAGTAATGGTCCACCTTTCAATACTATAATATGCAATATTCTAAATTACATTACAGTAATTAGGGACTAGTTTCGGCTGGGGCTGGCCATCTTCAACCTTAATGTAAAACATCTAATAACTAAACAAATGTACATGCACACAATTGGCATAAAACTAATGAAACAAATATATACAAATTGAGATTAAAAACTGGGATGAAATTATGAGTGAATTTGAAAATAACTAGGTTCTAACATCTTGAGTATGCTCATCATCGAGACTCTTTCATGTATTAATATACACAGAACTGTTAGTTCTAATACTGCTAACCATTAATAATTCAATTGTAAACGGGAACTGATAAATGTTGATCCCGTAGTTCATCACCAAATCTATTTGAGTGGTGTTAGCCATATGAAAGTCACTGGACACCGCTGTAAATAACCACTAGCTGACTGAGAACTGTTAGATGTTGTTTCATCATCAATCAAAGTAATAAAATGAGATGCTCTCATGGTGCTTGTTAAATCATGCTGAAATGTTGTTGGACATTGTTAGGATGGCACATGAACCTATGACAACAAGAATGAGGAAATGGTAGAAATACAGGCAAGAATTCAAGCTGCCAATAGAGCATACTTCGCAGTACTACCTCTTTTCAGTAGAGAGATAAACCAGAGCCTAAAAGTTATGCTATACAAAACCCTCATTCGCAGTATGGAAGTAATACGTGGACCCTCCCAAAGAATGCTGTGGAGAAGATAGATTCCTTCGAAAGGGAAATCCTGAGGAGAATTTATGGACCCATATGCGTACAAGGGGAATGGAGAATTAGATATAACAATGAACTATATTCCCTGTATGGGGAGGCACCCCTGTCACATGCCATTCAAATTAAGAGACTTAAATGGGCAGGTCATCTAATTATGATGGAAGAACACCGAATCCCAAAGAAGGTATTCTTAGGAGACTTTGGAGGAGGAAGGCCTGTGGGAAGGCCACGTTACAGATGGGAAGATGGTGTACATCAGGACGCAGCACACATCCCCAAGATCCAGAATTGGACAGTTGCTGCGCGAGATCAACAAGTTTGGCAGAGAGCAACTGAGGAGGCCATGACCCAAAAACGGGCCGTCCCGCCATAGGTAAGGAAAGTTACTGTATTAGCTTTGGTGTTGGTGACATATACTGAGAATACCATGGCAAAGGCTATACTACTTTAGCCACATAATGAGCACTTCCCTACAAAAAGGATGTCATGCTAGGAATGATGGGTGGTAAAAAGAGAACTGGACGGCCAAGATTGTGTTGGTTAGATGACATTAAACATGAAACTGGTATGTCCAATGCCGAACTGAAGGAAGCTGCAAGACGGAGAGCTGAATGGCGACACATGATCTATGGGATAAGAGTCGTATTCGACTGAAGAGATAAAGGAAGGACGCATTTAAAAAGGGTGTTCCAACATTTCCTGTGTAACAGAAGTGTTCACTCCAATGAGGAAGAGACTTTTTGGGTATCCCCTGGGTATCTCTGCAGGGGCTCACAGTTGACTCCTTGCTTTTACGTACTTGTGCCAGGCTCCTATCATTTAATATCCTGGCCAACTTCTGTTGTTCAAATCTGGGTTCTTCTCTAATCTGGGCAGTACTAGAATTCTGAGACCAAGGGAGTCCTTTATCAATTATCACGAAAAATTATAAATATTTTGGGAGAGAGAGAGAATGTCCAAACTTATGAAAAATATAATTTTTGTCATAAGTGTAAGTTGGAAATTACATTCAATTTTGTTCTTTCTGCTTCTTTGTCATGCTATCTAAATAGTAGTTTAAGCGGCATATCTGATTTTTCATATTTCTAAGTGGTATTACTTTCACAGTAATTTAAACCAGTGATCATGATAAAATTGCATAATAATGTTATCACAGGGAATTCTTCACCCTTTCTTGCTGCTTCTTCATTTCTGATTTAAGAGTATTTACTGATTTCTTTTTTATAGTTAAGACTCTTTGAAGTAAACAAAAGACAAACCAGAATCTAAGAAAACATTGAACTAATTCATGCTGAGGCAAACAAATGCAAGTTTTATTTTCACAACAGTTAACTGAGGTAAATGATTCATCATTACAGAACTGCTTTCATAAAACATGTTCATGTACGTTACATTCCATTTGGGAAAATGTCCTACTTATGAATCAGACAGGTTTTACATCAATCTATATAATGAATATGCACATTTAATGAACAGGATAACAATAGCACTGGTACTCGCTAATGTATTAACAAGCACCTAATGTAAGGAAAACTAACACGTTTTGCATTATTACCAAAAGTAAATCAGGTTTCCAATGAGAACAGGCAATTTAACCTAAGTATCAGTAATGCCAGTAATTGGTTTATCAACTTTGTTAATTTAAAACATAACTCTACACAGCAGCTCGCATGGATGTTAAAGATAAATGTTTATAAAGCTGTTTGTTACCAATACTTTACAGTTGCAAAATATCATCCTCATGATCTGTATCGATGTGATATACAATTGAGAGAAATAAATCAATGATTCCACCTAATTGATACTATCTATTAGCCTTTGGCAAACTAAAAACTGTAGTACATGTTTTGTCTAGTGACTAGACATCAGCTACGTCTTGTTTCGGTGTACTTTTGACAAGAAATAAGGACATATTCATCTCTTCTTAGTCCAAAAAAAGAGATTTCAAAAACTTACAAGTAATTAATATACTCAAACTAAAAGAATGTATTATAGATGGGAGGGGAGGGGGGAGAAATGGGTGAATCTATCAAATTATGGTTTAAAAAATCTTAGCAGTTAAATATGGCTTAAATCTAAAAATACTTTTGATGTCATAAACAATGTAGTTTTTAAAATTAAGTAGTCCTTATGTTAGTGTGAGTCTCAGATGTTATAGGAAAGTGATGAGTTGTTTTCTTCTTATGGCAATGAATCTTGTTTTAAAAAGTTTTTAAAATTTTTAGTTGTATCAAGCATGTGTTGACAAAATTTATAACCTCATTGGAGTTTGTATTTCATCTTAAGGGTTGTTTAGCATTGGACTGCATATAGGCTGGTGGTTTGCAACCCAATCCTTCAACGTCCAGATTGTTATTTCTCTCTGCATTTCTGTCTCAGCCTTCTGTCCGGTACACCTAAACAAGATGTAGCTGATGATGTCTAGCCACTAGACTAACATGTACTACAGTTTTTAGTTTGCCAAAGGCAAATAAATAGTATCGGTTAGGTGGTATCATTGATTTATTTCCCTCAATTCAATACTTGACACTCGAAAGAGAAAAAATTAAGTTTAAATGTGCCGTATATGAACATATTATTACGAATCACAATATAATAAATTAATAAGCAAGTATAACCACACACTTTCTTTACAATAAATAAAATGTGTGTAAAAAAGAAAACACCTCACTACGATGTGCCACTTTTTCCCCACACCCTGATGTGAATGCGTGTGAAGACGTATTCATTATTGCGTGCTTCTGAGCTGCTTTGCAATGTAAAGTGTTGTGCGTTTGAATAGAAATATGTTGAGACAAATACAATAAATACCCAGTCCTGGAGTTAGAGGAATTAACCAAATATGGCTAAAATGGGACCCTCTGAACTGAAAGCTGCAAAGGTGACTGCTCAGCCAAGGAGCCAGACCCTATTATATCAACATTCATTTCTTTAACGTAAATGAACTTTAGTGTAGCCAACTTTATCAAAAAGTATCAACCTTGGGCCGTTACTGCGCTGCTCCTTTCATGCATCATTCATTTTTATAAGGTGCACAAGTGAATCTACTTCAATTGCTTTTTTCTTTTCTTCTTTTTCAAAAGTAATTTTTCACAAGAGGAGTAACTTCAGAGTTAGTGTTTAACAAACATATATTCCGTATTTACTTGTGTATTAGACCCCTTTATCTTCCACTTTTACATCCGAAAAAAAGTAGGAGGGGGGTACAATATGTGTTAACCACAAATATGGTGCAGTGAGCACACGACGTTTAGGCTACAAAGAGCTATCAAATGTACATGTAAACATTCTACACTATTCTTTAACAAACTTATGAATATATTCTGAGTTTCACTGGCTATTTTTGTTGGAAGGTAGCTTTTCTAAATTTAAAAAGACAATAAATGGTGAACACATGACTTTTAGGCCTACATACAAAGTAAAAATAGTCAGTTTTATTTACTTTTATATCACGTCATTTGTTTCATCTGATTAACTCCTCTGATGAGGTTGACATCAGGAAGGGCATGTGGTCATAAAAATTTGCGACGAAGATTCATCTCACTTCAAAGTCGACCCCGTAGAGAAAAGGAGTAAGGGTATTGTATCTATATATTATACAAAATAAGAGTTTTGTCTGCACATTGTTCAGAATTTGAAAAGAATGGTATTTCTGTATCGGTCATGTCAACAGTAATAAGGAAACGCACTCTTTACTTTTCCGTAATTTCTGTCGGTCTGTCTGTCTATCTGTCTGTCTATGTACATGCTTCATGAGAAAACGGCTGAAGAGGATTTCATGAAAATCGGTATGTAAAGTCGGGGCATGAGCCACTACAATCTAGGCTATAAAACATTTTATTCACGCTGAGTGAAATGGTAGTTTAGGGGAAGGCCTCAATTTTAATTCTCAAATATTTATATTATTAGTGGTCCTATCGATAAATACTACATGATTAAAGTTACATAGAATTAAATTTCTGATCATTTATGTCATACATTTCTACCAGACTGCCTATAATAACATAAATATTCATGAATTTGTATTTTTGTTGCTAAGTCCATATCAACGCCGAGCATGAGAAAATGGGTAAACAGGATTTAATAAAAAATCGGTATATAGAGTCGGGGAATAAGAAACTACAGTCTAACCTATAAACAATTGTATTCACCCTGGATGAAATTGTAGTTTAGGGGAAGGTGCCTAAAATTTAATTTTATAATACCTATGTTATTGGTCCTATCAAAAAGTACTACATAACAAAAGTTATAGAGAATCAATTTCCGGCCGTTTATGTTTTATTCGGTTTTACCGTACCGACTATGATATGAGTGATATTTCAGAGTCAGAAGAAAACAAAATGTGAAGGCCTACAATATCAAAAGCGCATAACATTGATCAACATTAACATTACATTGACCATTGTTTGTTGAGGCCGGCCCCGCGGTGTAGGGGTAGTGTGCCTGCCTCTCACCCGGAGGCCCCGGGTTCGATTCCCGGCCAGGTCAGGGATTTTTACCTGGACCTGAGGGCCGGTTCGAGGTCCACTCAGCCTACGTGATTAGAATTGAGGAGCTATCTGACGGTGAGATAGCGGCCCCGGTCTAGAGAGCTAAGAATAACGACTGAGAGGATTCGTCGTGCTGACCACACGACACCTCGTAATGTGCAGGCCTTCGGGCTGAGCAGCGGTCGCTTGGTAGGCCAAGGCCCTTCAAGGGCTGTAGTGCCATGGGGTTTGGTTTGGTTTTATTGTTTGTTGTGATGTTCTTTGTCGCTTATGCTGTCATTCAGCTCCAATAAACGGGACTACTGCTGCGTACCAAGTATAACAGCCTAACTGAATACTGGTGGGAAATATCCGGAGAGTTAGATAACTTTCTACTTTAGCATGCCATTCCTCTGGTTCATACATTTTCTGATACTGCTGCTATGCAACACACTGGTTCATCATAGTATTCCAGCTATTCGATCCTTACCCTGAAGTGCTGTTTTGAATGAGCAGTGTACACACTTAAAACAGAGGCTCTAGTAGTAGCAGCAGCAGCAGTAGTAGTAGTAGTAGTAGTAGTAGTACCTCTTCTAGAATTACAATAGGCCTATTCCAAATTATAGTGCCTCAATTCACTAAATAACTCAAACTTCAACCCTGAAAAGAGCAGTTTCTTAAGGAAAGCTTCTTCCTCTTCACTTTTATTAAATTCTACATTAATTTTATTTCAAATTAAAAGTGAAGAGGGAAGGGACTTCTCACTGGCTTTGAGGAAAAATTTGCTTCCAAGTCAGATAGATTTTTCCGCCGCCAGTGTAGTTTATTGAGATTTTCCGACTCATCGCATACTCCAAGGTAACAGTTTAGTAAAATGGCATAGTTTCTGCCCTGAGAAAGTCCACTATTCGACCTCCCCAGCCCCACACTGAAAAAAAAAACAAAGAGTGTTCACACATCACGGCTGTCTGTGGCTTGGTCATTCCAGCTCTGGAACTTTGGACTGTTAGATCGGCAACGTAGTACTGTCCGTTTCAATGATTTGGTTCTGGAACAAGAAGAGGCTGTTGATGCTGATGAAATGGGAGACCCAATTTTGAGGTCAGAGTTTGACAGAGCTGTGAGAGACCTAAATAGGAACAAGGCACCTGGAATTGATGACATTCCTACCTTAGCAGAAACCAGCATGGCACGGTTATTCCATTTAGTGTGAAAGATGTATGTGACAGGAGAAGTGCTATCCAATATTCGGCAGAATGTTGTTATACCTATTCCCAAGAAAGCCGGTGCTGACAAGTTTGAAAACTACTGCACCATTAGTTTAGTATCTCATACCTGCAAAATTTTAACACGTATTATTTATAGAAGAATGGAAAGACAAGTTGAAGCTAAGTTGGGAGAAGATCAGTTTGGCTTCAGAAGAAATATAGGAACACATGAAGCAATCCTGACTTTACGTCTGATCTTAGAGCATCGAAGCCCACGTACATGGCGTTCGTAGATCTAGAAAAGGCATTCGATAATGCTGATTGGACCAAGCTATTTAAGATTCTGAAGGTGATTGGGATCAGATACCGAGAATGAAGAATTATCTACAATCTGTATAAAAATCAGTCTGCAGTGATAACAATCAAGGGCTTGAAAAAGAAGCAGCAATTTAGAAAGTAGTGAGGCAAGGCTGCAGTTTGCCCCCCCTCTTTTTCAATGTTTACATAGAACAAGCAGTGAAGGAAATCAAAGAGGAATTTGGAAAGGAAATCAATTTCCAAGGAGAGGAAATCAAAACCTTGCGATTTGCCGATGATATTGTTATTTTATCTGAGACTGCAGAAGATCTCGAGAAGCTGCTGAATGGTATGGACGAAGTCTTGGGTAAGGAGTACCAGATGAAAATAAATAAATCCAAAACAAAAGTAATGGATTGCAGTCAAACAAAGGCAGGTGATGCAGGAAATATTAGATTAGGAAATGAAATCTTAAAGGAAGTAGATGAATATTGTTACTTGGGTAGTAAAATAACTAACGATGGCAGAAGTAAGGACGACATAAAATGCAGACTAGCACAAGACAGGAAGACTTTTCTTAAGAAAAGAAATCTGCTCACTTCAAACATTGATATCGGAATTAGAAAGATGTTTCTGAAGACATTCATCTGGAGCATGGCATTGTATGGAAGTAAAACATGGACGATAACTAGCTCAGAAAGAAAGAGAATAGAAGCTTTTGAAATGTGGTGTTACAGAAGAATGCTGAAGGTGATATGGTTAGATCGAATCACAAATGAAGAAATACTGAATCAATTGGTGAGAGGAGATCGATTTGGCTAAATCTGACGAGAAGAAGAGATAGAATGATAGCACACATCTTTAGACATCCAGGACTTGTTCAGTTGGTTTTTGAAGGAAGTGTAGGTGGTAAGAACGGTAGGGGTAGACCAAGGTATGAATATGACAAGCAGATTAGAGCAAATGTAGGATGCAATAGTTACGTAGAAATGAAAAGGTTAGCACAGGATAGCGTGGCATGGAAGGCTGATCAAATCAGTCTACGGACTGATGACTCAAACAAACAACGTTTAATTTCATATGTTCGTTGTCTCTATTTTTTATTGACGCAAGTTAGTTTTGTTTGTCACCTCCGAAAATCAATATTATTATTTGTTAGGTACATTAGCGTTTTGAACCTACTTCTCTCCAAAAATTATCTATATTGGCCTAAGTTACGAGATATTAAAATATCACTATGTTAATGATCTCGCCTGCTATATTATAGCAACAATCGCGAATATGTCTTAACTAAAGTAAACTTGTTATCTCATCCCGAGGTGGAGCAGTTTTAAGGCATATCCCAAATGGAATAGAGATGCATGTACCATTTTTACCGCATATCAACCTTCCTGCAACTCTTAAATCTCTGGCAGAACAGTACCAGGAATCAAACTCAGGCCTCCAAGAAGAGCAGCTAATTGTGCTAACCATTACACTGGCGGACATTCTTAACTATAAAATACAGACATATAGCATGACTGATGCATGCTTCCAATGCGAGGTCGGACACAAAACTATTCACCTATTTGTGCGACGACATCAGAACTCCAGTAGGCCAACGCTACTGAGGCGGACATTTCTTAACTACGAAACACAGATGTACCGCATGACTTCGGCGTGTTTTCATTGCGTGGGTCATACGGACAAAACTATTCACAAATTTGAGTCATATCAGAGCTGCAATAAGGCTTATACCCGGTGTGAAGCAGTCTCTAGCGAAACAAATTGGGGGGGGGGGGGGGGGAGGTGTCTTGTATGCGAGATTTATTTTTCCCATTTTCTTTGTCTGGAAAAGCCAGGCAGGTCTAATATCGAGAGGGTCTAAATACACGAGTAAATACGGTAATTTCTTCCAAGCAATGAAAACTTTCCATATAAAGGGAAAATTTTTCATATTTGAAGGAAACAAAACCTACAAAAGGGGCCAAAGACCTTCGATGTTAGGCGCCTTTAAACAACAATCATCATCATCATCAAACCTACAAAACTCGGAGTAAGTCAGAAAGAAGTTATAGCAATCCCATAGAGGTTTGTACACACAACGTACTTTACAGCTATGAGTGGAACCAGCTGTATGCTTTTTGGTAAGTAGAATACTCTTAGCAACTGAGACCCTTCATCGTTTGACAGTAGTGCCATTTCTAATGTGCGTGCACTGAAGGAGAATGAATAATCCCTACCTTGGACCTCCATATACCATAATGAATGAGAAAACATAATAGGGAGAGCAGAATAAGCAATTATTTCAACAACGTGCACTAGACATTATTGCATACCATAATTAGATTTTTTCAGATCATGTTTAGCTCTCGACGATTTATCCGCTTCTTCAGTATGGTCTAGAGATAAATATCAAAAAGACCAAACTAATGGTAGTTGATCGGCAAGGTCAAATCCAACTTACGGGATGCCTAAAGGACCTGAATATAGTTAAGGAATGTGTATACTTGGGGTCTGTCATCAATGACACGGGAAGCTGTGATAAAGAGGTAAAAAGACGTATTGTCTTAGGTCGTGCCGTAATGGTTAAACTTACTAAGATCTGGCAGAACCGGGCAAATCAAAAGCCACGAAGATATGCTTGGTAGAATCACTAATGTTCTCCATCTTTTTGTACGGCTGTGAGACCTGGACTGTGAATGCTAAACACAAAAAACGCATTGATGCCTTTGAGATGTAGTGTTGGCGGAGAATGCTACGTGTACCCTGGACAGAAAGAAGAACTAATGTTTCCATTCTGGACGAACTCTGCATCAAGAAACGCCTATCTTCCCGTGTGAGTGAGTGTTACTTCCAGTTCCTTGGCCACATTCTAAGACGAGACGGAGAGAACTTGGAAAAGGTAATTTTACAACTGGGCTACCACTTCAGATCATATTAACAAAATGTGAAAACCGCTCGGGATGGAGACATCTTGTCAAGGTTGCAACATGGAAATGATGAAGTTATGAGGTCACGACGCTCAGTAATGAGCACGACGACTAATGATGATGATGATGATCCCCGTAAAGTGACAAATATTTTGTATATATTTTAAGGAAATTTTTATTGATATGGTCTGAAGTACCTAACTGGCCAAAACATATTCTGCAGTTTATAATATTTCTGTTGCAGTTGGCATGCCTCAATTTTACTAAAGATTATGGTCTTTATAAATAGCGTTCAATAGACTGGAAAGTTTTCATATTCTCACATATAATTACTCAATGGAGGACAACGTGAACAATCATATGGTATGAATAGAAAGACGATTTTAGCATATTACCATATTTTATTCCTTAGTATAACGTCATATATAATCATTATTATTATTATTATTATTATTATTATTATTATTATTATTATTATTATTATTTGCAATTTGCTTTGTGTCACACCAATACACATATGACTTACGGTGACAATGGGATAGGAAGGAGCTATGAGTGGGAAGGAAGAGGACTTTAATTAAGTATAGCCCCAGCATTTGCCTGGTGTGAAAATAGGAAACCATGGAAAACCATCTTCAGGGCTGACGACATTTACCCACTATTTACCAAATGCAAGCTCAAAGCTGTGTAACCCTAACCACACGGCCAACTCGTTCGGTCATAACCATGACTTAAATGCATTTCAAATTATCAGTAAACAAATGACAAGATCTTATACATATATAAAATACAGACAGTAAGCACCAGGGAAGAGAGAAGAATACAGGCATTGGAAATTAAGTTCCTCAGAAATATGACAGGTAAAACAAGGGACAAAATCAGGAATGAGGAGTTCAGAATGAAGTTGAATGTTGAGTTGAGCAGTGGTCGCTTCATAGACCAAGGCCCACCAGGGCTGTTTTGGCTTTCAAAGGCTGTGCAAGCGGAAGAGCTGGTCTGGCTGTGAACGTGCAACTAAAATATCCTTGAGTCTGTGCAGTCCACTGCCATTTCGGAGCTTTATACCTCATGTCTCATGCAACATGAGCCATGCTGAATGGTTCCGAAATCACAGAGTGCAGAGCACTTCCTAAATAGTCAAGATCCAGCTTTAACAAATTCAAGCCAGAGACAATTTCTCCAGCTGTCACTTCACAGACCATTTCTAAAGTTAAACAGCAACGGAGCATACATGGTTTAGACAGGTCTTTAGGTGAAATTGAAAGCATCTAGTAGAGACCTGCCTGTTCATAGCAAGTGTGTGATGGTAATTTTTTTGAGAATAGTGAGTGACTACTTGGAAACCTAATCCTGCACCTGTGTTTGGGTATATGTATTCAGGATCACTGCTGCCCACCCACGTGAGGATGGCCCTAGGAAAGCTCATTGGAAGTCACACTTATGTTTGGCCGCTTCCCACCAGATGGGCAATATGATAACAAGCTAGAGTGACTGTCTGATCGATTCTAACGCGCTTCTCACTCGTGATTTCTCATTATGAAGAGGTTCCTCGTGGAACAGATTGGGTTTTCCGGCACTCCAACATTGACTGTTTTGAGAATTTACGTACCCACATAAGTGAAACCACGCTTTGTCTGAGAAGAGAATGAGACTTCTTCTTCTTCTTGCTACTTGTTTTACGTCGCACCGACACAGATAGGTCTTACGGCGACGATGGGACAGGAAAGGGCTAGGAGTGGGAAGGAAGCGGCCGTGGCCTTAATTAAGGTACAGCCCCAGCATTTGCCTGGTGTGAAAATGGGAAACCATTTTCAGGGCTGCCGAGAGTGACAGAGAATGAGACTGGTATCAGTTTCTCTGTCATGCACTTTATTCAGAATGCATTCACTAAAGTTAATCCTACACACTAGATCACCCAGTTTAAAGTTCTTGCACTGCAGCACATTGATAGGATATTAACGTAAGGAAATTCATAGCCCTTTGTACAGAATAAGAAATTCCTATTTGCTGAGAGAAATGACTAAAAGAGATCTTAGGAGAATTTTTCAGGCATTGTCCAATGTCTATCCTGTTATACTACTGTATTTCATCCCAATTCTCATATAAATTCGAGTTTTCTTGTCAGTCAATAAAATAGTTCAAATAAATCAAATGTGAAATTCTCAGATCTGTTCTACTTGTTCTCTCCCTCCCTCTACCAACAAATAACTTTCTGGAAAGAGAGGAAGGGGGGATTTCGGAGGGAGGGAGGGAGGGAGGGAAGAATCAATATGTGAGTGAACAATGGATAGTACCTATGATATGAGGGAATATTATCCATTTCTGGCCAACAAAATATCAATTAGCTCATCTTAATAAGGTGAGGTAAAGCTCAGGAATAGTTTTGAAATTAATTTCACTGTTGGTCTTAATAATACAATGTTTTTGATTTTACGTCCCAGTAACTATCTTTATGATTTTGGGAGATGCAGGGATGACAGAATATTGTTCCCTCAGGAGTTTTTTTATCTGACAGTATCCCTACCAACATGAAGCTGATGTATCTGAGCACTTTCGAATACCACTGGACTGATCCAGGATCGAACCCGCCAACTTAGGTTCAGAAGGCCACTTCTACCATTTGCGCCATTCTTTCACTTGCTCTTCTTTCACTAAGGGGTATTCAGCACGTCCACTGTATTCTTGATAAAAATAGAATGAAACCATGTACTGTAATCATCAATTCATTTATCATCAACAACAGGAATGACAGCAAAGGTGTTCAAGAACACCAAACGTAAATCTGAAGATCAGCTAAGAAAGCTAGAAGAGAACTTCAAGACTAACAACACCAGAAACTTCTATAAGACGTTTAAATCAAAACTTTACTCATCACCTAACATCTGTTTCAAAAATGATCAAGACAGCTGATTACGAGCAACAAACGGAACTGGGAGCTAAATACTTCAAGGATCTGTTTAACTATGACCCTCTACAAGACAAAATGACTTTCCAGAAACCACAACACAAATTTCACGATTCAACCCTGCCAGATAAAATGAAAATTAAGAAAATTGTCAAGAGCTTGTAAAATAACAAAGCGTCTGCCAAAGGATTCAATTGTTGCTGAACTCCTCAAGTATGCAGGACATAACTTACCTGAAACAGACTGAAATACTCTTTCAACGGATCTGGCTCCCAGGAGAGATCCCAGACAAATGGATGGATGTTGTAATCCACCTGCTACACAAGAAATGAGAAAAAACAAATATCAATAATTACAGAGGAATATCACTACTACTAGTTGCCTACAAGATACTTTCCACTGCACCCGAGCGTAGGATAGAAATAACACATAGATCAAAAGCTAGGAGAATACCAAGCCGGCTTTAAAAAAGAACAGTCATGTACAAAACAGACTTTTGTCATCAAGACCGTAAAACGAAGACATTAGTGACACACAAGAAATTGATCACAACATTTGTGGACTTCAAAATAGCACACGACTCCATACACTGGGACACATTAATAGAACACATTAATAGAACTCTCTCCAATCTTGTTTAACTGTGTTTTAGAGAACGTTTTCAGTGAATGATGAAAAGAAATGAGCCAGTTCAACTTTTCCAAATGGAATTAGATTCCATGTGGAAAACCAGGCTTAAAATTGAATGCCTCATATCTGCTGAAGATGTAGGTTTTTTGGAGAGAACCTACAAACTGCAACCAAGCCAGATTTGAAATCCTCAAGGAGACAGTAGAAAAAACAAGATTATAATCTTTTGAAAAGACGAAGTACGGTGACAACAAAAGAACAAGAAAGTCAAGTCAAGTCAAACATCAATGAAAAGGCAGCAATTGAAGACCAGGCTACAAAGATGGACATGGCAGTCAGACTATGTCAGAACACTTACAAACCAAAACCACTCTCCTATCAGGCCAAATTCAGGCATTACAGTACTGTATTCAAACCTGAACGCTTATATGCAACTGAGACAAAAGCCAGTAAGGGACTTTCACACCTGGAAAAGAAGGGAAGTTCCTCAGAAAGATTCTTGGGCATAGGAAACTTACAGTTGAATTTACTTTGTGCTTAAGACCAAACTATACCAAAGATTTGAAAATATCATCACCACAATGAAGAAAAGGAGATCGGTTTTCTGTGGACATGTTAAAAGGATAGAACCAGAAAGGCTCGCCAACAGGGTTCTCACTTTCCATGAGAACAGCAAAACATAAGTCGCATGGGTGAAATAAGTCCATCGGGGTCTAGAAAAGTATGGAATTAGGACAGAAAATATACAGAACAGAGAAGTCTTCAGGAGAAAAGTCGCAGAAAGAAAAAAGAAAGAACAAAGTATTCTCAGCAGAAGAATGAGCACAAGTAAACCAACGGATGAAGTAGTTGTGGTAAAAGAGCTAGAGAACTTGAGAAAATGGTGGAAGATGTATAATCACAACCCATAGGTAGTTGAAAGGACGACGACGACGACAACAACAACAACAACAATAATAATAATAATAATAATAATAATAATTGTATGGCCTCAGTAACCGTGTGCAGGTATTTTCATTTGATTTTTTTATGACGCACCGACGTCTAACAGCGACGATGGGATAGGAAAGGGCTACGAGTGGGAAGGACATGAGCATGGCCTTAATTAAAGTACAGCACCAACATTTGCCTGATGTGGGGACAGGAAACCACAGATAACCATCTTCAGGGTTGCCGACAGTGGGGTTTGAACCCACTATCTCCCAAATGAAAGCTGATAGCTACGTGACTCAAACTTGCTCAGTGATGCCATTTAGGCTGCCTACATGTTAATTTTGATGGCAGAGAAACTGGAACTCCCGCTGGGCGACCATGGCTGAGTTTTAATTAATGCTGATAGACAAACGTCAAATGTGCCGCTAGAGATCTTTATGAGGCAGATACTGTACAACGTGGAGTGCAGAGTTGTCTTCCTTCAACCCTTCAACTTCCTCTGTCAGGTTTGAACCCACAATCTTGGGATTCACAAGCTGATAGTAATACTGATCCACAGAGTGAGTTCTTATTTAAAAGAATACATAACAGAAAATCATGCTCAGCCTGTCTGACCTCCAATGAATGAAAGGAAAAAAGACAGGTTATCAATCATAAAGGACTGAATTTTATGCCAAAACCCTTAAAATCGATTTTATCTCTCGCATCATACTCCTTGAGTAATCGCATGGTTATATAATGTAATCCGATAACACTGCAAATTTTTCTTGGCACAGCTTTAATCTCTTCAGCTAAGACATCCTCTTGCAAGTGGTACCAATGATTAGTACCAACAATCAAACTGCTGCCATCACATCTGTGTTTTCCGGTTTATGACTAAGATACCTACTTAAAACATCCATTGGACAATCACTTTTAATATATTTGAGATGGTATATTTAAACTTGGGCAATCAAAACTGAAGATACCAAAGAATTTCTAAAAAACAGATGTCAAAATTTTCTGCTTCATAACAGCATCAATAGTGTGCCATTTTACTGTCCTAAAATGATAATTCTATGGAGCTAAAATGGACGCAATTGCCAATATCAAAGTTAAACATGATGCATTAACTCAGTCATTCATATTAAGGAGATACGATATATAACGAGATCAGAATTTTAAAAAAATATGGCAGTAGCTGAGACGAAGAAAGGATTCAGAATAGTTGAAACACTGTACTATTGCAAAATGATAATTGAATGAGCAAACTTAAGGAACAGACGTGTCAATCTGAAGAGACTAAAAACGATTGTATAATCTCCAGAGTTACAAGAGAATCATTAGAAGATTTGTGAGATCGATAATTATTAGAGAATGTGTAATTACAAAAGTCGTAATCAAAACTGTGAAATAAGAAGAGAATTATAAGGAAATTCATACACTGAATTATGCCACAGCAAATACTAGACCTTGACTCATTTACAAGGAAAAAAATTCGATATGACGCACTAAATCAACCTATAAGATAACAACTACAATATACATATCTGAGACAAGGGTAGACATATTGGTAATCTGCAAACGTTATTAAGAGTAAAGTCAAGACGAAAGAATTGTCATTGAAACTAAAATGCCAACGCGTAACAATTTTCATGTATTTCATATAAACGATTTTAAATGTGCACCGTTATACTAAAATCTTTACCTAGCGTGCGTATTTGTTGCTATATCTGAATTTGTTTTCTTGCTTTGTTTTACGTATGGCTGATGATGACACTGAAAACATGTCAAAACCGGCACCTTCATAATAATACTAATAATAATAATAATAATAATAATAATAATAATAATAATAATGTTGTAGTATAACTTATGTGCAACAGTTTTGTATGTATTGAAAAGGTGGATTTCCTTACATTAAAATTGCTTGTATATAGCGTTATATTTGTGTCAAAATACATGGATATAGTAGTCGTCTGAAAGACATAACCAATCCTTGGTTAGGGAATGTGAAGTGAATTATACGTTAGTGCAATTGCTATGACATTTAAGCATATTGAAAGGTTATCCTATATGAATTGTGAGATATATACAGTATATCATTAGAATATTAAAGGTTATATGCGAGTGGGTTAACATCATGGAGTATGAAGGTTGAATAGTACCATATGAAGTCAGAGTAGGATAATATATGGATATGAGAATAATTTGAAGTGGTAATGACATTAATTAAGAAGAGATTGGATTAACCAAGCGAATAATTGAGAGTTAAATGATTCCAGAGCGTCAAGTTGAGGCACAGTTGAGAATTATTTGGAAGAAAAGGAAGAAATATATGATATATGAGAGGAAAGTGATACTGAAGTATTAAATGAATATAAGGAAGGATATACAGTATGTCACTTTCCTATTCATACACAATCAATTTTGTTATGAAGAGTTCTACGTGCCTATATACAGTAGAAGTCCCCTATAGTGAGTACGGTATATAACGAGAACCCCGTTATAATGACATGTTTTGTCTGTCCCTTCAAAAGTCCTATATTAAACTGTGTATTATCCTTCGGTTACAGCGAGAGCCCTATCACTGACGCATCCGTTATTACGAGCGATTAAGTGCGCACGAATTTTTCCGTTACCAATCTTTATGCACCCCAGCAATTATGTTGAGTACGATCGATCACCTTCGGCATCGTTTCCTCGCTATGTCCACTAGCGAGTTCTCTCGTCGACATTCGAGGACGATGTCAGAGTCGATTAGTAATACCCGTCGACTGATGTTCTCTATAGAAAATTCAAAATACAAGAGGATGACACGTTTTTGTAATAAATGCGTAAATAACTCGGCCGATAGCAGTTGTTAACTCGTTAAAAATAAAAGCTAAGTAAACGATCTCTTCATTTTAATGTTATATACTGAAATTAAGTAAGAATGTAATACATCTCAAGGTATGGCAGAGTAAATCAATGATTACAGAGGCTAGTTTATATTTTCTCGCGTCTAGTTAAATTTCGGAAAAGTTATTCCCATGTAAATTTTTGGCGAGGAGGTTATCATTTCTCTAAATGCGTTTGAAATGTTTTCATAATACATATACGGTTAGGTTAGCTGACGCTGTTTGAAGAAGAAAACTGAAATGTTTCCCACAGAAGCCTCTGGAGTGATATTGTATTTCTCCTAATCCAAGACGACATTTATTTCTCAGAATCTCATGTGAAAAATCGAGGATCGTCTTGCATTCGCGGCAGAACAGTAATGAATACCACTGGCAATTACCGCGGTTACCACGCTGCTTCCTTTTACGTGCGCACACACATAAAACTCGCTGACAATAAACGACCGCCTCTTTATTATACATCGCTACCCGCGGCAATCGGTTGTACAGTGCCTCTGTGTAATGTCACTGGATCTCGGGGAAATAGTGAAAAGAGAATGACGTTCTATTAGCCTCTATACAAAAACGTTTCTCAAATCTACAGAATGGCATCAAAACATGCGAGCTTTCGAATCCTTAGAAAGGCCATGGCTCAGTGGCAGAGTTATAATGCGTCCGCTTAATAAAACTAAGTTTTATAGACAGCAGGGATATTTTCATGATGGATCGTCATATTATAAAGATTGTTAGTTAAGCAATGCAAAGTCAACCATTAAGAAGGCGTGTGCGAAGTGACGTATCATATGTGTTTGAAAGAATAAATAAATGGTAGAATGTTTTCCTTTGCGAAACTCTGTGAGTGAAGGGAGTGACTGTAATGTCAAAGTTCCTCAAATGTCAGAAACATGTGTAATGGAGATTATAATATAGCAGTTTTTACATGAATCATGAAATGCGAACCAATTATTGTTGTGAGATAATTTAAAAGGAGTTTTTTTTTGACAATGTGTGAAGGAAAGCAGATAGAAGGTTGATACTGAGAATACATTTGACGTATTCTGAAGAACTGAGGAAATCAGTAAAATTTTAAGATATTATATAGCTTAAAGGAGGGTAATAATTAATTATACGGCGCCGATACATGCCGGCGAGTGTCAGTAAATGAAAGTATGGATGTAAAGTCTGTTTAAGCTCTGTCTAATATAATGTGTAATATAAGTTTCAGGGTTGGAGAATGACAAGATTGTTAATAATTACGATCCAGGACATCAATAAGACGGAGATGGGCGCTTAAGCTAAACTGGGATCCTGATAGATCGATCAAGGTGAAATTTAAGGCGATGTCTGCGTACTGTGAATAAGCAAGAACGGGAAATATATCTACCGTCTTACTAATAAAAAGTCCTTATACAGTTGTTTAACTCTTGTTTAGTTAAACAGTGAATAAACCCTGTATAAGCGTTTTACATTTTTGTTACTAATAAACGAGGTATACGCATTGTATTACTATACAGCACGTATACACTCGTTCCAAGGCGTAGGAATCTCTTCCTGCAGTTCACTGACGTATTTCGCACGTTCACCGCCTTTATGATCGCTTCTGCTGGTTACCTACAAGCAAAACTTTCCGGAAAGTCGCACAGTAGCACGGCATATCGAAAAGGCAGTGGCAACACTAAGTGAGACAGCTGGAAATTGGCTTATACTGATATCAACATTTCTTCAGCTTGCTTGTGTAATGAATGCCAAAAAAAAGAAATGGAAAGGCTTAAGAAAAGATCAATAGCTCCTAACTGGGATAGTACGGAAAACGCAAGCAATTGTAATTGAATCGGCGAGTTGAAAAAGGTACACATTCCAAAATCCTTACTTTTCAGGAGAAAGGAAAACCTGTTTTGTAGCTAAACGAAAGGTTTGATCAAAAAAGTTTCTATTAGGCATTTATACATCATATTTCTGCGTATTCAACTACAAAGTATGGAAACCATATTACGTATGGTTTTCAAGTTATGCCATTTTTTATCTCGAGGAATATGTCCCATTTTTTTAGATAGGCTACTCAAATTTGAGAAAGATCTTTGTAGGGGCAGATAATGTATAATAAACTTGCAATTTCAAAAGTCTATTAAGCAGTAATACATTATTACACAAACATACGCCCAACCATAATTTCTTTTATAACTTAGTTATTCATTGTCATTCCATGAGAAAGCTGGAAATTGACTTATATTGATACCAACATTTCTTCAGCTTGCTTGTGTAATGAACGCCAAAAAAGAAATGGAAAAGCTAAGATCAAAAGCTCCTAACTGGGGTAGTACGGAAAACGTAAGCAATTGTAATTGAATCGGCGAGTTGAAATGGTTACACATTCCAAAATCCTTACTTTTCAGGAGAAAGGAAAAACAGTTTTGTAGCTTAAAAGAAAGGTTTGATCAAAAAAGTTTCTATTAGGCATTTATACATCATATTTCTGGGTATTCAACTACAAAGTATGGAAATCATATTACGTATGGTTTTCAAGTTATGCCATTTTTTGTCTCGAGGAATATGTCCCATTTTATAGGTACTCAAATTTGAGAAAGATCTTTGTAGGGGCAGATAATGTACAATAAACTCGCAATATCAAAAGTCTATTAAGCAGTAACACATTATTACACAAAAATACGCCCAACCATAATTTATTTTATAGTTATTCATTGCCATTCCGTCTCTTTAAAGTGTTTTATTTTACGAAGATGTCAAGCGTTCAAAACCTCTGAACGGTGTATGACTTCTATGTTTAAAATATCGTGAAGATCATCAACGTTATCGCCCATTCTTTCATTGTTAACTGGATAAGTCGAATATTTCACCATGATTATATTACTGTAGGCAATAAATACCACGAAAATAAACTGCTCACTCGTTTCTTTTTCCGCTAATCACTGCTATACAACGCTTATACAAGGTTCCTGGTCTGTATAAGCAATCCAATGAATAACTATAACACAGGAGGCTTATATACGGTTTATTAGTAACAAATTTCACATGAACGGTGTATAAACCTTGTATAAAAGTTATACACCGTTTTTTATTAAGACGGCTAATGTTTGCATTATTAGATCGTACATATATTCATATTATGAGAGATTATTACAAGCTAATCAGACTGATTGAGATGACTGTGTACATATTTGTCAACCATTTTTCACTGTAGAAAACTTCTGCTCATAAAAGTAACTAGATATTACCAAAATAACCCTAAAATCAATTGCATAGAGACATCTAATGGAGGACGACAGATACTAAACACAACGATAACTGCACTGCTTATTACCAGGGCTTATGAATCTGCATTTAAGTTTCCGGAAACTTGTTAAAGTTAACAGCGGAGTTAAAGTTACAACCACATTTAGGTAACTCACAGGTAACTGTGATGTACCAGAAACCGGCCATAAATCTCTACCATAATGTGTTGAATATTCATTGAAGAAGAACATGGCACACACCGAATCATATGCATAGGCATTATTATTCCTTTATAAATAATTCCAGGAGGTTAGATAATTCATAGACTCTTCATTAATGATATCCTTTACCTATTTTAGTAAATGACACCAGGTAATGTGTTAGAATTCAGGTATTTACGTGAGAACATACCTAGTCAGTTACATTTTTATGATTAAATTGTATTGAAGATTAATGAGATGAATGATACATTTGCGTTGACAAGTGATATTAGGTATTAACGTAAATATTAACACATATTATGGTTAACTTGATACTTATCATTTTCCTGATGCATTCCAATGAAATAATAATCCTCAAACAAAGGAAACCTAATGCTTATCCTAAGTAATTACAAGAAGAAGAGTGAGATATGATGCTGAAATATGATACTTTCCAAGATGATTTGTAAATAATATTAAAGGCTTTAATTATAATTTACAAACTTTTTTTATGTGATTGATGACGTGAAGGTGACATGCGAGTTCATTTAAAAAAAAATCCAAATGTAATTTTTTTTTTAAATTGTACAATTATTATATTTTGATCAATGATCATAGTTGCTACAACAAAGCTGAATTGATGAATTTTAAAATGAGATGATAATTTTCTTTCAATTAAATTTGCTTTTCTTAATTTTCTTAGAATTTGAATAAATAATTATGATTAAGATAGTATAACCTTTCAATGATATCGAGGTCATGAGCGTAGGATTCATTGAAAGTTATAAAATAAACAGATCAATGAGAGCGGCACATAAGTACATAAATCACCAGAATACGTCCAGTTTACACGTCCAACCACGTATGAAATAATAAAAATAATAAAAATTTAAAAAACCGAGACAACTCGCACATTAATAGAGAATCTTATGGAATGAAGTAGGAAAATCAAGCTCAGAACCCGTGGTATATTGAGGATTGAGTTAAGAATAGTTGAAATACAAACAGAGACCAGTAAGGAGAAATTGTGTCAACAGCTGTGAAGAGGAAATGTCATACATAACATTTAGTCCGGGAAACGTCACAGCGGAGGCCATGGAATAACTTAAAGCAATGCAAGGTCAACCATCAAGAAGGCGTGTGCGAAGTGACGTACCATATGTGTTTGAAAGAATAAATAAATGGTAGAATGTTTTCCTTTGCGAAACGCTGTGAGTGTAGGGAGTGACTGTAATGTCAAAGTTCCTCAAATGTCAGAAACATGTGTAATGGAGATTATAATATAGCAGTTTTTATATGAATCACAAAATGCGAACCAATTATTGTTGTGAGATAATTTAAATGAATTTTTTTTTTCTTTCTTGACAATGTATGAAGGAAAGCAGATAGAAGGTCGATATTGAGAATACATTTGACGTATTCTGAAGAATTAAGGAAATCAGTAGAATTTTAAGATATTATATAGCTTAAAGGAGGGTAATAATTGATTATACAGCGCCGATACATGCAGGCGAGTGTCAGTAAATGAAAGTGTGGATGTAAAGTCTGTTTAAACTCTGTCTAATATAATGTGTAATATAAGTTTCAGGGTTGGAGAACGACAAGATTGTTAATAATTATGATCCAGGACATCAATAAGACGGAGATGGGCGCTTAAGCTAAACTAGGATCCTGCTGGGATGACCGAAATAACATAAAAACAGATGTCCAGAAATATTACAACCTGAAGGATGGGATGAACGTCAGTGTCTCCAAACATTAAGTACCCAAGTATTGTCTTGCCCTGTTCTATTTGTAGCAGCTTATTGTAGTATTAGATTTGTCATCACATGCAGGTGACTTTAAGAAAACGACTTGAATAACCTAACCTATCGGTCGTTGTTTATTTTGTGAAGTGTTGGTCTGACAGTTAACGAGATAGGATTTTGGTTTATTGTCAGCGTTTAATAGGGATAGGAGCGATTATGTTTCATCCGTTTCTCTTATACTACTTGAAGAATTGTGGAAGTTAATCATGGTAAGGTAATATCGAGTGTTTGCAGGTAAGTCTGTGAATGAGTGTATGTATGTGATGTTGTTAATGTTGTGATCCTCTCAAATAATTTGCTCAGCAGAATGAGTTAATGAAGTGCTTGTTTATTGTGAGTTGTGCGATGTTCATATGCGTGGTGTTAAGAATCTTCGATACCTTTGCTTATATATTCGAGTAATAATGCAGATGTGGTGCACATTTTGATGAAGTATGGAGAGTATAGAGTTGTCGAATGTTATGATAATTGGTGCGGTTATAATTGTGAATGAGAATTGTTGAATTGCACGATCCGGTAGCGTGATTAATCTTCGAGAAGGTTAATGAGTTTAGGATAATGATGTTAAATGAAATGTTCACCGCGTATTTTGAAAAGTTGGATAGGCAAGCAATGTAATGTAATGCTGGAATTTGAAGGTATTTCGAAGAAATTAATGTCAAGTGCATAGGATTCATCATAATATAAGATCGTGGTACAGCGTAGCGTAAATAAATAGATTAGCGGACAAATAGTTAGGATCCTCGATAATTTACACATCCGAACAGTAGACAAGGAAGTATTTGAAATTAATGTCACCTGTTACTGTGTATTAGCACTCGAAGTATTGCTTGATGTAGTTATTTGGGCAGTAGAATTAGTTTTCAGCAGATATGGAGAAGAAGCTGATGCAGCGCAGACCTTCTAATTTTGTTCTATTTGTATGTGTCAGTGGGGCCGATGACCTTCGATGTTAGGCCCCTTTAAACAACAAGCATCATCATCTGTATGTGTCAGTAGTTAGCAGTTGTTAATTTCCAGGTGTGGCGATGCTGAACATCTTGATGAGTGTAACGGCCCTGTGATTATTTATCTATGGAATTACTTGTGTCTTGGTCAATTAGCAGATATGATTCTATACTACGTTAGGGAATTAACCGCCAAGGGAATTCAAGTTGTTTATTAGCTAGACAGACATTTAAATGACAGAATAGATAGAACAGGGAGGACAAACTATGGGCAAAAGTGATCCAAATGAATGAACAAAAGTGAAAGACTTGATGATTGGCAGATTTTCTTGAGTGATTAATAATTTCATTATGATAAAAGCATTTTAAAGACTGTCACGAATTATCCAAAAATTTGAATTTAATGTTGAGTAAAGTATTAAAGATGGATGTTTGGAACCAACAGAGTGTGATAGAATTTGTATTAATCATATTTCTCCGTCATGTTGCCTATTCAGATATTTATTATTATATTTTCTTAGAATGATTTAATTAAACTGAATGTCCTTCCAAACTTTTATGATGATTTTCATTTCTTGAGTGATAGTTTGAGAGCATATATATATAATTAGGTAGGACATAGAATTATTTTCTCTCAGCTGATGTATGATGAGATGTGACCGGTACTCGTCGAAGGGCCATGCCCTTGAGTGGATTTTCATGCGAACCGTTGAATTCTAGCCGAGGTCTAACTGAAGAAATTTATCATTTTCTGAACCACTCATGTCCACGAATGGTCACATAGGTATTAGAAAGTTTTAATGGCCGCCCAATGTGAGACTTGAGTATGTTTTACGTGATGATCTTGACGTCCTCCGAGGGAACAATAATACTGGCAAAGGAATATACGAGCTGAGGCTTGAATGTAATCATGTAGTATGATATTAAACTCACGTATATGATTCGAAATTACGTGATACGAAGAGAGATGATAGTAACAAGAAGGCTCAATAAGGCAAATAAAAATTTGGAAGGATAAACCAATAATGTTAACTCTGCTGGTTAAAAGTTTGGATTATTTGTTCATTCATGTCTGGCATTGCAGTTATTGTTACAGGTTCATCAGAACCTAGGCAATTAATCTTTGATTGTTGTTAGTTGAGGTAGGAATAGTGATAGGTATAGGGCGACATTTGAGGAACTGTTAGGAAACATAGAGACATTTTAAAACACTCAGTTATTATTAACGAAACAATAATGGCATCACTGACGCAAGTTAAAACGTTGCTAGAGGAATTGGCAGGAAGAATGACAAAGGTACAGGAAGCGCAAGAATCTACTGCAAAGGAAATGCGAGAATCACAAGAGGCTGCCATGAAGGAGATGCAAGAATCGAAGGAAGCTACTGTAAAAAGAATGCAAGAGTCACAAGAAGCTACTGCAAAGGAAATGCGAGAATCACAGGAGGCTGCTATGAAGGAGATGCGAGAATCGCAAGAAGCAACTGCAAGGGAAATTCATGATGCTCAAGAAACTGTCTCGAAAGAAACTCAGGAAAGACAGGAAGCAACTGTAAGAGAGATCCGTGAAGTTCAGGAAACTCTGAGAAAGGAAAGTCAAGAAAGGCAAGAGGCTACTAGTACAGAAATTAGAGAAAATCAAGAGCTTATCCAAAATAAGATGCAGGAAAATCTACGCGGTGTTACCGAAGTTGTTCAACAAAACCTAAAGCTCATGCAGGAAGAAATAATATCGCTAGGGTCACGAATGTCTGAAGTACAAGAAGACATGAAGAACTTAAGAAACGAAGTAACGATGGCCATTAATGAGAATAGGAAGGAAATTAATGAGAGATTTACTGAACTGAAGGCTAAGTTTAAAGTAAATGTTAGCGATATTCAAATACAGGTTGATCATGATATAAAAGAGTTGAAAGAGGAAGTGATTACGATGCAAGAGAAAATAGCGGAATCGAATACCAGCTGGGAAGATAAATTTATGAAAATGTCGGAAGAAATCGAAGAAGCCAATCGGAATGTCTACGAGGAGATGACGACAGCAAGAGAGCATATTAATAGCAAGTTCAATTCAATCACTGAAGAGTCAGACGAAAATCAAACTCTCATGGGGCAGCAAATGAAGAAGTTCAGTGACAATTTAGAGACAGTACAAAAAGACATACAAAATCTGAAAATTGATAATGAAACGACTAAAAAGCTTGTATCGACTAGTATGGAATGACAGTCATTGAGTGAGAATGAAAGGACAGAAGCAGAATATCAATTTGAAATACCAATGTATAACATTGACGGTAGCGAAAACAGCGTTACTCATGCGGGAAACGGAACCCAGATAATCAACGTTATTCGCACGAATGAGGATAAGCCGAAGAAATTCACAGGAAATATAAAATCTGGGATGACTCCTCGTGGATTTATTCGTGAGATCGAAGAATACTTTTGAGAGGCTAAAATAGTGCCAGAAAGAAAACTTAAAAGCAGTAGAACGACGCTTAGACGGAGCACCATTAATCTGGTACAAGGCATTTAGGTACATCTTCGAGGACTATGCTGGATTCAAACAGGCATTCCTAGAACGATTTTGGGGTATAGACGTTCAGCAAAATGTTAGATTAGAGTTGTACTAAGAAATATTCTCTTGGTGGACCAAGTTGTTTCTCTGACTATTTCACTATGCAATTTCATCGGTTGAAAGAGCTAGATTCACCGCCAATGGAGTTAGAAATGGTTCGAGCAATAATCAAGCAGTTTCCTCCGGATGTCCAATGGTTACTGACCGCAGCAAATGTACAATCCGCGGTGCATGCCGAAGCAATCCTAAGGCAGCTCGATAGTACAAATACGCAGGTTGGTAATCGGATAGTGAGGCATGTGGATCCAACTGTGAATGTTACAACGCCTGTAGATTCGGAAGAAATAGATAGAGGAAGTAATCGATGCCATTGTTCGAAAGGAGGGAGACAGGAAAAATATAGAAACTAGGAAGATAGTCAGCAATATCGGAGATGGAAACCACCTCAAAATGAAAACAGAAGATATCCACGATTTAGTAGGACATCGCGATGGAATAATCATCGAGATAGGTGGCCTTATCATAGGAATGGATATCAAGGAAGGCCGAATAAGAGAAATGAGAATCAAGAGAAGGATATGGACCAAGAGAAAAAGAAATACCTTGAGGAATTAACGAGACAGGGAGAAGCAAAGCGATGGGAAGATGCGATACAAAACCAGGAGATGAACACAGATTGCGTAGGTGCAACAAACTTACAATATCAACAGCAACAGAAGAAAGATGCTATAAACAAGGCGCTTAATCCTGGAGCAGAACCATTCGACGATAACACTAAGGAAAGGAACGGGGTGGAAAAAAAAAAACGTCATTTGGGATCAGGAGAAGATGAGTTAGATATTAGAGAACAAGATGATAGACAACATGACTGGATAGTTACAAACATCGAATCTTGGGAGTTTGAACCAGAAGAATTATTAGAAGATCGCCAATCGGATGGAATTGAGACAAAAAGAGGACTTCCCATCATTTCAGTAACAGTATTGGGCATCAAGACATCATCGTTAGATACCGGCGCCAGTATTAGTATAATCTCCAAGGTGCTTTTCTCAGAGTTGCAACATAGAGCACAAATTCCCATAATACCAGTGGCGAATGTAAAAATAAGAGGAATAATACCGGTTAAAGTCGCCAGGTGTAAAGTACAAATCTGCCTGTCGAAATTGGGAGAATTACAATTGAACATCCTTTTTTTAGTGATGGATAAAATTCAACATAACTTAATCAATGGTTCGGATTTTATAAGGGAACATAATAATATTATCGACTTAAATAGAGAGGAAATTAGAATTAGGAACAATAATGAAGAGACGCATGTCACAGCTAAGATTGAAAATAAAAGGACGTGTGAGCTGCAAAAGACTATGAATACCTCGATAGAAAGGGTAATGCAGTTAATGGAAGAGATTATGGAGAGGTATGACCAAGAAAATTCACAAGAAGCTGTAACAAATAAAGGAATAGGAGGTAATGCCGAGCAAAGGAAGATAATAATAAGTTTATTAAACAAATATGATAGCGCATTTAAAAACCAACCAGGTGCAATAAAGAATTCCGAGTACAAGTTGCTGGTGAATGATTGGAGACCATTCAAGTCAAAGCCGTATCCGGTACCTGATAAATATATGCCTGAAGCTAAAAAGGTGATCCAAGAAATGATTGAGAATGGGATTATTTCGAAAATGCATTCTCCCTACATTAGCCCTTTGGTGATAGTAAGAAAAAGTAACGGATCTATTCGAGTATGCTTGGATGCGCGACAGCTGAACTTGAGGGTGATACCTGAATATGATAAGGCCCCCCTAATCCAGGAGATTATCAAAAGATTTAAGGGAATGAGGTTCTTCACAATATTGGATTTGACATCATCGTACTACCACATAATTTTGAAAGGAAAATCCAAGCTATTCACCGGATTTTTATTTGATAATCAGACGTACGTATTTGAGACTCCCATTCGGTATGCGCAACTCTGGAGCGGCATTAATCCGAGCTTTGGACAAGAACTTGGACCCTGAAGTCAAAGAGTTCATTATTATGTATGTCGACGATATTGTCCTAGTGACCGCGACTTTTGAAGAGCACGTAGTGAAACTGGAACATTTGCTAGATAACTTAAATGAAGCAGGATTTAAGGTTAACAGGACCAAGTCCAAGTTTTGCCAGCCAGAAATTTTATTTGTCGGACCCGTGATTGATGGAACTAGTATTAAACCTAATCCCTTAAAGATTCAGGCTATATGCAAATTCCCAGTACCAAGGAGGATTAAACAATTCGACAATTCTTGGGTATGACAAACTTTTTTACTAACCACTGTCCAGGTTATACAGACATCATGGCACCGTTGCAGGACTTACTAAAAACCAATAATCGATGGCATTGGAATGAACGCCATCACGACGCTTTCATTAAGACGAAGGATCTAATGGTCAATAGTATCAAACTAGGCTACCCAAATTTCAATTTAAAATTTATTATACAATCGGACGCATCACTTATCGGAGTTGGAGCCGCTTTATTTCAGGAAGACGAAGCTGAGAATAATGCAAAGACATATTTGGCATTTGTGAGCCGGAAGCTGCGTTCCCATGAAATGAAATACACCACTACGGAGCTGGAAATGCTGGCGATCATCTATGCGTTGCAAACATGGAAGAAAATAATCTATGGGTACCCAATTGTTATAAGAACCGACCATAAGGCTTTGACGTTTGTGCTGAAATCATCGTTATCAAGTGAAAGGGTGTCCAGATGGGCTTTGTATGCGCAACAATTTGATCTCCAGATAGAATACTGCACCAGAAAATCAAATATATTAGCCGATAGTTTGAGCAAGAACCCGCCAGAAGACGTACGGGAAATCAATGTTATAGAGACGAGTTGAGGATGAGGAATGTGTCGAAGATTTAAAACGTTTGTCGGATTTACAGCTGGATGATAAATCTTTAAGAGCAATAATTGAGAAGTGTCAAGGAGCCAATAATGATCCGGAGAATCAAGAGATAAATACGCCAACAGTTGATTATATTTATGACAACAACTTCTTGTATAAATTCATGGATAAAGAGAGAAAGAAACTGAGAGTAGTTGTTCCGCGTAAGCTAAGATGTAGACTAATGTGGTACGTGCATCATACGATCGGTCATGGGGGAGTAGATAAACTTATAGCAACCATTGGAGAAACATTCACATGGGCTGGACTTAGAAGATCCATCAGGAAGATAATTAAAACGTGCGATATTTGCCAATGTGTGAAGCACAGTTCTATACTCCTCTATCAGCAACCAATCCCTATAATACCGGAAAACCGAAAGATATGTTCGCAATGGATTTGTACGGAATGTTACCCGTCAGCAAACGTGGGAACCATTTCATTCTTGTGGTTTTAGATCTCATGTCAAAATTTGTATCTCTGCAGCCGATTAGAAAAACAAATTCTAAATCCATTATCAGAAGTTTAGAGACATGTAATACCAGAGATGGGGAAGCTGAACTGCATTATTACTGACCACGGAACTCAGTTTACGTCGAAAGAATTTTCTGAAGCGTTAAAGAGAATGAACATACAGCATAGATTCAGTTCGATACGACATCCAGAATCGAACGCTGCTGAAAGAATTATGCGGGAGATATCAAAATATTGCAGAATCTTTTGTCCAGAACGCCATTGGGCATGGGCAACATTTCCGCTGACAATTGCAGAATGTATAAATAGCACTTGGCACAAATCAATAAACAATATCCCTAGTGTAATTCATATGAATCGTCATCCTAAACGTCCTTGGAACGATGTCATTCATAGATCTGCGGATGAATTACCTGATACTGAGGAGAACATTCGACAAGCTCGGTTACGCATGGTAAAGCAAGCAGAAAAGCAAACGAAGAAATTAAGACATAGGAGATTTCGAAAACCACTGGAAGTTGGAACTTACGTTTTAATAAAGAAACCTGCTATCTCTGATCCTAAGACAAGATTCTTCTCAAAATTTGCTCATTTATATATTGGGCCATTCAAGACGCAGGATAGGCACAATAGAGATATGACTCAAGCGACAGTCATTCTAGGTAAAAGCAG